>NC_091484.1:35138864-35505694 GCF_947461875.1 Haliaeetus albicilla | reverse complement strand
AAGAGGCATGATTAGATTATTAACTATTAGCAAAGTAATTACCATTCCCACAATGTCACTTTATTTTAAAGTCCTCTATTCAAATTCTGTGTGAGTCGGATTTGTTTCTAATCCGTTGCTCCAAAAAGCACATAGGAGAAAGGAGTGAAGGAAGCCAGCCAAGAAATATTGGGCTTGAATATTATCATTTGGATCTAATTATTGTTCAAGGGGTGGCATAAAGTATGATTGCATATCTCTGCATGCTAGCTCTAATATTTTATCCTAGCTAGTAGGTATTCCATGTGGATGTTTAAGTTTTTCTCTACCTCAAGGAGGTAGGACACCGCTTTCTCTTTTAGATATAGTCACATATCTCAGCATCCATGACATCTTAACTGCAAAAATGTCTCTTTTCCACAGAGGTGGTCTGGTCTCCCTCCACTGAAAGTATAACTTGCTCATAAACCACAAACGCTATATTCAGAAGGTAAATTCATTGCTGCAATGCACAGCTATCATCATCTTTATTCTCTACAGATATTACAGAAACAAGAGTGGTGAGCATGGTTTGAGAAACCCCCAACCATTTTAGTAACAGCTGAGGGAAAAAAAACTCTGTGAGAGGGCTAGGAATATTTGATAACATTAGAACAGAAAGTATCTGCTCTGTGTAGTTCAAACAGTTATAAGCTTCAGCACATAAAGAGAAGAGGCATGTAGTTGTGTTTGCCAAATGTTAGTTAATTTTGATAATTTAGCTCTCATTTAATAGTCTTTTTATTAAGAAAGAGTGATTATTGTTTTTTTTAAAAATTTTTCATAAAAGTCTGCTACATTTTCCTTATGTCATGTGGATCAGCTGTCAAGTCGCCCTTGTTAACTTGTGTGTGTCAACACTATTCCCTCCAAGTTTTCAGTTTATATAGTGAAAGTGCACTTCCTTGTTCGCATTCTCACACTACCCTGGCTCTAGTAATCTGAGAGATTTCCTTGATCAGTGTTTACTCCTGATAATAATTATCTCTTTTACTATGTTAGTGGTTGCATACATTTGTGTGTTTCCTCTCTACTTAGAAAATCCTTCCCTTTTGAACTGTTGCTTTTGCTTGTTAGCTAACCACTCCTTTTCAATACAAGATAATTAGCTTGTGTCTAATGACCATTTTCAAGACACTGCGTAATAGGGTTTTTTGGTTCTTTTGGTATCATTGTGTGATTAAAATGGAAATTTGATTACTACCAAAGCCTGACAAAACATCAGAGCTTTAAGTAAATTGTTACTAATTTTTCTCAGCTCTTCAAAGCTGTTGTCTTGCAAAGCAACAATTACTGGTACGCAACTGGACCAAAAGTACCTTTGAATAGATTACAAGGGAAAATAACTAAACTGCTGTGTCTCATATTCTCCATGATGGAAATCACAGAGAGTCTGCAGCAGATAACAGTATGAAGATTATAACTGTACCTTTGCATGAAGTGGGAAGAGTGGGATATAACCACAGATAAAAAGTTTCAGCTATAATTTAGTCCCACAGTGTTTCAAGTGATTTATATGCATCTCTTACTCTCTCAAAATCAGAAGATCAGGGGATTTGGCTTGTAAATACATAATGCTATAAGCAAGACAATCTACACCCCTCCCATAGCTCACACAAGGGGACCCCTTTACATATGGCTCAGTCAGTATATAGAGAGCTAAACAAAAAGATTTGACTCTCTTTGAAGAAGGAGTGTCATAAAATCAAACTAAATAGCAAGGCAATAAAAATCTCCCTCTAACATAATCTGAAGTTGACATGAGATTTTAAAAATACTCATGTATTTAGTTCAAATGTTTCACTCTGGAAATAAAGTATCTTTTTTGTCCATGTCAAAAGTTGAGCTTGAAATGTTATTTACCCATATCCATAATCCATTGGTTGAATGGGCAAAAATAAATTAAAATAAATTAATAGAATTCCAAAGAAACACACGGTCTGTCTGTGATTTGCTTTGTTTTGGTTTTTTTATGTTGGCAGGTAAAGGAAATTCTTTTACAGATGTTGCCAATACAGTAAGACATGGGTGATAAAACTAAATGGGGAGAATTGTTGCATAGCACAGAAACAGTGAAATTGGAAATTGTTTCTGTGACATTATGCTTCCAGTAGAGTAATATTCCATATGAACCTATCTGAAAGCTTTATTTTCATTGTGCAGCTTTTTAGAATGAATTACATAGAAAATTTTTTTTGTTTAGGTGTTTGTTGTTGTGAGCAAACAAATGCGTGAACTAATTTTAAATTGCTTCACACGAAATGAATAAAAGCATTGGTGATGATCGGGAAAAAAGCGTAAAAGAGTGAGAGAAAAAAACTGTCAGGAAAATTAGTTCATATAAGGCTTTGTTTTTTCTACTAGACACTGCAAAAAATTTGACTGTTCTGAGATTTTTTAAGTAGGGTTATGTTTAATGTGCATTTTGACATTGATGCCACAATTGTCTCTAAGAGGCCATCAGCTCTACACAGCTCTCAAAGGGACACAGGGAAATGATGCTGTATGCAAGGGCAATAGCTTTGTCTATACTAAGTTTTCACTCAGGTGATGGCTAAGGTGGCATCAGGGAATTCTAGAGAAAACTTTATCTTATGACACCCATATCTTCATCCTGAGCTTGCGTATCAGGTAGTTTGGTGCACTGTGATAGGCCTGGCACTCAATTTCCCCTCTTGGAAATGTCATAAAAGCAACCTCAGGCAGACAATATGCCAAAGGCCTTCCTAAAGGAGCCCAGACATCATCTGCTGGAAGGGCCGGTGGGATGCACGGGCATTCATAGCTCAGACTGCCAACAAGAGGTGCTGTGGGCATTGGAAGCACAGGCATGGCTTGTGCTAGGCTTCAGCCTCTGCACAGCCCAGCCAGCTGAGGTACGGTACACTACAGAGCAGCCTCTCCCTTACAGGAGTCGCTCTGTGCAGGCAGGAGCCCAGTACTAATCTGTTGAATTTTTAGGATAGCCTGTGCTGCATGCCTTGCCTCACCAGACGTGGACTTTGAATGATGAGCCTAGCCCCTGGGGATGCCTGAAAGTGCTGATCCTGACATGAATCCAGGAATTTTATTTCTTATTTTTGGAGGGATCTTACACATAGTGGTACTATGCACCACAGTTCCTTTGTATGAGGCATTGCTGGCCTTGAGAGTCAAGAAATTTCTGCTTTGCTGGGAAGAAGTTAATATCTGAGTTCTTTACCTATGTAATATACATGTACTCTATACAGTATCTGTATTGTGCCGTGTGAGTTGGGAAGTGCCCATCCATGGTGAGGTCTGGGCCAGGTAAGCTCAGAAGTCAAGAGAAGGTTTTGTCAAGAATCAAGAAGCCTAAGATCAGACCAAGCCAAGGCTCAAAATCAGGAGCCACTGGATTAAAGAGCGGAGGTAAGCAGGCAGGAGTATAGCTGTATGCAAGTGGCACACAGGGTAGTTAAGAGCAAGTGGCAGAATTACCTTCTAAATATTACTAGTTGGCTATATGTTGGCTCAGCTCTCTCCACCTTGTTAGACTACTGGTTGCTGAAGAAGAACACTTGGCTATTAGGGGACTTCGAGAGACAGTGGAGTTTTCTTCACTTCCATAAGTGCTTTGCCCAGTTACGGCAGCACAGGTGAGCTGTTCCCGTGATGAATACAAACACTGGTGCTGAGTAAAATGCATTCACAGCCATACCTAGCTTCCAGCACACCACTGCACTTCAGTGTGCAAACTGGGCCCTTCTGTACCTGTCCCAGAGTGAGCTCTGTACACTTTGCGTATAGAAAGAGCTCATTGACCCTGCTTGCTTTCACATTTCCTGACTTCTGGCAGTCTCATTTCATAGCCGTGCTATGGTTTTGTTTATCTGCTTTATTATTATTTTTAATGTCCACTATGTCATTCTAAAGGAGGACCTCAGAGTTCTTCAAACCCTATCCATGAATGCAGCTTTCTTGTCACTTGGTACTGATGCTGACTCCAGAACTGCCTCTTGGCATCAATCACAGTGTCTGAAGTCATTCTTGGCAGGAGTTGTTCTAAACTCTTAAACTTAAGTGAAAATGCAGCATCTAGTTTCTGAGGAAGCACTGAAGACATGCTGAAAAATGTCATACACGGCTTAAAAGGGAGTTGTGCAACCCCACATACCAACAAGTGAAACCATGCTGGGAATTGCAAAGAAGAAACCATTGACAATATTATTGTGGAATCTACCATGGTTGTTGCCTAAGGCTGAATATGAAACCCTTGAAAAAAATAGGCTGGTGTTACAGAAATTATAAGACTGTATGGGAATTATAAGTATCAGAGGGGGAAAAAAGTTTGTTTAGGAAGTAGAACAAAGCACCTCAGCTTCTGCAATCAAAGGCTCATATTAGAAACTCAGCAGTCTGTGTGAAATTTATAACACTTGTTTGATGGAATTGACATAGCAAATGAATCAGTATTGGCTGTTTTCTTATTTTATTTTTTTCAATATTTACCTAAACGGTTCCCGAAACTATTACCTCATTACTTTCCAAATCTTTGAGATCTCTTTTTTTTTCCTGTGACACAACTAGAAGAAATACTAAATGATAAAGTATGGAGAAATTTGAGGATAATTTTCATACACAGCTGAAACTGTCCTGTGTAAAATTTGAGGAGAGTGCAAGTGCTTGACTTAGAAACATGGGCAGAGGATGCTGGAACGATTAATGTGGGATTGAAGTGGCAGTTCGTAAGTGTGTGTATGAGAAAGTAAGTGTTTGCAAGAAATATATGGTGCCTTCCATTTCACCCTTCATGTTTCATCATTCTATCAGTTGCTGAGGGTGGTAGAGTCTGTGAGGAAGCATGACCAGACTCTACTGCTGTCTTTTTTTATGACAGTGTCCTATGTGTCTTTCAGCCGGTCACATCTTTTCAGTGGGTTTCAGTTTCACTATCCATTAACAATGTCATGCTCACAGCTTATCTTTTGTTCTGATGTTTCATAGAATCATAGAATGGTTTGGGTTGGCACTATCAAATCCTGTGAGCAAAATTAGATAGACAGTATGCAACACTGAGGGAATTAGAGGAGTGCTGGTACAGCGAGCACAAGAAGTTACACTAGGAAACCTGTAGCCATGACTTTGTGCTTAAAGTCACACTAATTTCTCACCAAAGGAGCTCCAAAACCTGAAAATTCACACATTGGCTCTATGGGAAACTCCATCATCACAGTTAAAGTAATGATATTTTTCTAAGGGAGTTTGTACTCTATCAATTAGACTGTTATTGAAGCAATAAGAATTAGCCTTTATGTGTCTTGAGGCAGAGATTTTGTCTTCCTTTATAGCTGAACAGTGAATAGAATTTTTTTACTATTACTGTGAATAGCAGAAGTGGTATCTTATATGTATTTGAATTAAACAAGGCCTGTGGGACTATAAGCAGACCATCCACTATCTGCTTAATTTAGTTATTGTAACCACTTCTCCCCTGACTGTGGAAAGTGCCTGTCTTTGACTGGGAGTCCTGAATCATGCATCATTCCCTTAACCCTAAACTTTGGACTAAACCTCTAGTAGGCAGTAGTGGTAGAAACATGGTATGGATCTAGAAAAGTAATAAAGAATACTGGTAGTATTACAGCTGGATAAGTAATGGGGAGAAAAGTGTTTCTAATATTTTATTTGAAAACCTTCTGGAGACTTTTTGAGATCATTCTAGGAATACTGCATTGGCAGTTAGGGTCATTGCAAAGACCATGGTAGCAGTGCCATATTGTTATCATCCTGGTTTGTATGTTATGCATTTGTTCTTCTTAAATGAGGTTGGTGGTGGACTGACGACTACAGAGATTAAAATTTCTCCAGAGAGCAGCAAGAACAGGGGTGAGCATCAGTTGCCTCTCAGTGCTCCACCAGTATAAATCAGCTCTGTTTTGAGGTTTTCTAATCCCATTCAGGACTCAAACTTCTCTGTGGAGAATGCTTCCAGTTGGCAACAGTGTCTACTGATGCTAATACTGTTAATGCAGCTGACCATGGTTAAAAATAAGTGGGTGCTAACACAGGTCCCAGGGATTATGGGAGTAGGAAATTTCAGAAAATGTATATTTGGGTGAACTTTTGATGCAAATTCAAAAACACATGTGCTTTTCCAATCCTTATCTGAGCTGTTCAGAACATTCAGATCTGATAAATTTGGTAATCTTTTGAGGACCTCCATTTAGAGGACGTGCTTTAGAAATACATATAAATAGCATGTATTATAGTTGTTTCCAGCCCTGCTGGTCCTTGCTCTAATCCTCTAGTCCTCTGAACACTTAAAAATATGGAAAAAATGATTGGCTGCATTGCAGAAACAGTTAAAGGCTTTAAAAAGGACATTTCTTGTGTAGTGATGTGGTGCTTTTTTCATTCCACTACATAAAATAGAACCCGGACAGCACTGACCATGTACTGACAGCCACTTTTAATCTTGTCTAAGATGTAGTTCAACTGCTACAGAAAAGTAAAATACCCTTTTAATTTTCTTTTTTTCTTTTTTCCCTTTTTTTTTTCCTTTTTTCTTTTTTTTTCTTTTTCTCCCCCCCCCCCCCCAATATATGATGTCACTCAGGTCCCCATGGTTACCATGCTCACTAATGTGATGGTGTAGGAACAAATTTGATAACATAGAAGGATGGAGAAGTTAACAGTCTGTCATGGAAAAAGGGGCAGAAATAACTCTAGCTTTGCAGCATCCATTCCTCTAGAGGACCAACCTTTTATATGGCTCATAAAAAAAAAAAAGAAGTACCATCCAAAGAATGCTACTGTTCTTATGGACATTTAAGGTGTTTCTGAACTAGAGACAGAAAAGCAGGGAGAATCTAGAGTACAGAATGGGCAATTTTGAAGCAGAAACTCTTGGTATAGCCAAGTTGGAGGAGAAGGCTTGGGCTGAACTTCATCTTATATGTCTTTGTTCACGCATCCAAATCTCAGGAAAGAACTGAGGCCTGACATAGCTTAGCATGTTGACTATGTTTTAAAGAGGAAGTGAAGGTAATTGCTCACAGATGGCATGGTTATCTGTGATAATTGGAACTGTATTACCAGCTTCAGGGAAGAAATTCTCACATCTCTATAAATGTTAAGTTTCTGATAACTCATAAGGAACTAAATACTTTCCAGAAGCAAACAATAACTTTTTTAAAGGCTACAATGCAAGTTGTATTCCATACATCCACATCACACTTCTTGTGATTGTTGGCTTCTGTTAAACACCTTAATTAAGCCCTTGAAAACAATCTCAGATAACTTGACATGCTAATGCAATTCCAAGTCCACTACAGTAGTTCATTTCAGGGTGGAAGAGGAAAGGAGATATGGGGATTCTCCTCTGGGAAATAAGGCTTCCTTGATGCTTTTTTCCTGAAGTGGAATACAGGTATTTTTAAGCCAGGGACTCAAAGGGGCCTATCTGCACCGAATAATATACATGGCTTGGGGTGGTCAGATTTTGGAGGGCTAGTTTGACTCTTCAGCTTGCTGCTTTGAATAGTGTAGACAGCGATGGTCCATGGTCATGAAAGGATACATTCAAGTACTACAACTCATCGGTACTTTTGCCCTGTTGGCTCTCCAGCCAGCCCCCTCTCAGTTCTGGGCCATGGCATCCCACTCCGGTGCCTTTCAAAGCAACAGACACTGCGCAAAATGTGGATGGTGCTGTCTAACTGTCCTGTGATGTATAAAGTAAGAGCCTTGACTTACAATTGTTACAGAGTGATTTATAGCTGTAAGCACTTAATAATGCCAAAACCATTTTGTGAATTAGGTGGAATGAATAAACCAACAACTCCCATTTTGCAGAGTGGGCAAAACTGCTTTCATAACGAATGACTTTAGGCTTATTAAAAGAGAAAACTGCAACTTAATTAAAGGGACAGGCAAGTAGAGCCAAGAGTGAGTGTGAAATAATGCCTCTGCCTATCTTTAAGCAAAACAAAGTCACAGTGGGAGTAAAAAAGTAGTAAATAAATAAAATGCCATGAGAAGGGTCATACTTTCCTGAGTAACACCTACAAGTCATGTATCAGACCTCTCTTCTGCATATCTGAATTAATGAATAAAATGTTCTAAATCAGAAGTACTAAGTTAAAAAAACAAACAACAAATAAAGTGTAGTTAAAATCTCACAAGAACACTGGATTGGAGAGAGAAGATAAACATATCCCTCCAACTTTTAGTATGCTTTTTCCTGTCTTCTTCAGCTCAACATACGCTTGCAAACCCAGAATACACAGGCCGAGCTTTTAAAAAATACAGCTTAACCTATCCTGTGGCGAAACACATACTGCTGCATGTTAACAGGAAAAACATCTTCTATTAGGGTGAAATTGTCCCAAGGCAGAGAGCCTACTCAAAGCCTAAACATTTTATCTGGCTTCTGACTGATGGGCAAGACCTCACTCAGATCTTTTTTAACTGTTTTTGTTCTCTTTCTTCTGGAACTTTTTTTTAGAGTAGCACCTCCTTGGTAGTTATGGGCCTGTCAACATGGGCCTTATAAATGTTTTCAGGGCTTTGTAGTTCATCTGTGCGAGAACTCGCATCAGTCCAAAACTTGACTCCATATGTCTGAGCCTTTGGCTTTGCACTGTCCTGCTGCTGATCTCACCAGATCTCATCATTCATGGAGCTTCCTAGGTTCAGATGGCATCAGGGAGTTACAGTCTCCATTCAGCCTAGGTAGAAAAAGGAATTTTGTCAAAAATAGATTTTTTTTTTAATAAGCTGCTTTAGTGTTTTGCTAGATGCACTCACTTTTGAAGTTAGTGAATTTGCATGAATTTTCATTCTAGGATCATTTTATTTAGGGCTTTCTTGTTTCTCTGAAGTGTTGAAATCTCTTTGCTTTCCTTAATAGTTAAAGTTATTTTACATAATAGTACAAGAGTACAATAGAAAAAGAATAATTTGTTGCAGTCATGTGCATATTTATAGTTTACAGTAACTTCTTATCTGCACTAACGCATAAAGTCATTAAGATTTGAGGATATCATTTAGGGATCTGTCAGGAATTTCACACATTCAGATTTAAATCATCATTGCCATTCTTTCAATTCCTAATTCAGTTAATCTTCCAGCTTTTTAATAGCACCTAGTATCACTGTCAATGACTCTTGATTTTTTAGGGGATTCAGAAAGTAATTTCTGCCTTGGCAATATTGCTTCTTATTTTTTATATCCCACTGCTAGGGGGGAAGAGGAATTACCTATTTTGATAGTAGCACAACTTGTCCAGTCTATTTCTAGTTCAATGCACAGACCACTGTTGAAATTACAGCTTTAGACATTCTTTATATACAAAAGCTTTGGATACGTTTTGTGTAGAATGATACAGTGATATATGTTCTGGGCATGCAAAGTGATATCCAGGGCCTCCTTACTAATCACTGCTAATGTGGTCAGTCTATTTGCACTAGGAGAAACTCCTTTTAAAAAAGGATGTAACATACAAGCCTGAAGGAGATGAGACTGATAAATGAGCTATCTTTTTCACTTTTAAAAAGATCTGGCATTTGACCACTGCAAAATTTGAAGCAACTGCCTTCTGTTTCAGTCCCTACTGTTTCTAGATTTTCAGTTATTTGCACCTGGTCTTCCTGTGCCAGTGGATTCAGCAGGGTGGTGTGCCCAATTAAAAACCATCACTAAGAAGCAGAGACAATGCCTGGCTCAGGGCAGTGAATGCACACCCTCAGCACTCTAGACCATGGACTACAAAACAGGAAAGAGCTTTAACGTAAAGTACAAACAATGTAATAAATCACAATGTAAACTGCTTAGAGTGGTATTCCTTACTATCTCATACTGGCTTCTAGTTATCTGGAACCTCCTCCTGCTGTCAATGACAAGAAGGAATTTTGCCAGCAGCATCAATAGGAGACAGCTCGCTTCCTTTCTGATGTGGAAATCAGTCCAACAGTATCTTGTGTTTTATATAATTCTTTGTCTCGAAAGAGCCCTTGAGCATTTCACAAACTATGAATTAAGTCGTGCCTTTGCCACAGGCCTTGGGCAAAGCACAGCCCATTGTGTTTTTTCCTCCAACACAAGGCAGGCTGAGAATTCCAAACTGGTGTTTAGGTTCCTTCTTGCACCCAGTAAACACTGCCTGGGGAGGACTGGATGGCCCCGAGAGATTTAGGAACCAGAATGGTCAACAGGGAGTTGCATGTTTGGTCCAATGGCACAATGCAAAGCACTGCTGCGTTAAATCCTAAATCCCACCCTCTCCATCCATGCAACTCTACAAAGGAAAAAACACTCCCTCCCTAGGAATTGCAACCCCCAATACCTTCTTTTTAAGGTAGCTTGCCTGCAATCTATCTGCCAAAGACGACAGTGAGTTGCTGTTTTCATTCAGGTGTATGAAGGCAAGTCTTGCAGTAGGACAATCTCAGTGGCTAGAACACTGATCCAAGATGGAGGAGATAGTGGTTGATTCTTGTCTTCATCTGACTGGTGAAGACACCCACATCTTCCAAAAGTGAGCACTCCCTATGGCTATTGGCCATGCGCCCCTCCCTTTTGTTGAAGCTGTTCCTGGTAATAGGAAGTTGTTGCAGATTCACTGGCCCAGTGAGGTAAAACATGATACTTAGTGTATTTTTTTTGACACTTATCAGGGAAAAGGACTGGGTTGAAGTTACCGCTTTGGAGAGGGTTTGTGTTTTACGTAAAACAGCTATTGGATGAAGTACCTGTGCTGACTTTGGAGCGAGACCTGGAACTTGGAACTTTGTCTTGCCTCATTTATTGTAGCCATTAACTGAAGAAACAAAATTCTCTACTTTTCCTCCACAGACAGCATCAAAATCAGTGTTCTCTGCAGTGCTTTATCTATTTGGGGTCTTCTGAGAATTAGCCTTTCCAGGAAGCCTGGCAGATCAGCCTAAGGGAGATCATGGTTTCAAGGATTACAGTTTTGATGTGGCTGATGTTTAGGCATGAAGCACCTCCTTTGAATGTGTATCTAAGCAACTGATCCAACTTCACCAAAGAAGTTTGAACTTCTCACTTCAGAACTCAGATCTAGATCTTTCAAGCGTCTGACTAATATTGTAGCATGAGGTCACCCTTCCTCTCCTGCTGTTCCTATGCACTGTTGAAATATGTTACCTCCCCGGTAGGATATGGAGCTTTTTAGCTGTTAAGGCAACACTGTACAGAAGGCAAGATATTTTATCTGTTTGAAATGGCCTTAGGAATGCAACCATCATAGGTAATTGTGTGAGAAGCACTTTGGGGTGTCTGATCTTTAAAGTGGTTGTGGTCTTAATTTTATGCCTATCTTCAAAAGACACCATCGTTGAAAAAAGCAAAACAAAAACCGCACGCATGCTCCTGCCCCCTCACATCATGTTGGGCAGTGATTCAACACTGACTCAGACCTTTCTACTGAGACAGCCACACTGTTTCCTGCAGCAGGAAAGAATCTCAAGAAACGGGAACCGTACAATTCCAGGCACAAAGTAGTGGCCTTGGGTCTCCTTTGTGCTTTCACAGAAGGTCCCATTAACATTAATCAGCACTGGGGACACAGCAGCTAAGGAACAGTTCAACAGAGAATGCTAATTTACTGTTTAAGAATCTTTGTTGGTTTGGATGTCTTTTTTTTTTTTTCTTCTTCTTTTTTCAGGACAGGAAACTATGAGCTATTCCCAAAGGAAAGGTAAGGGATGATAGTGCTTGTAGATCAATCTGAAACATGAGCAGCCACAGAACAGTCACTGGGCTGCACAAGATGAGGTTTGAGGCTATGCATCCATGGCTAGGGGATTCAGGTGAGCATGGGCAGTCCTAGACTCTTCCTCCAGGACTTCCTTTTTCCACAGTTTAAACATACATACAGTCTTGGGAGGCAGGACAGCAACTTGTCAGACCTCTATACTTCTCTCCTGGCCCTGGGATTGTCATAAAACTCTGCACAGGGACATGGTAGCCACTGAAAGGGTGAAGTACGCTTTCCTATCTCACAGACACTTTGTCTGGCTAGGTGCTTTTCTAGGAGCCCAGAAGTTTCGTTTGAGTGCTATAATTTCTAAATAAGGCTACCATTTGAAATAGGAGAGTTGATACTCTATTTCCTTTAGCAGCTGCATCCTCGAAAGTGAGCCCTGCTCACCTGCTTGAAAAAAAACTTTGTAAACATCTACTCTCAGGAGAGGATTTAATCCTAAGGGAGTTCAGGCACCTGCCCAAGCTCTAGTTCAAGGCTTTAAGCCCCAAAGAGATGCAGGATTTCAGATAGATCCTGAGTTTAGTGTCTCCAAATGGCTCTCTCTAGAAAGCTCCCCTTGCATCTTGATGCCACTAGGTTATCATTCTGACTGCCGGTCATTTATGAGGGTCTCTCAGTACTCAAGCATGAGCTTGGTATATATTTTGAAAGGGCAGGAGTCTAAGCATGAGATGCTGCAGATTTTTTACTTACATGCTACTATGTCTCTTACTTGATCTGCCATAGGTAACTTGATATACATGTTTAGAGCAGTTAAGTAGGAGATGGGACGTTTGCTCAATGATTTCACGTGTGGCTTTCAGAATGTGTGACTTAAATCCTTTCAGTATCTCAGCCTGTCATCTGTTTTCTTGGATACCCTGCTGTTTATCATGCCTGGCTCTCATTTCAAATTTTTCAGTCTGGATTGCAACTAGTTTAGATAGAGGCTATCTTTTCTGTGTTTGTCTTATGCTTGATACACAGTGAAGTTCTATCCTCAAATCATAACTAGTAGCAGTGCTAACTGTCCACAGGCAGATGCTGAGGCCACGAAGGTTGTTGGGGTTCAGGTCATTTGCCTTTAAAATTTTCTTTAATAGGAACTGAAAGCACTCTGCTTTTTGGAGGAACAAATTCACTTTCTAGGATAGTGATCAGTGTTAAAAATCATGTGTTGGCTGAGAAATAGCTGGAATTCCTTGTTGCCAAAAACTTTATTTAAGTCACTGGTCCCTGCTCTGGTTGGTATGTGCAAACCCAGCACAGCACACTGCAGTTTCAGTGCCTCTCCTTGATTGTTTGTCATTTCATGTAGCAAGTCAATCTGGCTACTGCACTTTCTCTGCAGTCATAGCTTTAAAGAGCTGGTGATGCATCACCAGCGATAACCTCAATACTGTTCCAGGGAAAAGCTGTCAAGATTTTGTTTTCACCTTCTTCTGACTAACTGCAACTTCAGGGCATTTTACAGAACTTTAATGTTTATTCTCCTGATTAGCATCAGGATTTACAGTGATGAATAAGTGAGTCATTCACTACTGCAACCATTTCATAAGCTTTTCCTGGGTCTGCCTTAATGTGAGTCAGAAAAGTATGAGTGCAGTGCACACTACAACTGAGAACTAGTCACCTTATCTGAGAAATGATCACCTTATTCTTTCAGTAAAGGATTAGTTTTGATTTGTCTGTGCAAAACGAACATCTGCAGTACATATTCTGTGGAATTTGTGAGGTGGTTAAACTGAAATTTTACTACTTTCTTTCTGGTCAGCTTGCTTTGTTTTACCCTGTTTTACAAAAAAAAAAAAAAAACCAACCAAAAAAACAGCTATCTGAAACAGAATAGTTTAAATGTTCTGCTGTGCTGTCTTCATGGTAAAGATATTAACTGTTTAGTTTTTTTCTGTTCTCCAGCGCCTTCTAGACTTAACGTCTTGCTGCAGCTTTGTTTTATTTTCCCACTGTGTTCCAAACACCTCTGTGAAAGTGTGTTGGGAGATTAATTCTTCATGCTTCTCAGATACTCTACTTTTGTCCAGAATACTCCCATTTTTTCAGGTTAATTAATCTGTTTTCCATTGATCTCTTAATTCTTTCTCTAATTTCTACTGTCTATGCTGTGAAAAGGAGGTTTCCTTTGAACAGAATTTAATGCACAGAGTTGAGACAGAATGTCAGTGTAAATCTTACTGGCAAAGCTTCTACTCCCTTTAACCCAAATTTTGGTTAGGTAAAGAACAATAGATTAAAACCCTATATTGTGCTAATCTGCACCAATGTCATGTAAACTGAGCTGTAGCTGTCATATAAGGTTTCAACACAGTCTTGATTGGTTTACCTCACATTTATAAATAATGCAATTAAATGCCAGTTATGGCAAAACTGAATAGTTGCACAGAAAACCAAAAGAGTGTAGTGAAGTGCAAACACACTGAGAAAGTAGCAAAAGTAGCAAAAGAAAGACTATAAGGCTGTTGAGATGTGAATTTGACAGGTATTCAAAGACACAAAAGTCATGTATCAGCTGTGTAAATTGTAGTGGCTATAAACATTTGCTCATCAAAGAGTGGCTGTTAGTAGACTATTTCTCATTATCTATGTATATTTTCTGAAGTCAGTATAAAGCAGTTACAAGAACTTGTTATGAGCAAGATTGTTTTGATAATAAGAAATAGAAGGCTCAGTTGAATAGAATAGGAAAAAAACCCACTTCTTTAGTCCTATAAGCAAACAAAATGGTAGCTTATGGTTTTACTCTGAAGAATGAAGTGTTCTGCAGATAAGCTGACACAAATTTATTTCAGAAACCTTAGTTTCCAGTTCTGATTTTGTAAAAGAAAAACTTCAAGTTAAATAGCAATTAGTATAAAACATTAATGGAAGAAGGCGAGTATGTATGGGAACAAACAGCAGCTTGCTCAAGTGGAAAGTAATCTTTGAGTTATTGAGCAAATGCGAAAGATGGGTTGTATGTTCTGTGCAGCTGGGCTTATCCTGTAGTTTGTCTGCCTTTTTTTACCTAGACTGAATCTTAATAATGTTAGCTATGTAATTTGCCATAAAATAATAAACTTGGAATTGGAGCCTGCAATATTTTTAGCAATGCCTTACTTTTTCTTTCTGTTAATATTTCCCAGACTCTCCACCACCTACATCCTCATTAGTCACTACTGCAAGAAAATGAATGGCAGCTTGCATTTTGTGAATTTAGAGTTCCACACGCTTTCCTGCACAACTCACTTCACTCACTTCAGAATCGTCAAATGACTTCAGTCCAAGTGAATCTGCCATTTCTGTATTTATTTAACATTGGTTTTACTGAGTTGTGGGTGAAATGAATGGTATCAGAATGTTTAGCTTGTGGTGGTTGGAGGCATTTTCATCATATTTTCCTGTTGTTATGACAGTCTTGTCTGTTTATTTTTTTGTTTTGCTTGCAGCAAGTGTGCATAGTCCTAAACTTCTGAGTTGTTTGCGAATTAAACAGTTGTTCCATTTTTAGCATGTTTAAGAATCATTTAGAAGCTTTTTAAAGTTTTAATTATGTTTCAGGATTTGTATGCTTGGACAGAAATTAAGGACAGATTGAGGAAAGGGCTGCTCTACAGTTTGAGTTAACCTTTCTTAGTACATAGATTTTTCCTCACTGCTTCATATTAGGCAAGGGCCAGTGTACAATGTAAACTGCAAAAGTACAAGAGCAGTTACTCACATGCCGTGCAAGAGTGAATTTCTTACCTAGGTATTCCTCATGAGAGCATAGTTGGGAATAGCTAACAGAGTAGCCAGTCCTAAATGGATGGCAACACTACTCACGAATTAACTCCTGAAGCAGCCTCAGTTCCCCACACAGCATCTTAAGGCAAATCAGTGCACAAGAGTTTCTGCTTTGATGTAGCAGGGTAAGGAGGAGTAAACAGAGCATGGTAGCCTCAGTAGCTGTCTCAAACTAAAACAATGCTGTTCGTGAATCAGTACTGTTCGAAGCACTATAGAAGCACTATGATTCCGGTAATATGTTGGAAAAACAAGGGATTAATCCCTGTTCTCCAAGAGGCCAGCTGCTTGACTGGAACAGATCTTTTCAATCAGCAGTCCTGTTGGTGATTAGGCCGCCTTAGAAAATCTTCTGACCAGCTCTACTTACCAGGAAGCAAGGTGAAGAAAAGGAAATGTGTTCAAAATGGATGGGATCTGTATGAATACCATCCTAATCAAGTTTTTTCCATGTTATGTACATTGAGGCAGTACATCAAGGGTTTAGAAATGGAGGAAAAAAACCCCGTGAACATGTAGACAGAACATTCTGATTATTCTTTTTTTCTCCAAAATATGGGTATTTAAAACTGACAAATTTCAGCTAGTTCTGCCTAATTGGCAGGTGACCAGAGAAGAACATGGTGAGGAATTGGAGCAGGAACAGAAGAGAGCAGAGTCTCAAGAGGAAGGAAAGGGAAGAACCTTCTCTTAGACATCAGTAGAAGTGAGTTGTTCATCAGCAGGGAAGTGGAGAGGACAAGTGGATTTTAGTCATGCAAATAATGAGGTAGGGTGGCTGTACTGTAAGGCAGATCTGAGAGAGCACCCTGTTTAGAGGAGTGTGTGTCAGTGCTCAGTTAAGAGCTCTTTGATTATTAGAAAGGGTGCAGACTGCGTCTGAAGTTTTCATTTCTAGCTTCAAAGGACATACTTCTTGGCATAGAGGAAAAAGAGGTTTATTTTCAAATCAAACCAAAACAGACTTTATAGTAAAAGAAACCACAATTTGCTTATTTACTAAGAAGGCACACATAAATCTATTTAGTTTGAAAATGGAGATAGCCTCTTGACTACACTGTTACAGCCTACCAGTTGCTGTCTTAATTGCTGCTACCAGTTAGCTTAATTGGGAAATCAACTGTTGATTTACACAGTTAATATTCCAAATACATTTGCATATGTAAACCCACAGCCTTGATTGATTTAAAAAAAAAAACAAACTTCAGAAAAATACCTAACCACTTTGTCTGGTGGTTTTGATTAACTCTCCAGAAAGAAAACTACCCTCTGCAAACAAAAAGTGGTCTTGGAGTAATTCATTAAAGAAAATTACTTCAGACTGTACCACCAACAAACACAGGAAGAACTTGTATTTTCGTAGTTCACCTAAACTGCCTTTTCACTGAATACCTGTTCCTGTTTTCAGGCTTGTCTTGTACATTGCCTCCATGGCCCTCACCTGCTTCCTCCGCTAGGTCAGGAATTTACTGCTACTCAGATTAAGACATCCACCCAGCTGAGCAATCTGACCATGTCCATGAAGAGTCCAGTAATGTTCCTTTCCAGATATTTCTTTTCACCATTGTTTTTCTATCAAATCAGGCTTAGCTTTAATAAATGGGTTTTATTTCTTACCAGTAATTCCTAAATTGTTGGAGCATTGCTGCAGGCTTGGAGGAAGCTGGACAGCACCTTGTTTAGTCCTGCTAAAGTACAAATACACAGTATCAGTCCTATGCCCATGTGCAAAAATAGTGTGTGCATGGGAAAAAAAAAGGACTGCTGAGAATGAAGGCTAAATATTTCCAGAGCCTGCATATGAACTAGCTTTATTATTTTTGTTGCCTTTTTCTTTCTTTCTTTCTTTTTTTTTTTTTTTTTTTTTTGTGTGTGTGTGAATTTCTGAAGCAGTGTAAATCAAAGTGCTGGTTTGGGGACACAAGACATGCTTCAGGACTTTCATGTGTGTAGGGGATTGGATGGATTGTTCAGAAGACTGAAGTCTAGGTCAGAGAGGCTCGGTTAGAGGATTGCCAAGCTGATACAAAAGGGACAGTGTTGCCTGCTGCACTGTCAATGCTGAAAGAGCAAACCAGTCACTGAATTTGTTTGGGATGTGTGAACATGGTAGTAATATGGGGGAAGTTTGGGAATTGCTGATTGGTTTGAAGTGGGTGTTGAAAGGAAAACACTGGCCTCAGAAGCTTAGATCTCCGCTACTTTGCTTTAATTGCACACAATTATATCACTTTCATGGAGGGTTTGATTGTAGTTCTAAAAACACTAGATTACTACATAAGAAAACTGGATTACACATTCCCACAGCAGGAATCTTGCTGCTGAGACTGAGTATTTGCTCAAGTCCATCATTATTCAATTGTAGAGCTTGATGCTCCTGAAGAGACACGAATTATTGCTTTGAAGAACTGTGCTGGCAATGAAGAAAATACCAATGATACTGCTGGCTAATTATTTTCAAGTCAATAGTAGGGCTATGCTATTACTGCAGAGACTGAAATGCAGTGTTGAAGATGTTGCATTTACTGATGAGAAGCTCCTCATTCTGACAAAGAACTGGCTTGCCGGCAGACAAACTTGTCCTGCTGTTAAAGGGAAATTGGTAGTGCTGAAAGATTGTTTTTGAGACCTTCAAGAGGAATAGAAAGCATTTTAGAGAGTTTCTCTAAGGCAAACTTGAAAAATAAAACCACAGTTAAAAGATCCTGCTCCAATAAATAAAACAATAAAACATCCCTATTAAAGCCCACTCTTGCAGGCTTTTTTTGAAAGGCAGAGACCCTTGAACACCAGTGGAAGTTTTGTATGTTTTTAGGGTTTATTCTTCAACCTTAAATTTGAGTTTGATTTATTTTCAGGAATGTTAATTCTGTAAGAGGACTGCAGTATAACATTTTGTCTTACATATTGTGAAAAGGAAGGACGAAAAAAGGAAAATGAGAATACCAAGAAAATAATATTGCAGGTAATGTTTTAAGAAGGACACTGACAAGGGAGAAATAGGACGGAGAATTAAAAAGGACGTTATGGATTAAAATGCTATATGATGAATGGTTTGCAGGTTGAAAAAGTTTGAGGTAAAAGCAGGGGAAGTAACAGCACTTCAGAGCACTAGTAATAAGCTGGAGAACAGTCACACCTGTAGAGGATCTGTTGTCATGTTGTGTATTGGCTTTGAACAGATTCATTCTCTTCTAACATATATTGAAACTTTTTGTCGACTATAATTTTAAGCATGCAGCTGTGGCAGCTTGCATTTTTTTGCTGAGCTTTCTGGGTTTACTGAAGCATACACTAAAGAAATTTTCAAGGACATCCACACAAGGATTGGTATTTACTGTTATAACTCATGAAAACTGAAGTATGTAAGGAAGGCAGACATTTTGCAAAACACCCTGTAAAAGTGATTATTCTGCCTCACCAACTGTGTCAACTCACCAACTACCAATTACTCACCAACTATCCACTTTGAGAAGAGTTTGCAGACTGGGATACTTTGATTAAAGCACTGTGCCTTTATTGGAAGTGTTCAGTCTGTGACAGTACCAGGGCCTCCAAGGGTATTCAGAGGAATACCTTACCAAGATGAAAACCCCAGAATTGCCCTTTGTTGAATTTTCATTACTTTCTCCATTCTTCAAGCTTCACAGAATTTGAGCTGGCTTTAATGTCTAAACATATCTCTAAACATGATCAAACTTAGCCTGGTATAAAACAACTGCCAGAGAGCCATAAATAAGTATGGTTTTCTTGGCTAATTCAGTGCAGTATGCCTTTTTGTTTTGAACAATAGTATGTAAAGGAGTGGTACACCTCCTTTAGGCAGGAGAGAAAAAATTGGTTTGCACATGCTGGCACGGGCAGGTTGAGTATCTTTTGCTATTTCCCTAAGACCTGTATATTCAGTAGATAATTTGTTCCTGGATCAGATTGCTTTTATTGTACCAACCCACATACCAGGATATCTTCTAGTGAGCCAAAAAGTCCCCGTAATGTGGCTTGTTACCCTTATCTGACTGATTGTTTAGACTGGAAATGCTACTTACAACCTAAAATGAAAAATGTATTTCCATGTATTATTGCCACTTTTTTATTATCTTAAATGGTTGAAATTTAAAACTAAACTTATGCTTCTATTCTTCATACTTTACTGCTTAAAATTTGTATTCATTTTATCAAGCTGTGTTGGCTTTAATATTTACATGTATTCTATTATACAGTTCTCCATTGCCAATGGCTAAGCTTCTAGATTAATAAGCCTATAAATTGATAAATAAATAGTACATTTCTGTGAATAAGTTGTTAGCCTGTGGCTTAGTTACGTTTGAGTGTTCAAAATCTGAATTGATTTAAAGAGCATAATTTTTACAACCCATTTTCTAGACTGAGTAGTCAAATGGAAGCTTTGCCTACCGTTACTACTACTACATTACTTTTGTACCATTATTTTCTTAAACAGAGTAGTGAAAGTAGCAGAAATTACTTCATGAAGAATGCAATAAAGTGTTTATAGATTATCATTATTTTTTATTTCTTGCAGCTCTTAGTTAGTCCTAAGATGCACCAAGTAATAAACATATGTGGTTTCCTGTCATCTTAGCATCTATCTTCTACTGTACATCAGGTTGATGGTTTCTACCCTATAGCTTGCAGGCAGTATGTTGCTTGTGAGATTTTCCAGTGTTGGTCACAGCAACAGGGAAATCAAAAGTTAAAATGGGAGAGCTTAATGCCCACAACACATCACATCCACATTATTGCTATTACTGGTTCCATCAAATACTCATGATTGCTGTAGTGAGCCATAAATTTACTGTGAGTTTGAGTCACTAGAGGGCACTTGAACGGTTTCCACGCATACCATCCAGTAAATGACAAAAATACTAACCAAGCTCTGTGGGAGTGCAGACTGGGCACATAAATATAACCTGTGATGCACCAAGCTTTATATAAAAAGGAGAGTACAGAGGAGGAAAGGAAGACTGCAGTGGATAAGAGAAATGAGTAAAAAGTAAAACCATTAGGAATGTAACAGGCAGGCGGTGATTTCCTAGCTAAAAATAATGGAAAGAAATTTAATATTTTTTTTTCATTAAAACCATGAGACAGATTTATCTGTTGCTATAAAAAAGGAGGTAGAAATAGGCTTTGTTTTATCTGCACTTGAGGATTTTTAGTTTCTTGCCAGTCTACCTGTAAAGCTCATGTTGTGTTTCCTCTCTGAATTACCTTTAGTAGTTTATGACCACCAGGCTCTGTGTTATGGAAGAAGTTGTCTTAGGTAGATTGAGGTTTCTTTCTTTTTGCTCCCGAGAAATTTAATTAAGATCTTGAAGGTGATGTATAGTTTGGTTTACAGTTAAAAGACATGTTTACCTCTTATTTTTCCTAGTAATTACTACTTCCTTTCACAGTGTATTTCAGTCACATACCTTCATGCCAAAAGGCCTAGCAAAAATCATGATTCACTCACCTCTAATATTTTAGTAGGATTTTAGTTTCTAATTTATTTTTGTTTGCCAGAATGCAGAAAAAAGTGTGTTCCTTGTAACTTATATGAGTTTATGGATTTCTTTAACAAATTGAAAAAAAGGATCAGATTGTAGCCTTTAAGGTCAGTTCTGAGCAAAAGGGGCTCTGAAGTGCACTGTCTCAGAAATACCCACTCCTGTCTATGTTTCTTGATTCATATTTGTTCTGGGTTGGTCTGTAACAGCAGTTAACTGTAATGAAGACTCCAGAGCACCTCAATTATTTTAGTCAGCTAGCAAGGTTTCCTGCTTTCTTGCCCATATGCAGCGTTGTATAGGAGGCAAACACAATCACACTGCCTGTGCAGGGTAGATCTATACAAAGCTGAAGGCTGGAAGAAATCTTACTCCATCCTGCATGCAAGCAGTCCAACTCATCATCTAATAATAAAAAATTCTTTGTGAATGTCCCAGGATCAGAAACTGGCCCTTTAGATAATAGCCTAAAGCAATCTTTCTAAGGAAGAAAATCTTATAGAATCAAAGAATCATTTAGGTTGGAATAGACCTTTAAGATCATCTAGCCCAACCGTAAATCTTCCTAGAATAGTGAAAATTCTGGAGGTGCTACTGTTTTGCAACTCATGGAAGACTGGAGCCCTCCTAGCAAGCAGGAACTAGTATTCTTTTGGGCAAGACTTGATATAGGCAGACTTTTCAGTTTTGCTAACAAAGAGGCACTGGGTTGCTTTAGTTCCCTTTCTAAAATAATTTGCTGTCTATTGACTCTAAGCCCTAAAATAGTCCCAGATAATTACGACAACTAAAACACGTAAAGGAAAATTGAAATGTGTGTCATTTTCCCAGAATTCCATGTTTAACAAAAGATGGTGGCAAAACAATTTTCAAAAACAGTATCTAGAAAAGCGTCCCCACGTATCTGTCACGATTTGAGAGACACCTGGAAAAAAATGACCAATACTTTCCTGCTGCAGACCTTAAAAAGGAAATAACAGTTGAACATATTTGAAGTTATGCTATATATAAATTGGTCATATGGCTTCAAGTATTGTTGTACTTTTTCCAATTATGCCTACCATCTAACATTCACTTTTTCTATTAGTGAAATGTTAGATATTCCCTTTGGCAGCTCTACTTAAATCATTTGGGATTCGCGTTTCTATTTTCCTAGGGTGACACATTCTACTTCCAAGATTGATACTGAAACTTGTTTTGCATCTCTAATTGTTGCCTTATTTATGCTGTAACCCCAGGATATAAAAGACTAGACACTGAGCCGATAGCATTGAGATGAGTTGGAGTAACTCCACTGAATTTAGAGAGAACTCCTCATGTCAGTGAATTAAATGGGAGATTTGTCCTTGACTTAATGCAACCCAGTGAATTTATTCAAACTGACAGCAGTGTAAATGAAATTAAAATATGGTTGGTTTGGGCTGTGGAATAATAAAGAATGTACCGGAGTCACTATTTTTACAAATTTTACCAGGTGGACTGTGCAGGCAGGCAAACTATATGAGCCATAAGAGAACATGACAGTCTGGGGCCTCAGACTTTTCCAAACAATTCTTGGATTACTTTGCATTTTCTTGGAAAATACATCTTTCCCCAGTGGGAACTGGGATGTTAATGGTGCTTCCCAAAGGAGCTAATTAGCTGCATTTGTATGTGTTAAACAGAAATTAAAAAAAAAAAAAAAAAAAATTTACTTAGGGCAGTACCAAGACTGGACTTTTTGCAAGTTTCTGTTTCCACAACACTGCAAAGTTAACTTGTGGAAGGTTTACCTGATTAAAATCCCTCTGTTTTTCTTTCGATTTGCTTCAGTCATGGGATTAACTGTAAGTCTTGACTTCTAGTCACAGTTTGAGAAATTCAGTATTGTGAGTCTTACTTGTCGAACTCATTTAGCCTTTATCACTGGAACATCATCATACCCCAGGTAAAATGTAAAGAGGGACTTGAGGTTACATTTCTGGTCTTTGGATATGAAATCTGTTCACAAAATTTACTGAAGTACTTAAAAACTTTAACAGAAAAGTATGTTTTATATTTTTACCTCACGCGTCTGTTTAATTTGGCTTGCTCATTATGGAGAAAGATTTTAATCAGTGAAGTTAGTGAACTGGCTAATCTGTCATTATTTTGCTTTTCATTACCCTCCAAGATGATTCCTGTGCAGCTCCAGTATATTTAACTAAAATGAGGATTTAGCATTCTAAGGCATCAGCTTGTAATGATTCATTATTTCTAATATATTCAGTTCATACCAGATAATTTCAAAGTAAATCCTTTTAACTAGTTCCCTCCAGTGGTCCTTATTTGAGCATTGTGCTCAGAAAGACTCCTGGAATCACTATGCATTACAACATCTCAGGGAACTGGAATTTTGTCTTAAAAAGAAAAAGCAAATTAATGCTGTTTAATGAGGTCTGCTCTAAGTTCATTGACTCACCAAGTTCTCAACAATATATAAGATGACTGTCAGTCCCTATATTTACTGCATATTCCTCCATGAAACGTCCTATTTGTTATTATGTAATGAGAATTTGTGCCTCTGGATTGCCTTTATTGAAATACAGAAATGAACTGATAGAAAATAGGTGCATGGATATTTGATTCTCAAAAACATTTTAAAATGTAAGTTAGAAATGTAGGACTTAAGAGCAGATTCCTAACATTTCCGTGATTTTCACAGATCTTTGAATTTGTGGGATTCTGGATGCAAGGGGAGTTATCTGACAAAACTCTAAAATCGTAAAATAATCGGGCAAAGTCATCCCAAGGTCACCCCTGTGCAACCCGATGGAATTTAAGGAGAACATGTAGTTTAAGTTTTCCTTCCCTTAGCTGCAATAGAAAGGTTTGACGATTCCAAAAGATTCAGAGGTAAAATTAATCTTCAAAAGAAAAAAGAAAATACAGGTTGGTTTTTCTTTAAGTTAACATCATGGGAATTCTTAGAGATTTTTAGCTGGTTTTGACATGTTTGTTTTGAGGAATTAAATTTTTCTGAATGTTGAACATCTTGAACAGGTTCTGTAGCTAACTGAAAGCCATTTTTAATTAATACTTATTGTCAGCAAATGGAGCAAATGGAGAAAGCTAGGTGGAGAAAGATTAAATTCTGTGACTACTGGACACAGTAGATAGAATTGTAAGCTTCCTAAATGTCCTTTCAGCCCAGAGCTTGTCTAAATCCTTCAAATGCCTCTAACGCAAGTAACCTGCCTTCTTTTGGTCTCTTTCTCTGACATGATGCCAGTGCTATTTATCATGAGTAAAATCTATAGCTGTGTTAGATTTAAGTCAGCTAGTTTAGGTTCATAAATGACAAGTGATTTGTTTTGGGGGAATACAAGCCTCCATTCCCCTCCTATGGAAGTCAGTGACAAGCTTACCTTAGCATTCTTTGGTTTAGGACTGGGGCCACAACTGGGATGGTTATATCCATCTTATTCAGTGAACTGGGTTCCAAT
This sequence comes from Haliaeetus albicilla, assembly GCF_947461875.1. NCBI lineage: Eukaryota > Metazoa > Chordata > Aves > Accipitriformes > Accipitridae > Haliaeetus > Haliaeetus albicilla. The sequence goes on along the minus strand of NC_091484.1, from coordinate 35,481,194 downwards.
GAAATCAACTGTTAGATTTGTCCAAAGTGCGAAGGGATCACAGAGGGATAAAATACAGCAAGTCTTCAGTGTGCGAAGGACTAGACCATTTAGTTAATAGAGATGATGTAAACTTTATTATTTTCTTTTCCTCATCCATGTTATAAAGCATTTTACTAAAGCTGGCTGGGAAACAAAAGTGCAATTTTGTTAATATTTCTCACTAAGACCATAGGATTTTTTTCCCCCCCGATGGAAAAAGCCAGTATCTAGACGGCTGTTGCATCTAGGTGGGATATGGGAACCATACATTCAAGTCTTTGTTCTACATTAGACAGAAGAGGAACAGCAACCTAGATCTTCTGCATGTCAACTGAGTGACTTAATCACTAATCCCTAGTGTTCAGCCGCTTTTAAAACTCTCTTGTGGGTGCTCTTCAGCTCGGTATAGCTCTAAGGACTCATTGGGTCAAACTAAAGAGTTCTCTTTAGCCCACAGAATAGACTACTCCCTTGGGAGACAGCAAGTCCTTCTTTAAAACATGGACCTTGAACCACATCTCATCCAAGTACTGGATAACTAATTATGCCAATCTGCACATTGTTCATTTTAAAATTTGTTTCAGAATTTTGCTGTTGCAAGCAAAGCTTTGCTAGAAGCACTCCTTGCCATTGATCAGGGGGTTTGCTTAATGGGGATTTTCCAAAGTAGAAGTCTTTTGCTGAAAATAATTTCTGAGCAGCTCTACTTATTGAATGGAAAGGTAAGCTAGCTGCTAAAATAATTCCATTAGCTCCTCAAAAACTTATAGAAGCAAATTTAAAACTTGCTTTTGAACCACAGGCTGTCAAGTAATATATAGTGTAAATATTAATTAGAGGAAAGAGAGTATCTTTTAATTAACTGTAATTTAAAATGTTGAATGCAAACCTCATTTTATCAGTGCAGCTTCTTTTTTGTTGTTTTTTAATTGTTACCTCTGGCCCTCTAAACTTCTCAGTAATCCAAATTAAATCTTTCCCAAAAGACCTAATTAGGCCTTTCCCCAAAAAACATAGCACAGAAATGTCAAGAATAACTTCTGCGATATGTTGGGTAAAGGACAAACACCCTTGTCAAAACAGGATACCTGGTCAGAACCACAGATCACTCAGCACTCTCCCTTCACACACATTGCTGCCCAGATTAGAGATAGCCAGGAAGTACGTGTTGTTTACTTGGAAGCTGGCATGAGAACTGCACTGATGTTCCAGCTCGCCAGGATGGAGAGGGGACGTAATAAAGAATGCAGCAATCATCCACAACTTCCCTCCCTCGTCCTCCATGACTTTTTGACCATTAGCTTAGTTTACATTTAACAATGGGGGGAAAAAATAGTCATGTCGTCCTAATCTTTTCTTTTTAATTAGTTTCAGTTTAGCTATGCTTGCTTGGGTGGTTTTTTTTGTTCTTGGGGTTTTTTTCCTCATGTTAAATTCAGTTTCTTTAGACTACTTTCCTCTGTCTTGTAAAATGTTGTTAGTTGGTCCTGCACACTCAGGGGACCAGCATCCTGTGTTTGGAGTTGGGCACAATGGCAGTGACAATGTGTGTCCTCTGTGACATGATGGCAAAATTCTATATGAATTGTTCCATACATTCTCACACATGGGCTATGAGTTTACTCTGTAGAAAATGCTGCAGGCAGAGAAAAAACACAGCCTTACAATGGCCAGTAAAATAGTATAGTTTGTAGGGCTGAATATCAAAGAATTTAGAAGGCAAGAATGCCTTTGATGGTCACTGCTGTGTGGTCTGTTACTGTTCGGGGTTTCTGGAAGCTCAAGGGGAGCACAATGTCCTGGACAAGCAGCCTTCACAAGAGTTTTTCAACGCTACAGAATCGGACCTAATAATACTGTGCTTTTATCTCCTTATGCTTCTGAGTTCTGTCTTTTTGATGTGTCACCAAAATCACCCAAAACCAGGAATAAAAGAGTGTCAGGAACATTTCCGTAGTTATTATTTTTGCATGGAATAAAGTGAACAATGACCCACAACAGGTTTGAAGGTAAAGCTTTATAAACACTTGGAGAGTTGTTAATTTTTCTACAGTGGTTGCTTAAAAGGAGCCTTGTGGGAAAAGCCTGCCTCATGTTAAAAGACACAAAATACCAGTAATGACAGTTCTGTGGACACAAATCCACAAAGCACATTGATGAATGACTAAAATTACTGAATATTCTAGAAGCTGCCACCGAACGATGCAAATAACCTGATAATGGAGACGAATCATCAGCTCTGAGAGCTCTGACTGGAGCAGGGAAACACTTCAAAAGCTTTCCCTCCACTGTTACACTGACTGGGCTCCAGCAGGACTCATGATCTGAAGTCCTAGGGTAAGACTTTCAAAAGTGTCTTAGCCCATTGACTTGTGGTGGCAATAGAAGATAGGCTGCTTTAGAAATCCCATCCTACTTCTAGTTTGACCAGAGTTAAATGACAGAGAGAGTTAGTACAATGCCCGCTACCTCATTTCCAAGTTACTGACACTAGAGTTGAAGAACACTAGTAAGGTACAAAACCCAGGGATGCAATGGGTCTAATGGGGCATATAAAGCTTCAAGAAAACAACAATTTGAACCCAGAATGTTAAAAGTCTAACTTTTTTCTTCATTTGAGGACTTTCAACCCAGACTATTCAAGTACAGACTCTTTCCTCCAGCGAGGAATCTCAAGGTTAGCAAATATCATCTTCGGGGCTATAATTCACAGGACCAAAACGTATGTTTAGAAGCTGTCTCACTTTGTGTGGAAAAATACTAATCCAAAAGCCATTAAGTCTATTAAAAAAGCATTTATAGCAAAAAGGTGCCTTTATACCCTAAAGTACTACTCATGACAAAATGTATTCAAATCTCCACGACAAATTGTATTCAAATCATCCTTTGTGAAGACAAAAAGTTTCAAATGTGTCAGGTAGATACACTATATATTTCAGTTTGTGTGGTGTACTTTCTTGGTTAGGCGAGCAAGGTGTGCTGGCAGTTTAGTGTTCATTAACATAGAAATACTCTAGAGGACAATCTCAAAATAGAGTTTTAGCCTCATCCAAAGTAAGGCCTTTGTGGGATTTCCCTGCTTTGAACTTGTACATCAAGGGACATAAAGGAAAATTAACTAGAATTTACATATATTAACTATTCTGAAGGCAGTTCGAGTAAAACTGAAGATAGAAATTCAAAGCCAACTCAAGTCTGTAGAAGTGTGTCTACACAAGAGATTAATATGCCTTGAAAGGGAATTCAGATTAACTCTGAGAACAGAATCTAATTCCTAAAGTGGTGATCTAACTACTTGCACTTTGTACAGGAAACACGTACTAACTTCCTTCAGTCTGTGATTAACGTGATTGAATCAGTCAATCTGGCATACTAAAAATTGTTTCTATAACTGCTGACTTTATTTAACAGCAGACTTTTAGACAAATTTCTGAAAGTCTCTTTAGAATTATACTGGGGTTTTTTTGAAGAGGTTAAAGCAAATATGATATTTAATGTCCCCATAATTTGAAATGCACATGTTCTTGACTTTATTACCAAGTATAACCTACTCAGGTTCTTCTTTGTACTTGAAGAGCTGTAAGGCATAATGGGTGGATAAAGGCTGGGTTTGCAGCACCCACGTTAGAAAACATTAATGTGCTGCTTTCTGTCTCCTCTTGATGAGATGATAGGAAAACATGTAACTCACTGTGCTTGTGAGGCTATAGGCAACAAGCATCAGGATCAGAAAATTACAAAGCCATCCTAAAGCCACATTTACTCACTGAGTAGTGAATATTTTGAATAGTTTCTACTCAAATTCTAAAGTATTGTTGAGACAAGAAATCATCCAACTCTTTTTTCAAATCTCTGGGGAATTTTCTCTCTTAGAAGGGATACTAATGTCTGTCTTGGTTTTGTGTTGGGTTTGGGTTTTCTTTGAGCTTATAAGCAAAACAGAGTGGAATACCACAGTGGTTTCCACGCAAATACTACTTTTAATTTTGTTTTATTCTGATCACAAAGATTTTTTTTTCTGTAAGAGCACTTTAAAGCTTCTTTTTAAAATCATGCATGTGATTTCCTTCCAAATCAGTTATTTTTGTAAATTAACTTTAATAATGTGTAGGAAGGGGGTTGGTTTTGATAAATAAACCCAATAATTCTTCTAACAAAAAATGTCTCTTTACTAACTATCAATATATTCTGCCTCAATGCCAAATAACAATTCCCGGAACAAGGAACACTGATTCTCTTCTTATTTAATTAGATGACTTGTTTCTCATGGGCACTCATGCTAATTTATGAATACCTATTGTTCTTAATTTAACTACACATTTAGTTTTGCACAATGGAAGTCATATACACTCTGGCCTTCGTTCATTCAGCATACGTACAAGACCCAAGCTTCTATGTGTTTTACTGTTAAGCACCTATTAGGTGCTTAATTATAGAAACCTTTGGGCTACAATAAATATAGTTTTATCAAGCAATTAACCCAGGAATTCTGTGAAGAATGCAGGGGGAGGTCTTCTGTTCTTTAAGTTGGTGAATGCCACAAAGTCTAATAAAAAGAGGGTTTTGTTTCAAGTGCTTTAATGGGAGAAAATTTAAATACACATCTAAAACTGCAGGGACCAAATTCTTCTGTCATTAACATTCATATAAATTTACTGAATCCAGAGCAAATATAATTATGGAACAGCATTTTTTTCCAGTATGATTTGAGCTTATTGGTACCTCCTAGTTCTGTGACATTAAACTCAAAGTGTCCAAAACCAAAGATGAGGTACTGGGGTTAGGAATATTCTTCACCCCTTCCCTCCCCTCTTCTTCCTCTCCCCTGTTCTTTTTTTCCCCCTCTTTCTCTCCTCATGTCTCTTCCCTATTACTCTGTCTCTGGTCCATACAGGTGGAGGTATACAAAAATAAGAAGCCATTCTGAAGTAGTCAGTACAATTTAAATCTCAAAAAAGGTTTTTGTTTGCAGTTGAGGATGCCTTTCCAGTAAGCTTTTATAATTCTAGATAATTGGTGTCAGGACCAGCTAACGCATGCCTACTTCTTCAGGGCCAGTATAGGTATTTTTAAGCTATCAAGAGGGAGAAGAATAGCTGGAAGATGATTTTAAAATCTCAACTTTGTTTAAAACTTTGGTGTAGAGACCTCTGTCAGCTGAAGTTGTAAGAAGCAGCAAAGCAAAAATAATTTTGAAGGAATATAGTCTTGGGAGCACCATATATGTCCACCCAGCTCTTTTCAATCAAAATGGTTTTGATGCACTACATACATGATCAAAGCCAGGCATGATTTATCTGTTAAAACACTCTTTGACTCTGCATTTTGGTGTTTCTGTCAGCACAACTTACTACATGTGATCTACTTGAGCATGAGATGGCTCTAGGTCATCATTTTCTCTTTACCACCCTAGTTAGCTTCAAGCAAAACTGTCATCTTGATTAAGTTCAAACTCATTCTCACTGTTTTTTATTGTAATATCTACAACTGAAACTTACAGCGCTTCTGAAAGTAATGTCTGCTTCAGATTTCCCATAGCATGTTGGCATTGTGGTAGTTGAGAAGGGACTTGTGGATTGGGCATCTGATAGTTGGAGCCATTTGGTCCAGGTAGATCCTTCCCATCTTTGCCTGAGTGGAGAGTTAGATCAAGTGATGCAATCAAGCACAGTTTTCACACTACATCAGGCAAAATGAATACTGCAGGTATTTATGTGAAGTATTAAAGGAATCTAACTTATTTCAGCAGAATAGAATCAGAGTCCCATGGAAATCATCTAGCCATCTTCTTACGTCATTCCTGATAGATATATGGCTCACCAGGATGCGAAGATTGTAGAGCTTCCTGCAAATTACTGCAGTGTTTTACTTTCTTGCTGTTAGAAAGCTCCTCCCAATGCCCATCCTGGATCTTTCTTACTGCACTTCAGGCTGTACTAGTCACAGGGAATGGATTTTCCCTTTTTTGCAGCAGCAGCCTTCTGTGTGTTTGAAAACTTAGCAACTCCTCCCACCCCACCACAGTTCATTCAGTCTTTCCTTCAAGGTTGTGTTTCCAAAATCTGTATCCCTTTCCCCCCCTCTCATTGTTCATGGTCCTTGACTTCAAATTTGGACACAGGACTACCACTTCACTCAGCACTCATATAGCAGCAGCTGAAGAAAACTGGAGGATGGCTTCCTATATCTTGAAAATTGGTTTAGATTTGTATCCCAGGATCATATTTACCTTCTTCTTCCAAACAGCATGACACTGTTAATGTGGCTTCTGAGCCATTATAAACCCCAAATCATTGCTAAGGAATCCCCATCTAATGAGCTGCCCTTCCTATTACTATTACAGAGTTATGTAGTTAATTATTCTTACCTAACTGTAGACCCTCAAATTTATTCTTAGAGTTACATCCTATTTTTTTAGGTCATTTCTCCAATTTGGCAGGATCATTTTGAATTCTAATCCTGTCCTCCAAGGTGCTTACAATTCTTCTTAGCTCCATGCCACCTGCAAATTTAATAAATACATTCCCATAATACATATGGCTTACAAAACACCCTGAAGATTTTCCATAATTGTTAATCATTGCTGACTTAACTATTCATATGAATGCTGCTGGGTTTTCTTTAATTGCTGGAAGTTCACTAATTATGAAAATGCTGCTAAACAGGATTTAATGTGGGTCACATATTGGTCTAGAATTGCAGAAGTCCTGAACTGCAAGTCTAGATTTTACATCAAGTTTTTTTGAAAGTCCTGTATGACTGATTCTCAAATGCGGCTTCCATTTAGTTCCATTTTCCTTCTAATATCATTATTGAGGCAATCAAAATTTAAATTGGTTTGAACTGAATACTGTTCTTTTCCAGTTTCCAAATGGACATCAGTTTCTTTGCGTGGAAACTAAATGTAATAATTCCTATCCTCCACAAAGAAGCATTTTAAGGATTGGCGGTACTGCAGTTTCAGCAGGGACTTCACTATTAAATGTAATATGGGACGGGAGTGATAACTGTTAGTAGACAACACTGTAAAAATTCTTCTTGCGTTTTGCTGATTATTCTTTCCAAAACAACAGCCTATGCATGAGTTATGATCCACTTCTCCAAGTGAATGCTGCTATTTGTTTTAGAAATCTACATCTATTTAAAACAAGCCTTAGCTCAGTTTGATTTACTGAGCATTTAAGCCCCAAAGGATGCATAGTCAATGCATTCCGTTAAAGAATAGATACACAAATCTACTGATAGTGGCCAGAATTTTCTTATTGCTTGTTACATTTACAGCACAGGTCTGGGCATTTGGGCCTTTGGTTTCTGCTACTGACTGTGTGTGACTGTCAGTAAATTACTTAACCTTTCTGTACTCAAGTTCCCTTAGCTGGGCATTTTACCAACCTCAGAGGGGTATTACAAGATTGAACTACGAACTGGCCTTTTGAGTTCTTCAGATAAAAAGTGTTGTCTAAGTGCCAAACAATACTGAAAATCTAGAGGGATTATGCTGACATTTAGGATGTGGTTCTCATTTTCCTTACTGTTGAGCTTCACTAACTTCAGCAGTTATTTCTGCTATCATTTGCAGACAGAAGAATCACATCCTTTGTATTTTAAGGGGCAAGGAAGAACTGTTCTTATAACAGGCCCATTCTGCCAGTGGGTAAAAACTGGGCAAGCCTTTTCTGTTTGGCTTCCCATTGAGGAAGAAGCAGTTGTAACAAAGTATACGTATATTCCAAACATATTCTTATTTCATTTAAGAAATAATATCCTCCTGGGAGCAGAGATGGATCAGCAGGGTCAAAGGCAGGCCCTTCATTTTGAATACCAGTGCCTTTACTCCCCTCATTACCTTGGGCTTAGGAATGATCTACTAAGAAACAGATGCCAAGGGCAAATTTAGCTACAGCTTTGTATGACTCCTTGCTTTCTGCAGGGCCTTGTGCAGCAGAAGTGAATGGCATCCCAGGATGTTTTCCTTCACAGCTCCATACTCTGACGGCTCTTTAGGAAACATACTCAGGAAGGCAGTCAGATTACCCCTTGGCAACACTTGCAGTATTATCAGTTATAGCAAGTCAAGGCCTCATTTGAAATAAAATTACCAGTATTATCATGCTATTTCTATATCACTCAATGTACAGTGTTTTTCTCTTCCAATATCGCACACTTAGTAACTTCAGAATCCTAGTAAGGTTTCACTTCTCATCTTCCACACCAGGCTATAGGTACTTTTTCTTTTAAGCTATTTGTAATTCTTCTCTTATAGCTTCTCCCTTCTTTTAGCTGTATACAAGCACCTTGTAACTTCCTCCTGGAGTATTGTCTAGCCACATTCTAGAAGAACCTAGTCAAGCACTTGTAACAATAAGATTTGCTAAAAGATTGCAAGGGTGTGTGTTTGTATTTTAAACAGAGTTTGGGAAGTAGTGTGTTGCCTTCAGCCCACGGAACCTTTTGGATAAACTTGTATTTAAGTTTTTACTAGTTTATTGTTCTTATGGTTCTGCAATTTAAAAACAAAACAAAACAAAAAACAACAACAACAAAAAAACCAAACACAAAAACATGAAAATTGAGATTTTATATTGGACTTCAGATTCCAGCAGGTGTAAAAACCAGCAAATACTTGAATATTAACATTATAATCACTGATTTTAACAGTGCATTATTCTTCTCAAACACTTCTCAAGTCAGCTCAAGACACAAACCCTTTCTCTTTTTACTGTACATCAAATCAGTTAACATTTTTTAGCATTCTTTCAATCATACCTCTTAAAGATATCGCATTTCTACCTCACACATCGTTACACAAATATTGTCTATATCCAAACTAGATCATAAATTACTTAACTTCTTTATAAATGTATGTGATCTTGAACACGTTATTGGAATTTGGAATCCATGCCTTCTTATGTACCAGCTATGAAGGAAGCTGGGGTGGGGAAGTAGTCAAATGTTTCCACCAATTACAGAGGAATTTTTCAATAACTTGCGTTCAGTTTAGCTGTAGAGGTTTGTGTGTGTTATTTGATCCATCGAATTCTGGTGCCATTTCCTGTAGCTATTGAAATGTGTGATTTATTGGATAAAGGCTAATAATATGCTCATGTATATAAACATATATTCAGTACTACAGTGGTTCATTTTTAAATGGTTTCGAGTTAAACCGGGAGGTTTTTAGAGGCAATGAAATATATGGCTTACCATATATATGCAGTCCTTCCAAAAAAGTTGACCAAAAATTAATGAGATTTGTTGTTTACAGTGAGTTCTAAACAAAAATATAAATCATTTTTAGCAGCTGACATTCACAGACTCAGAGTCATTATCACTGACAAACAGCTAAATATAATTATAAAATAGTGAAGATTTTCTGTTCTTCTCCACAGCTCCAACGAGACCAACCACAATTTAATTTTTATCCAGGCAGGTGTCATGTACCATTTAAAAACCTATGAAATAACTGCAGTATCCTTAAGGAATGCCAATATTATACACAACCTATAATTATCATGAATGTTACCACTGACAGGATTCTTTATGTAAATTCTTTGTTACTGGGACAGAATCTATGCATTGTTTGAAGTGGCTGTATTTTCTACCTGTTTATTGTGTACTTCTACGTTGTTCTGTGTTAAATTGCAGTAACATCTGATTTTTTTTTGAAAACATACTTGCCACAAAGAAATGAAAGTATTCTTAGTTCATGTGAATACACACCAGTAAAGAGAACTAATACAAGTAATCTTAGTGTCCCTGCAGATTGCAAGATTACCGGACAGAAAAAAATGTATTAACTGATCTCAGCCTGATTTTTTTAACCTCACCCCTCAAAAGCATTTCTCATCTCAAAAACTGCTAATAAATGCAGGTAATGATGTTGCTTCAAATCAACTAACAGGTTGCCCTGGTTGAAGGGTCTGGCTCATTTTTATCGTATGGAGACATCATCAGTGACTTGAGTAGTCTTCGATAAACCTTTTTAGGATTTAGAAGAGATGAGCAGGGTGACACAAAGGGAAAACAGTCAAGTTAAACAGCAGCTCAAATGGGGGAACTGTAACAGCCAGTACTAGAGGAGACTGACTTTGCAGGCTTTGAGAAGGGCTTATGAAACTGCATCCACTGCACTGATTCTCCCATCCACTGAGCTGTGATTAAACACAGTTCCATATGAAGCTGGGGAAAAACCAGGATTTAGTAATATCTGCAAAATGTATTGTTCTGAAGAAAAAAAAATCTAGTTTGGCTGGTGGATCTAGGGTAGGTGCCAAGATAGCTAAATCGTCAGCACTCAAGCACTCCTGGGAAAGAGTGTGGAAAGTCCCCTGATTTTATACAGCATGTTAAAATAATTCTTTTGTTTGCATCATGTTAAGGTTGAATAAGATACCATCTGTGCTGAGTTTTACATCTTGCGACAGAAATAATGGCCATAATTGGTCTGTTATCAGCTCCTGCTACTCATAAAAGAGATGTGAAGATGGGTACCATGGCAAAGCAGGCCTCGATGGGTGCCCAGTTGTGGCTCTTGTCTGCAAAGGTTCAAAAAATGAAGTAGGAGTCCGCATAGATTGGAGGCAAGAAGCAATGCTCTCTAAGAATTAGCTCAAAATCAAAAGAATTAGGAAGACTTTGAGAATAGGAACACATTTGGGGCTTGGTTCCCATGGTGAGAAGGCATAAGCCGTCACAGATTATATACATACGAGTGAATTAAATGTGTCCAGGATTGGCTTTGAGGCCAAATGGCACAGAAGAGCCTGTCCATACTGTTAAACTCTCTGACCCTCCAAATCAAGGTGGCTGCATCCAAATTTCCATTGGGAATGATCCCTGGCCAGTGTCAACTTCTGAACTGGGCCCAGGAATTGTTTGCAAGATGGGCTGTCACCCTTGGGCCAAAACTGTGACTGGGAACATTATAACAATTTAACAGTGTTGATGACTGAGACACAGTACCCAGGACTGTTCCTGGCACCACTGCACCACTTCATTTGCTGCTGTAGACGTAGTCTCTGTGTTCAGGTATATCTCTGCTTGTGTGTCCCCCATGTGTGACGTTTGAACCCCGTCAATTCAAAATTTGATGCAGAGGTAGAAATATTGACTACACCAGGTGCCACAAGGATAATGGAAACAGGTACAATAAAGAGTGTCTAACTGTGGCAAACCCCACACCTCACATACATCCTAATACACTCTTTCTCTCTCTCTCCCCCTCTCTCTGTTTTTCTAATTTGGGGTTTTCCATTATCATTGGCTGAACTGCTAAGACTGTTCTTGAGCATATATTTGTGGTTTAGAAGGTGCTTTCACAAACACCAGAAAAAAATAAGTGAAAACCAGCACACTCTCAGTGTACACCTTCACCCGCCAAAAATTGTTACTACAAACATCTCACCCCGATCCTGGTTTTGAGTTCCCTGAGTACGTGGAAACCAAGTTCACTGAGCTGTAGCTTAGCCCATGTATCAGTACGTAGAAATCACGATGAGAGAGGAGTATTAACCTCCCATGTTCCTTTTACTGTTGTTAATTTGTTTGGTTTTTCTGATAGTTTAAGTGGTTTAATTTCAGCAAATATCTGGCGTGTGGCTGAAAAGGGCAAGATGATGTTAGTCAGAGCCTGCTTAGGGCCCTGGGTAGAAAGCTATGTTCACATGGCTGAGAGCCCGGGGCTTTGCAGGGGGATGGTCCCAGTGGCTGAGCCACCTCTGCTGTGGTCAGTGGGTGAGAAGGTAAAATGCAGTAGGCTTGGCTGGCTAGGAACAAGTAAAGGTGTCTGAAGACCGTTAATGAAATAACTAGATGACTTGGTGGTTGTTTCCGTCATGTAATACACAGGAAAACTTTGAGTGATGGAATCCGCATCTTACTGCTCTGTGTAGCAGAGAGGAAGAAAGGGCTGTGACGGTGAACTTGAGTGGCTATAGGGAAGAAACAGGCAAAAGTGTGGGAGGGGGATCAGGTGATCTGGCAGCAGGACATTACTGCCTTATGTAATGCAACAGGCATATAAGCTTTTGTTAGTACTGGTCAGCTTTGCTTAAAATGAGATTTTCCTTGAAAAGTTACCTCACATTGGTTAGTGTTTCAAAGCTATATGAAAGTATTAGCAGAGAGTTATATCAGTGAACACGTTCCTAAATAACCTTTGTGCTGGCAGGTGCGTGGTGCTGGAATTCTGAATATTGCAGAGAAATGGAGGACTGCCCCATCACAACATCCTGCCTCTTCTAAGCGTATGAGCAACCTGAACAGCAAAAGAGGAGTGTGTTGTTCGAGAGGCAAACATATGTTCCCTGTCAATGCAGACAGGAATCTTTCTGTTGTACGTAATTCCACGTAATTCCCAGATTACAGTAGTATCTGATCCATCTCGGTTCTAAATCCTTATACTTCTATTGGCACTCTTTTCCAGATGGGAGACTGAGGCACAGGAAGTCCACGATTTGCCTGAGTAGTACAGACCACCTGTACCTGCGCAGGAAATGAACTGGGTCTCCAGAGCTCCAGAACAAGGCTGTCATCATTGGGTCATCTATTTTCCCTGTGCCCCGATGCTTCTTGTGAAATAAAATGCCTTCCTCTGCTCCCCTGGGAATCTAATTCTGTGTACTGAATAAATAAAACAGTGAAAGCAGGAACAGGAATAATTTTCTTTCGCTTTTAAAAGTCTGCAGGCTAATCTATTCTGTGTCTGTGTTTCACTTTTCCCTATTTACCTTCCACATTTTCTGTATTTTCTTCTATGTTTAAAACATGCTGTCTCTTTCACATGTCATTCTTTCTTAACAACATAATACTTGACATAATCTGCCCTCTGGATCCTTTCTGTGGTGTAATTATGTTATCTTTGTTGTTATTGATTTCTGTTGCTAGGGAATGAGGTCGTGCCACTTCTGGCCAGTTCTTCTTTGCAATTCAGCTGTATTCTTTTAACTCGTAAAGATTTTCCTCCTGAGAACACTGAGTGCCAAGTTTTGAAGTCATACAAAAATGCCAGCAATCCCAGAGGATGATTTTGTCTGAGGAAAGATTGCAAGATTTAATTATAAAATAGGAGAACAGATAGCAATTGGGAGAGATTCTGATCTTAGCTGTTCCCTTCTGAGAGCAGAATTTGGGCAATGGACTTTGATTTTTTTTTCTTCAGCCCTGCTATGTTATTGTTCAACAGTTTGAATGCTTCCAAGTCAAAATATTACAGGATTTCTTTATCAGTTTCACACTTCCAATTGAATAACTTTTTTTTTTTGAAAGGGGCATGTACTTTTGAAATACATAAACTATTTTTGCTTTTCACTGAGTTTCTGCTTTTTTATTGAATCTACATTCCATTTTCTCTGCAGTACAGAAGTTTGGTTCCACAAAATGAAGGGGCTGATGCAGAACTTTTAAGATTTGAATAAAAGTTGAAACCAAAGGGAAGGGTGAAATAGCTGAGGGAGGCTTTTTAAAACAAAATTGCTTTTTTCAACATAAACTGGGATTTGGTTTTATCTGGTTGGTTGGTTGGTTGGTTGGTTGGTTTTTAAGGGAACTTGAGACTGTTATGTGCTATGCTCCTGGGTGAGATTTTCATATGCTCTTGGGGTAAAATCTATAGCTTCAGACTTCCTGATTAAACTCTCACAATCTTACTGTAGCATTTTACTAAGTACTTTGACTTCTGCCTGCCTCTCTGAGAGCCCACAGTATCACTCAAGTATTATGGAAGTTGGCAGCTCTGCTACTGTGGCCCACAGATGGTTGCTTGCTTATCTTATGAGGTAGCAGGCGGGAGCACACACCGCTGGTCTCTGGTCTACTTCGGCCTGCTCTGGGCTTTGCAGCTGGCTGAGCTGCTGAGCCCCAGTTGATATGTTCTATGGTTGGAAAGGGCTGTCATAATGTCATGGCAGACTCTGCAGAGCACTACAATGGTTCATCTGGCAGCTTCAGAAAAGAGCGAGATATGATAATGATGATTTAAAATGTTTTTTAACATACTGTTTTATTGTATCTTGACTATCATTTGCTTTCCTTGCATAAGGCTGTCAGATTCTACCCAGTATGCAGTATTCTTAACACTTGAAATTCTGTAATTAAATACAACTAATTTGGTATGTGGCAGAAGGTGGAAGATCGTTTTTCAAATCTTTTTTTCTGTTTGCCCTTGAAATTTGGATGTTACAGGTGTCTATGGGAAAGATTCTTAGAATTATGTTCCCTTGTAAACAATAAATGTCCAACTTGTAGTGAATCTGGTATCAGGATCTGCAGTTATATTTAGGTCTATATCCATGCTTCTGGCTTGAGCAGGGAGACATCTATCTCTTCCCCTTACCTGAAACCATTTTTCCTGCAAGAAATACCTTTGTGCTTTCTGCATTAGTATGCCTTTCAGCCTGCTCTTCTCATGTTGGTAATGAATATGTAGGTGAAAACAGCAAATATATCTGCCATCAGATTGCATACGGGCAAGGGGGAGTAGTCTCAGAAAGTGACTTTTGAACTTTTAAACCCAAAGTGTTTGCACCAGATGCTTTTTCTTATTCTAACCTAGCATGAAATGTGTCCTAAGCTGAATGTACTTGTGCTAAGGCAAAATGCACTACTTAGAGCTTGCATGGTTCTCAAATGAATCGTGAGCATTATGTTGTACAGTGCAGAGTTCTGCTCTGCACATACATGCACATATATACACACACTGCTTTCCTGTAAAGAGACACTGATTTCTGCATCAAGTCACAGTATGGCCCAGATGTGAAAGCTGGATAAACATGACATGGCTGGGTACACAAAGGATAAGTGTATGAATGCTATCATCTCATTGCTGGCAACCCGTAAACAGCAGGAAGCCAAACGGGCATACTTCTTTTGCCTCTGTGAGCTTTGCTGTTCCCCAAACCTTTCTGTCAGTCTGCCTTATGCAGTGTAGCCCTCATGTTCGATCAGCCAGCCAATGAGGGAGGTCATATGTTCTAGATGCATGTCCTTTTCTAGGTACGTGTATATGCTACCTGTGGTAGAAGCAAACAATTACTGAGAAAATGATTCATGAAGCCATTTCCTAAGAGCATGGCACAAAAGAATTGGTGGGCAATTTTATTGTGAGCAAAAAGATGATGATGTTAAATGTTCATGAGTGGAGCAGGGGAGAGCAGAAATGTCTGCAGAGGGCTCTGCCTTTTTCAAATGCAAACAGTTGCATAGTAAATAACATTTTTTTTAAAAACTCATAAGGCTAAAGTCTCACTTTCTGTTAGAAGCTCCCTATGATAATGCCATCCATCCCTTACGAGCCCTGTAGGAACAACATCTTTAGTTACAGCTATCAGAGACTTGCTCTTCTCTGCCTCCTCGTTCTCCTGCTGGCAAAGTTCCCAGATTGGACCCATTTGGCTGACAACTTGCTCACCTGCATCAGCTGATGGTGCGCAAAGGCATCTCAGAGCACTTGGCTCTCGTCCTCAAGGTGAGAACAGCTCTGTGACAGACACACTCAGCACGGAAAGTCTCTCAGCACCAGGGGGTGTGGGTGTGAGGTTCCCCTTCATGCTAAGTGGAGTCACACACCAGTTCCTGACACAGCCTGCAATGAGGACACGCTCCAGCTGCCTGATTAGTACTGGAGCCAGCCAAACCATTGAGTGCCTACCTCAGCACTCTCTGTTCCTTATGAGTTTAATCCTAAGCAACTGAATGTTTTTTTCCCCTACATTTAATATGATAAATAAATCATGCTAACAAGTGATGTGCATGGGAGAAAATGGGGTGAAGCAGAACTGCATATTTGTACAAAGCTGATTTAATCTGCTTAAGTTGCTCTCTCGTTTAGAAAGATCTTGTTTGTTTCAGATCAACCTGACAGTATAAATAAAAATCTGCTCGCTGATACTACAATCTTTAATCAAGGCCTTTGAAGCTGAACTTACACCCTGACCACTCTTGGTTATATATCCGTTACCTCTTACAGCTTAATTTATACTCACAATTTATACAGCCATAAGGAAGTTTTAAAATACGAAATCTACATTCTCGGGTAATCCACTAAAAGCACTTATTTACAGTGAGAGCAACACAGAAGGGGATTACTAAAAGCTTTCCTTTCCCAACTACTGCTGCAGGCAGCAAAACAATGGAATTAAATTTGGCTTTATGTGCAGTCTAATCAGATGATTCCAGGATTACTGACTCTCTCTGGCTCCTATGGCTATGAATGCATAAAACTGGTCAGTTCTGCAGTGTTGCATTTGTACTTCTGTCACTGAATTAGCTCAAGGCATGTTTGATGAAGTGGGAAGAAAAGGACTGGAAGGGAAGGAATTAGGAGTCAAGGGAAGGATGTTGGACAACTAGGGTTGATTGGGATTGGTACGATTCCATTGGAGTCAATAAGACTGTCTGGGTGATGACTCAATACAAAATTTAGCCATAACATTTCGATCCAAGAAAAATGCTCTCCTCAGTTCTGTGGAGACTGAGCAGGGTCACTTGCTGGTTACTTTTTTGAGCATTATCATTCTCTTTTTGATGGCTCCTTTTGGGGGAACTTTTGGCATGATATGTGTTAGTAGAACCAGTCTGCTTTGTACAGGTTCCATACCTGTAGGTAAAACCAGGCATTTGTGTTATTGTAATTGCATAGCTTGCATGGTGTACAATGGTTTCCATGAAAGCTTTGCAAACCTGGTCATGGACTGCACTGAATCAGGCAAAGAATTCACTGAAGTAGGTGGTATAGGCATTTGGATTACATCCTTGGGAATTGCTTTGCAGAATATATCTACAGTCTGATTTGGAACCCTGTGGTGTGCTCAGCATTGTAGAGGAGATGTATGCATACAGCCTTGTGCTTCACTGTGATTTTGAAGAGAGGGGAATCCATCAAAAGTGTAAATAGTTTTATTTTAACTTTCTCAGCCACCTGGCTGCAACTGTCCAGCTGCAGCCTTGTTCTCATTTCTGTGGGGTTTTATCAGTTCTGTTGTAGAGTCCTGATTCTATGAGAAGTACTGAAGTCCTCCTGCCTGAGCTGGCAATGAGAAGTGCTACGGGGTACAGTTTTCTTTTTTAATCTGTGCTCTTTTGAGCACTTGGGATTACACGGAAGGCATTGACCTAATCATCAAAGACCCAGTCTTCGAGTCCTTCCTTAATTTCTGCTCAGCAGTTACTCAGGCAAGGATCCAGTTGACTTCCTTGAGTTCAGCCTCAGCAAAAAAACAAATTAAGGACTTGGCCTCAGGTCTGATGTCATACTCCATTTCCTTTCACTTTAACTCTTCATTTTACCAGGTAGTGAAACTGCACTACAGAAGGTGGAGAGGGCTTGTTTTGATCGTGGATTCTTCAAGTTTCCAAGCACTCCTATTTTTTTTTCCTACAACACAAGTAGATATGGGGGCTTGAGAGAGCTGTGAGGAAATGCCAGCAGTGTCACTAGCATGTGAGGACCAAATAGGGAAAGCGGTACTAGCTTCTCTAAATACAGAGAATATAAGCAGTTATTTGAACAACTGATTTCTCCTAAAGACTCTGCAGCCCTCTTTCAAACTCTTTATCTTATCTGCTGCAGGTCATGGTGGCATTTCCTGGCTGAAAGAGGACCCCAAAATGCCACAGGATAAGTGCTGTTTCCTGCCCTGGCACACCCAATGCTGACTGCCATGCCCCCAAGGGCAAGCAGACTTTGTCTCTCTGTTCTTTGGAGATAGATAGATATACATATATATATATATATATGTTTTTTGAAGCAGACAAGAGATCACTTCTTTATCACTGTTTGTTGATTCAATTTATTCCCCAGTTGAGAATGATTTTGTAATCCAAAGAAATGAATAATGTGGAGTGCCAATTCCGTTTTTCCACCTCTCTTTTCAGGGAGACTTAGCTGACTCCAGGCTCTCCATTTTGAGGTCAGAGGCTTAGGCATGAGCAAAGCCTCCCTCAGGCTATGCTCCGTTCTTGCATATTTAGGCTCCAAAGAACAAGATGGAAAAAAACCTTAGCCTTCTAGATCTCCTACTCCCAACCGCTTCATGAGCGCTCTGAAAGGGCCTTGCCCTTTCCAATTCAAGTTAGCATCTCTGATTCAAAAGACCAGACAAATGCATGATTGTTCCACAGATATGTCTGCCTCAGTTGAATGTCATTACTAATACTGGAATGCTGTCAGAGCAGATATCCTGTAGTTTCTTTGAGCCAGATGTATTCTGTGTGTGCCAAACGTATTGGCAAACACACAAACACACACAAGTACGCACTCACGCAAATACATTTGTAGAGGGCTCCCAAGCAGCATAGCTGCTTGCAAATATGAAAGATAGCTAAGGAAGCAGGGCACACAGTAATCCTGAGCAACCCCAACAGATGATGTTACTGTAGATCCTAACAAAGAGTGGACGGCAATGAAATTCTCTGGGTCCCTCCACAGAAGTGACACTTGCCTCTGTGAGAAAATGGCTCACAGCCCTACAGCTCAGTGAGTGAAGTCTGGAGCAATGTGAAACTTGCATCTCGCCTTCAGCTGATAGTGTTTTCAAGCTGAGTAAAATATTCACAGTCCTTTCAAATTTCTTTTGTGCAAAAAGTACTTTGGTAATTTGCAGTAGGCATAAAGCAGAATTTATAAACAACAACCATGTACTCTCTAATGGATTGTTGCAGTTCTCTTTTTGCATGTGTTTGAAATTTGATAGGAAGTGCACTAAATGGCCTTAAGTTACCTCATTGGTATTTGCCACATGTTGCTTTTTGCAGTGTTTCATATTTTTCACCTATTACTTAACCTTACTGAGGCACCAAACATGATGGGCTTCCCCCACCCTAGCTGCCCCATTTGTTATTTCATTATGACTCAATTTTCACAGCTCTTTCTTCCTTCAGCACAATCATCATGATTTGGTTTCTGTTCTTTCCTTCATTCCCACTTTCCCCTTAGCACCTGCACATTCCCTGGGTACAAAAGAAAAAGTAACTGAAAGATTCTGAGGCTGCTCTGTGGCATATGGGCTCTGCTTTTCCTTCCAGTTTGCAAGAAATTTTTTATCTGGAGAGCTTCAGCTGGTATGAATTGCTGAAGCTCTGTTGCCCTTCAGTGGAGCTGCAATGGTGTATACTAGCAAAAGACCTGGTGGCCTTTAGTTTCTACTTATTTCTTCAGCTACTGAATCTTCAGGAGACCTGTAATGGGACATAGATGAAGTGAGGAGCTGCAGCTCTATAGCTGTAATTTCAGGATCCATTTTAATAAAACAGGCTGGAGCATCACTGTAATGTTAATATTAATCACACTGTCAACCTGGGGCTCCGTCCTGCTCCTCCTCAGGTCAATCAGAAAAGTCATGCTGCTCCTGTAAATCAGAATCAGGCCCTACTTGAGGATGAGAATGAGAATTAATACCAGTCCAGTTCTTCAGTCAGTCCTCAGCCCATGAATCTTGAAGTAGTTTCACTGATGTCAGTGGTAATGATTGTACAGTCAAGCACCCCATTTGTAATGAACACAGCTCCCACTAAGTATGGAGGATTCACTGAAAAGAAATTAATCTGCACCAGAATTTTGTCCTCAGTAAGATGACTCAGCTTTTTAACAGAATTTAAGAACCAATGCTGCACAAACAATAACTGTCATTTGTATTCAAAGGAAAACTCAAACCTACTTGATCCAGTTATTTTTATAACTTACCTTGTTCCTTACCAAACCCAAAGAAGGAAACAAACAGGCTACATAAATTACTTTTAGGCTAGCTGGGGACCTATCTGAGGATAGGTCTATTTATATGGTCAGCCACCTACGCCAGCCCACAGGAAGAGGAGATGGATGGCTCACAGAAAATGAAGATGTAATTCCCATCAGCAATAAAATGGAGGGTGGGTATTAAATTTGTGGAATGCAGAGTGTTTAACGAAAAGAAGTAAAGGCCAGAACCTCTTGAATTTTTGTATTTGGAGAAATCTTAAAATTTTTATTTATTGTCTTTCAGCAAAACTGTCATTTATTGCAAATACTTCACAGCTAGTGAGGAAATACTATATATTTCTTTTTCTTTTACTCCAACAAAACCTAACTCCAGAGAAAAGGAGCAGTTTATTAAAATAGCTTCTTCTTCTAAAGTGTGAGACCTCTGACTGTGATTTACTTTGAATGGTACTTACAGACCAGACCTTTCTTGCTGTTACCCATATGAAATGCTTTGTTGCTTCCACCAGTGCTTGGGCGTAGATCTTAGGAGAACGTGGTTGTGGATAAGGTGGTTCTATGTAGCATGCTGATCACTACAGTATCTGAAAGTCCACCTCCACTGTTGAGCAAGGTGACTAACACAAGAGGTTGCAGTACAAAGATAGTCAAAAAACATAGGTTCTGTTACCTTACTACAGGCAAAGACAGACAGAAACAAATGCATCTTAACATAATCTCAGGAATGCACACCTTTGTTGTTTTGTTTTCTGTGCAAGAGAAAAGCATTTTTCCTAATTACTTGGCCACAATTGAAACTCAACCTCTCTGTTACATTTTTTGCAAAGTAGGTCTCACGAGTGTCACGAGCAGTGTCGTAGCGTAGCATAGAGGCAGGATCAAGTGTAGAGCATAATGGTGTTATACCTCTCAGAATACTTTCAGGCACAAAAAAGAACAAAGATTTTGTGGGTTTTTCAATTTGCAAGCAGCATCCCGTATAGCTATATTGCTCTACATTGTTTGCAGCAAACAGTAGAGCATTGGAAACTCTCTGAGAAGAAAAGAGTTTTCAGTTTCTCAAATATCAGCATTGCTTTTACTAAGCAGAGGCATGGCTCATTTCAGTGGTTCTGTGCTGGAGTTCATCTTTTATTGATTTGCATTTAGCGTAAGTGTTCCAGCCACATTACAGAGGGAATTTTATACCGCACAAAGGTTGTTGGGTTTCTTTCAGAAGTGTTTGTTTACTTAAAGCATACCATGCCATAAGGCTGCTCAGTGCCTACATTCCACACCATATTCCTGCCTCTTAGTCTTCCAGACTTCATAACTGAGCATCCATGCCTTATCTTCTAGAGGTCTCTTTCAGTGGGAAGAGTCACTAGAGAGACCTTATATTCTTCATTACAGAACTGTCTGAGGAAGAATACTCAGATCTTTCGTCTCAGTTTTACTTGTTCTCTGCCTTACAACCAACATAGAATGCTGTTTAATTTCAACATAATTGAGAAAAAAATATTTTGCTATCTGAGAGTTTGGAGAGTTCAGAGACTGGTAGACTGCTTACTATGTACCTTTTAGACCAAAAAATGAAACTCCGATTAGGAAAACAAGCCTTGAATTTTCCAACTTAGTCTAAATAACTATGAGAACTTGAATGCTCAGCCTCACTGAATATACTAAATCACTTTCCACAAACTTCTACTTTTACAGACAGTCCTGGTTACTACATCCAAACCCACAAGGTCTTTGTTACTTAAATCATAACTATCAAATTGTATTTCACTTTTTTGACAAAACCACAATAAAGTACATGATCCTAACAAAAAGAAAAGCAGGTGGAAGACGAAGATACAGCTAATTTTTACCACCTGGAATCAGAGAACTCTTTCCTTGTGAGATTTTTATGTGATTTGGGAGCACTGAAGAAATAACACTCCATAAAATTGAATCAACACTCATTAAATCCAGTAGGTGAAGTTAGTCTATATGCAAAATAAGCTAAAAAAATCAATGATGAACACAGCCTCTTTGTGGCTGTTTTGTGTTAACTGCTTTCAGGATTAGGGGAAATCTTCTCTCTGAGTCGGTCAATATGATTCCCTAGAAGTTAACTGAGCTACTCGGAGACTGAAATCGATCCTTTGTGTTTTGAATGCTAGTGGTTCAAGTTTTAGTCTGGAAAGTATTGGTAGCTACCACAAGGATTTTCCATTTGCATATTGCTGCCGTATCGCCTAGCCTACACCAGTGATAAGAATAGCATCTGATAGGGCCCAGCTGTGACTCTGAGGTCTGAGCTTGTGAGGAGCTGTACCGCAGGAAAAGCCCCGGGGAGAGTTCTGGCTGACTCACACAGGAAATTCTCTTCAGCAGTGTGTGCTGCAATGACAGTTCTGCAGCCAGCGAGTTCACTATAGGCACCATACATCCCACTTGCAGCCCAAGAGCTTATGCCCACTGTACCACAAGGTGGGGAAATCCCAAAACTATTCTCAGCTTAAGGAGAGAGAAGGTCCTCATGAGCTGGCAGAGGACGTTGAGCAGTTTGGCCTTAAAGTTCCACAGGGAGAGCATCTGTAAAATCAGTGGATGAAGTGGACTGTTATGGAATAGTATGGCACACTGATATTTTTTTAGAATATCAAGCATATATACTAGCATTTACCAGATGTGGACTGCAGAAGAAATAGAATTTTAAACTGATAATGTGAAAGCTTCTTCATTGCCACAGTGAGATCTCTACTTTTCCATTCTAATCGCTCTGTAATTCATGAGTTTCCAAATGCTTTCAGTGCCTCCTTCTCCTTTAACACTCAAACCTAATCTCCTTAGAGGATCCAGAAGGTATCTGGGTAATAGTCTTTAGTGATGTGCGGTGGTAGGGAGGCATGTATATTTGTAACTTCATGACCTCATCCTAAAGCAGAAATTATTACAGCCTACTCCACACCAGCGGTTTAGACGTCAGTACCAAACTAAAGCATGTGGGTCAAATTCCTCTTCACTTGTCAATGGGAGGATTGTCTATAAAGAAGAAAACCCTTTGAAGGAAATGAGCAAAATCATCAGCACCGATGAATATAGAGTGGGCAAACACATTCTCTCATGAAAATTCATTTTAAAAGATGAAATGCCCAACATACATCAAAGTTGATGTCCATTAATCTAATCACAGAGTACAAATCATCTCAGTTGTTACCGTATAGGCATACAGGGGTTATTTTCTGCTGCCTCAGCACTGTAGCATAGTTTTGATGCCTCCTCCCCAAACTTGCTTCTTTTGTTCTTGCTACTTACAAATTCTGTTTTAAACTAACATATTTCTTCAGCTACATCCCCTCCAAAGGAATTAATGTGCAGCTGGAGCAGCTGAGGTAGTAGGACAAGCGATAGTGCTAGAGGAAGAGAACACATTGCAACCAACGAGAGGCCTGTATTAACAGACCCAGGTTGCTCAGGGCTCTGTCCCACCAGGTCTGCCCCTGCTCTACTGCTTAATTATCCTCATAGTAAAACTCCTTTCATTACATCCAGGAAAAATCACCTCATTCTGATTTATGATCACTGTCTCTCATTCTGCCACTGTTCACCTCAGCAAAGAGCCTGACTCTCTGCTTTCAGTAACCTCCACAGGTACTGGGGGCACCAGTCCCCTGAAGCCGTCCCTCCTCCAGGTTGAACCAGCCCCACTCCCTCAGGCTCTCCTCACAGGGGAAGTGCTCCAGCCTTGGCTGCCTCGGGAGCTCTCTGCTGAACTCACTGCAGTTTGTTGACAACCTTCATGTACTCAACCTGGTATCCTAGATAGGGTCAAGCAACTGCTGAGCAAAGAGGAATAACTGCTTCCCTCCATCTCCTGGCTGTGCTCCTGCTGACGCAGCCCAGGGCGCTCTTAGCCTTCATTGCTGCCAGGGGCCTGCTGGCTTGGGCTTACCCAGCTGTCCCCCAGGACCCCCGGGCCCTGCTCCAGAGAGCTGCTCCCCAGCCAGGCAATCCCAGTCTGTTTCCTGTTGGGTGTTCATCTGTCCCAGACACAGGGCAGGGCATTTGTCCTGGCTGAATTTCACGAGTTTCTTGTCAGCTCATTTCTCCTGTCTAGGTCCTCCTGAATGGCAGCCCTGCCCTTGAGCGTACCAGCTGCGCAGCCCCCCATGGCCCTCCATTTCAGGTCATTGCAAACCTGATAAGGGTAAATCTGTCTTCTTCTCCAGACCCAGGACAGGCCCCTGAGCAACTCCACTTGTAACCATTTACAAACATTTGTGTGTAACTTTTTTCCATCCGTACTTTATTAAAAGCTAAAATTGTTGCAAGTGTAGTACTAGAAAAAATTTCAACAGTAAATCTGTCCAAACATGATGTTTCCAGCAAACTTGTTGCAAGATGGTCTAAAGAAAACAAAATTAGGCTGCCAAGATATTTTGTAAGGCGGCAGGAATTGATGGAGTAATTTTTTATGTTACTTCAGCGTTTTCCTATCTAACAAATTTATGGGGCTAGTAAGAAGTGACTTAGACTTCAGTTATGGCTTAGCTCCAAAGTACCTCCAGAAAAAAATATACAGGCGTGCCAGCATGCCCAAAACAGAATTGGAGACCTACATAATGAAAAGGATAACCTGTGTGCATGGCAGGACACTGTTGAGGGAGCTAAAATTCACTCTGGTCTAATTTGATTTTTGCTTATCTTTGAGCCCAACTCTCTAATGCTCATGTGGCCCTGACCTCAGAGTTTGTTAGTAGGGTATTTCATTGGAAAAAGCAAAATTAAATTCTTCCAAGGTAGGATTTCTTTTCACTACTAAAACACACACACACACACAGAGGCAAAATGCCAAAAAAGTCATATTTAAAGCACAAAAGATGCAGAGCCAGAAATTCCCTGGCTTCGTTAGAGGTGTGAATATTGCTATGTAGTTTTTACTCTGAGTTTTGGCTCTGTTCTCGCTCAGTTGTCGTCTTTATTCATAAGCTCAGAAATTCTGCTGAGTGTGTCAACCTCCTCTTTTGCTGCTGTGGCCGAACATGCTTTCTTCTGTTTTAGGAATATTCCTTGCAGATCTTCCCTCTGACAATAAGTTCTTGTTCATTTGTCGGCTTGATTTTGCTGAAAGGATGGGACAGATAAGCTTACAAAGAAAAGAATCCTTCCTCTTAACTCCTCTGTAGTTTTGCATTTGCCATCTTACCTGCATGATTAATAGGTTAGCTGATATGGTAGTTTTTCCTTTTTTAATAGCTTCAGGCAGAGTTTTGTAATTGTGTCCTACTACTCCCACTTGAGTGTCTGTCAGCTTCAGTGCAGCTCTCTAGGCTTGTATACTATGGGATAAAGTGCCATGTTAGAAATACCTGGCGACCTCGAATGACTTGGTCTGTATACATAACACAACTCCGCTCCAAGCAGACACGAGCTTCAGAAATGGAGGCAGCAGAGCTACATCAGCCCAGCACTAAGCCCTGGCTAATTAGGCCCCCTGAGAAGCTCACCACATTACCTAAACCTTTTCAGCATCTTAGGTCACACCTTATTTTTCCTCCTTTGAATATGTGGCATGGCTGCTTGATGTCTGAGCAGCACTCTTGAGCATCACTCTGGTGTGCTCCCATTAATTGTAACTAGGGAACATCTTCCTGACCTTTGTAATAAAGATTCCTGTTATTAAAGCCCCTTGCTTCTGGCACCTGGCTTGTTATTGGAGTTGGTGTGTACAAACTTATGTAGCAGAAGAGAGACGTGCTGAAGCCATTGTTAACAGCATAACAAGAATGGCTCTGTTATCTGTAGATCTGAATGGGAAAAGTATGACATCTCTTACAGAGAGAGCTACTACTCAGAGAGTAGCAAAACTACCTTTCCCAAAGAGACTTGATGCAATACCACATGACAATGACACAGGAAGATGTTTATTTGAAGATGTTATCATCACAAGTTTTTCAGCTTGTACACTCTGTCTACAAGCATAATAATGATGGCTGAGCCCAGCAAACTTTTAAAAGCCACCTGCAAGGATGGCTGATATTGCTGCCTTTGTTTTGGTGCTTTGAAGACTGTTAATGAATTTTTTTGTGTCAGCTGCTTTCTTCTGATAAAACAACTGTGGGCAGAATTAATTTGAGGGTGAGCAGATGAGAGGAAAGAGGACCAATGATGGTGATACCCTCCAGGGCAGAGGTAGATCAAGGTCACAGCATTCAGACAGGGTCCAAGAGACCTGCTCTGCTCTGATCCCGACTGGCCTGTCTCCCATGCAGCTATGTGAGCCGACGAACCGTAAGCCTACAGTATCCAAGTTGCTGTCAGTGCTGTCCCGGTGGTTCTTCCATGTGGACTTAATATTTTACTGTAGTAAAATATTAAGTGAAGAGCCTTAGCCAATGTCAACAATATCCGGCTAATGCGTATTTTTGCAGTTATAGTTCAAAATGCAGCAATATACAACTAAGCCGGTTTTATTGTTTACCTAAGAAAGCTCAGCTTAGAGGCAAAATCTCTTTTTTAAATTTGGTCCCAAGTTGATCCATCTTTCCAGATGAAGCATGTGAGGTGCCAAGAGGCCTTGTGACTTTCTGAAGTCAAAGACTTGGCTGGTGTAAATTCACATTGTCCATTTAAAATTAATGGAGCTAATGTGATTCTTGCTAGCTCAGGATCTAGCCTCGAGACTCAGCAGAGGATTTTACTCAAATTAGAAACACCATGTGTGTTACTGTTGTACTTCCAGGTTGTTTGTAAATAGGCTGCAATGTTAAAATATTCATTATTTGCAGTGTCTGAGTGTGAGGCCCAGATGTTATCCACTGTGTCTTCAAAAGTAGGATAGGAGGAGGAGAAAACTGGAGTGTCCACTGTGCTTATGGAAAAAGAAAATATTACTGTGGAGAGACTCAGGGAAAAGTGCAAAAGGGAGAACATAGGAATGGCATAGGAATTTTGTGTCCATTAATGGGAGAGAGACTTTAGCTTGCTTATCTAGTACAATGTTACAGTGGCAAAAGCAGCCAACCTCCAGTTTTAACTGATTATCTCTTAAAAAATATTTAGGGTGAGCAGACACACTACTTACTTAAATACGGCATAAAATATCGTTTATCAAAAAGAAATAGGTGCCATTTGGCACCTGCTATAATTGCTATGATGGAAATAGCAATACATAACTATCAGAAGAAAGGGTGCCACACTTTTAAAAAGCTTACAGCTATTTTATGTATTTCTAATGGCCAATGAATAAATGATGCAACATACATTTTACATATCTGTGAAGTAATGAATTTGAGATTAAATCATACATAATGATTTTCAGGTGCTAGTCATATTTAATATACTAAGGAAAAAATTGCTTTTGATCTGAAGTATGAATATAATTACAAGTATGTTGGATAGTTCCTGGGAGTACCTTCTAGCATTGCAACAGGCTGCCCAGGGAAGTGGTGCAGTCACCATCCCTGGGGGTATTTAAATGACATGTAGATGTGGTGCTTAGGGACATGGTTTAGTGGTGGACTTGGCAGGGCTAGGTTAACGGTTGGACTTGATGATTGTAAAGGTCTTTTCCAACCTAAATGAATCTGTGATTCTATACCTGAAGAAAATTATTTGGCTCCAGCAGTGGACCTACCATAATACATGAAGAGCAGACCTATAGCCCTCATCCCAGAGGTTTAGCTCATCTTCTAGATGTCCAGTCATTAAAAACAAGTGCTAAATATTCTTGATTTTACCTGATCCTGCCACTGCTTGCTACTGTCGTCTTCAACAGGAGCCATTACAAGGCTCACATGAACACAGCTGAACATGTTCATAAATGAGTGGTGAGGAATTTAAATAACAATAATAATAATAATAAAAAGTTATAATGAACATTACCTCCTCCCTGGAAAAAAAACAAACAACCCCCTCTTCATCAGTTACAAATATTGTTCGAATAGTAATAAAAAAAATTATTTTTGCTTCCAAAAAAAATTATGTCTGTTTTTTTTACTCACTGGGAGGAAATGAGATAATCATTAAATCATGGAATTTTTTAGTAATTTTTTAACTCGTAAGGAGAAAGTGCATTGTCTGCCAGGCAGATGAATCTTCCATCAAAGAATTTCAGATGTGATTTTTTTCTTAATGTAATAAGACACTATGCATTTTGTCCTCAGTTCTCTGGAAGGGATCTCAAAGAAGCAATTAATATCAAACTGAATGACTGACCAACCATCTGCCAATTCCAGCACATTCAATACAACTGATGCTTTATTCAAATACAGAGTCAGACTACAGACTCTGCCACCAGAAGAATTGATTTAGCTCAGATGGGAAGGCAAGAATGATATGTAATTATACATACAGTGAAACCTGCTCATATAAGGCTTTGATGCAGTAAAAGTCTTTTTCTGCTACAGCAAAAGAGAAAAGATAACAGGAAACTTTCAGTATATTGCAATGTGTAAGATTCAAGGCAAGTCATACTGAATCTTGTCAAGAAGTTGTCTGGGGAAGGGGAGGAGTTGCCTCATTACAGGAGTTTTTGCTGTTTAAACTCAGATATTCAGAGATGCTAAAAGGATTAAACACTCAAATCTGATTTATTTTGGTGGACTTTGGCAACATAATCCTTGGGCAATGCTTAACTCTCATGTTTTGACATCACAGAAGGCAGCTGCAGGGCCAGGAAGCTATCCAACAAAGGGAGAGGAAATCCTGGGTTGTTTGGTTCAATAGAATATAAATGAAGAAGACATTATAATGAATAAGGAATCAAAGCTTGCAGAAGACATTTTGTGTCCGCTTCTGACTGCTGATTCGGTGACGGCCTATTAATCAACTGCAAAGTCAGCTGGAAAAGCCATGTGAGGTTTTCTACAACCTTGGGAGAACCTATAGGTCTGCACTACATTTTTCCTCAATTCATTTGCTTAGCTGCAGGGGGATGGGTTAGAATCTTGTCTGGAAACAAGGGCATAAAATCCTCACGAGTTACCATTTCTGTATTTACACAGAAAGCATCCTCAAGTCACTATACAGGATGTGTAGTGAAGTTAGAGGAAATGGGATTTCTCAAAGTAGGACTTTCATGGCTGGTTGTAGAGGTCCTACGTTTGGATAGAGAAAAACATCATAATAGTGATCAAAAGTAAAAAGGATAGTTCAGAGAATACTTACCTTTCTTTTTTTTTCCTCTGAAAGTAGTACTACTCTGCTATGTGACATGGACAAAAATCAGGAAGGGTCATATCAACCAAACTTATCTATACAGCATGGAGCTCTGGCAACAGGCACAAAGCACTCAAACTTTCACAGAAGTGAAAGTGCTAGTTTATTTATTCCTGATACTGTTAGAACCTCTGCTTTGATATTACACAGACCCAGTCAATCAGAAGTTGATTTTGAGTCACCAACAGCTCTAGGATGTAAGTTGTAGTTCAGGACTTTGTTGAGTAGAGTTTGAAAATAGAACTTGCTTCTTGACTCACATGCTTGGGCCTTAGGATTAGTTAAGTATCTTTGTTGTTCACCTGTTGATTCTTATATCAAGCACCTACAGAAAACACACATACAGTCTGCACACTTCAAATATCATAGATAGACAGTCCTTCCTCCTGAAAAACATTGCTAAGGTCAACTGTTCAAACCGTGCATGCTTTGCTTTTAATACAAATTGAAACTAATTAGCAGCATGTGAAAACAATTGCTAGCAATTAAGTCAGTGTTCAGATAGCCAGGCACATTGTAAGGCTGGGATAGCAGGTTTTCTGTGGTGATCTATGGGAGACTTAGGTATTCATTTTTAATTGTGTAGCAGTGCTTAAACCAGCCATTTGCCTGTTATACTTTGTGTTTCACAGATCAGTGAGGATTTATTTGTTTGTTTAAAATAAGGAAAATGAATTTACATTAATTTTCAATCTCATTGATTCAATTGGTGTGGAGGAAGGAGACTTTCTGGGACTGAACATTAATTGCTTCTATATAATCTGACACTCTTGCTGTAACTGCCATCTCTTTTTAAATATTGCTGCTGACATTTGTCAACCTACTGAGCTCGAGGAAGTGAAACTTAGTGAACTTAAAATAATTCAGATTCCTTAGCAATCATTATGCCTGCTGCTATTTTCTGCCACTGTTGCGGAAAAGGGTAGAAGACCTCTAGACTGGAGTCTAGCTTGTCCACAGTCAGACTTGCTCCTTGTTCAAGGTTCTTGCTCCATCCATTCCATCAAGCTACACCTCCAAACCAGTCTGCAGATAATAGCACTGTGGGAAAGCTGGTTGGAGTTTTTAATATTAAACTTTACTTATCCTGTGTACAGCTGCTGCAAAGAGAAGCTCTGTTTTGCCTTTCTCAGGACCTTCCAGAAGCAGCTGCAGCCCCTAGGTTTAATTAACTACCTTGGTATATGGGCAGAATGATAGCTTTGATGACTGTTTACAGGTGGTGAGGTAATTCTGTATATATGGCTGTTTTCCCTATATTTCTAGATAGTGTTTCCTCCTTTCTGTTGTTGAGCATGTCTGCTCAACAACATTCAGCATCAGAGAAGGAAGTTTTACCCCAGTTTGCTGGTTCTTTAGGCTGCCTTGCACAGTTCTGTTGCAATATTGAGACCTGCCTTGACTGAAGGATAGCCCCTGTCCAAAAGGATCCACAGCACTTTCACCCTGTCACCCCAGAAGGTGCTATCACAGGAGGACTTGCTGTCTTGGAGGGAAACAAGGGCACAGGCAAATCATTAGGCTACTTTCCCTTATACTAAGAATTGAGTCAAAATGCAAACAGGATAGATTTCTCTGCACCAATTTCTTTCCAGCAGCAGAGCTCTATGCAGACTTAATGATTTGGCTGCCTGCTGAGAGATGTAGTATATGCAACTATCTCCCAATAGATTTCTGCCCTAAAAGATACCTATTTCATTTAATTCTTTTCATCATTATGCCATCTAACATGAAAGTAGGAAGGACAAGAGTAATTTTTTAAGACATTTCTTATTGCAGATGTGAAACTCTTAGTGGCCCGTATAAGTTAGTACACCTCTAAATATATGACCAGACCATCAAACCCTGAGTATCCCAGGAACAGCTGGTATATTGGCTGCTAAAGGCTAATCTTCATTTAAGATACTCTGATTGCAACTGAATATAGTAAAAAGGTATCACTCTCAAACCTCCTGCTGCTCAAAATGTTCTCTTTCTATTCCTGCTCTTATACTATTTTTTTCCAGGATGGGGAAGATCAAAAGATGAATGAGATCTCAAAATTGAAAGGCAACATGTAGCTTTATGAAAACTAAATTTTTATTTCTTCCTGATAGCACTAAAATTAAAAATCATTAACCTTATATTTCTAATTCCCTTCTCTGAATTTCCAAATCTGTGTTATTTCTTATGAACCTTCATTTAATAAAACATGAAAATCCTGTAGCTCCTTCAGCTACAGTGATGCTTAGTCATTTCTGTTGTCTCAAACTAAAATAATAAAAAATAAAAACCATTTTTAGAAGATTAATAACTAAATACCTCTGGTAATCCAGCAAGACAAATATTTCTTAATAGCTGTGAATTGTCAGATATAAATTTTTACTTAAAAAAAAAAAACTTATTTAAGCAATGTATGATATTTAACAATGGTATTTATTTTATACTTAACAATTGTATTTAAGTAACACTCTGACTACTACTTCCTTTTATGGACTTTTATTCAGGATGCATTCTTATATTAGAATTTCCCGTGCTTATAGGGTAGGTCTTCAAGTCTTTAAGTGTTTTTAATGTTTCTTAATCACTTTTTAGTCCTTCTACTTTGCTTTTTTCTCTAATTTTTTTTAACTAAATGCGCAAGTTTTTAATCAAAAGTATTTGCCAAACTTTGTGACTAGTAGAATACTTTCAGTTGCCTCATCATTATTTTTCTTTGATAAATTCATTATTCACAAAAAAGATGTTTCTGAGTTCTTTACAAAGACTACTTTGTAGATAATACTACAGAAATGCAGAGAACGATTTGGGTGAACTTTGTGATCCTGAATGTTCATTAACAAGGGAGCATAAAGACCTGAATTGTTTCAGTGGGCTATATGTAAAATGGATCTCTAGGTTACAGTGAGAATATAATAGCAATATTATTTCATCACAAAAGGAAATACCACTGTAGGAAATGAGAAATCATGCAGACAAATGATAAGTCAAGGCAGGAATGCTTCACTGTAATGGAATGATGAGGCTGAATACATTTTGAAATATTTCTTTTTTTTTTTTAAATTGAATGTTGTGGTTACTGGTTCACAGTCAATACCACAGAAAAGACTGTATAGACTGTATCTGTATATAATTTGGAAATGCAAGCATTCAGCGCTTACTTTGCAGGCTTGAAAACATGAAAAAAAAAATTTTTTTCAGGTGTCTCCTAAAGGAATAGGTTTTCCCCTGGTTACACACAGAGTTATCATGGCCACTTGAATAAGAAAATGAATTTTAAGGTGATTAACAAATGTAGTCAACTTGTTTGCTGTTCCATGATGTGCAGACTGACTGTAAACTAAAAAAAAAAAACAAAACCAAAACCCACAACCATGGCTGTAATTTCCAGTGGAGTATAGTTGTGTGTTCAGTTTCTTTTGCATTTAGGTAAATAGCATCTGCGAAATGGAGAGAGCAAAAAAGGCAAATGATTGCCCTTCAGTCTCACCTCAGAACCCCTAGCCAGCATCTGAAACATAGTCTGCTACTCTACTAGCATCTACAAGACTTCATGCAATATTTGTCATTATAATAGCTTAGTTTGGATAGTCATTTTCAGAAGTTTGTTGTAGCACTTGTGAAGAGATCTCAACTGACAGCTCTGTACAGTGAAGTCTTCTGTTAATTGGTCCACAGAAAACTTGCAGCAGCTGGTGCAAGGTCTCTGCATGTCAAACTGCCACCCTACAGAACTGCCTGGGGGAGCAGGAGGAAGAATCTCATTTCTCTGCCTGTAGCATCACTGGGATTAAAGGTATTGATAATCACCGTTGTGTAAAAATCTTCAGTGTGCATAAAAGGAGACCAAAGCACTAAAGCAAAAGGTACCAGAAATGGTATATGCCTTAACAAACCTGCTTTTTAAGTGAAAGCAGTTTGGCTTCAGTGTGAACAGTAGTAAATTACAGCACAAGACTCCTACACGAATGTTGTAGTTAGCAGAAGGGTATTTTTATATGGATTTTTAAAGCCCAGGGAATGCGGAGTTAAGATTAAATTCACAAGCCATTGAACAATTGAAAATTTGAAAATTCATAGTTAAGGTCCACAAACTTACTTGGCTCACTCCCATGGATGATAGCAGCCTCAAAAAATTCTTCTTTATCTACATTGTAGTAAATGGTATTTTTTGACCAAGCATTTTTAAAATACTTTAAGAAGTCAGTGAATTTGAAAAAAACATTGTACTTCCACAGAAAATCCAGGAAGGGATCAAAGTGTGTGTGTGTTTGTATTTTTTGCTGGCTCTTCTCTGTCCCTGAGCTACTGATGAGCTAAAATTAGAATGTCAGGATGGGTTGCTGGGAACTAATCACTAAAACTCTGGTTCTGTGTGTTTAGCTCTGACTGATATATTGATTGAATCATGATGTATCTCGGGGTTTTTGTCATGTTTTTTCTGTGAGATGGTGAAAACTGAGAAAGGAATGTGGGTTTTCTGTTTTGTCTCATAAATGCTGAAAAACTGTCTTTGAATTCCTGGAAGGCACTGAATATTGTAATAATTATAAAATTATCTTTTCTACGTAACCACAAGCTTAGGGGAAATTATATCTTAGCCCTTGCTTTGAAACTTGACTTTGGGGGGCAGGGGGGAAGTAGGGGGGCAAATTTTAGAATGAGGGCGAAATTACTGATAATCATGAAAATTGTAGATGAGGCATTATTAATGTATAGTCTCCAGGAGTATATATGACTGAGGAATCTATTATGTGTATTGAAAACACAACTGTTATCATTGCATAAATAATTTATGCAGTTTAGTGGTGAGCTTTTCATTTCTAATACCTGTGTGGTGTTTGAGAGTTACTAAGCCTGTATCTCTTGTACAAATCCCAAAGTAACAGAGGCACTGCAGAGTTCAGAGCAAAGCTTCCAGAAGCTTAAACAATGTCAAACTTCACTGATGCCCTTTCCAGTCATGTGGATCCTGCTAGCTTTGCTTCTGGATACAAGTCAAATATAGCTGCCGGTAGAAGTAGTGCAGAAATACATTACCAGTGTTTGTTTTTAATTCTCCTTGTGACCTGGACAGCTTATGAACAAATTTGGAAGCCTAATTAAAATAATGCATTGAAAGCTGTCACTAGATTTGAACACAGAGTGAAGAGATAGTGACAATTTTGATTTAAAAACAAAGCAAGTTGGGAATCAGAGTGAAAAATAAAATCATCTCTTTATTTGATGGTTCCCAGGGATTAAAAGGAGCACACAGTGGAAATGTTTGGAGAAGTCTCAGTTTTCTGTTCCTCCTTCTTGTGTATTGCAAACACTATTATACAAGAACCGCAGGTAATATTGGCTCTAGGAAACAAATGGCTGACAGTTTTCCAGGCTAGCAGCAGAGTACCCCTTACACTGCTGCTGGCTGGTGAAGAACACCAAAGTGTTTTTAATAGCTCACAGAGATAGCACTGTTTTGATTTAGAATCAGCGCAGAGTATGCCATTCCCTGCTTATCTGCAACAAGCATCTGTTTTAAGATTACAGTACTTTCTATAGAGCTGCAAAAATGTGTTGACATGTTGTAAGTTAAAGGGAGACAGAGCTTACAGTGTGCTCACACAGAATACTGCTCCCACCAAAGCCAAAAGCAAAGCTTGCTGTGACTTCATATACATGAAGGATTCAGTCCCAGCTTCCGAAAAAAATACCATGAAAAGACAAGGGAGAGAATACAAGGGCTGTGTAATAGCCAAGTCCTGAATCAAGTCACTAAGAACAAAGAATCAACCTCTGACCCTGGCCAGCCAGCCAACTGTTTGCCTGGAGGTTAGCAGTCCTTACCTGGGTTAAAGCCAACAGAGCCTCTTCCCATGCCACCCCTTTTGAGGAAAAGAAAATGTGGATGTCTAAGTTCAGCTCTATAGCCTCCATAGTGAAGTGAAAGAAGGCACATCATGATGCATCTTGTTTGGTTGTGAGGGAACGTATACAAAGATGACCCACAACCACCAACCTCTTGAGATTGTCTCCCAGATGTGTCTATGTATTCATACTTCTTTTTCTGAAACAAGGATTTCTTATTTAGTGTCATCAACAGAATATATGCAGAAACATGCATATGCACAATTATATGCTGAGGAAGGAAATGTTCATTTTGTACTCTGCAATATCCAGGATCAACAATCATCTTCTACTGCAGTTATAAATACCAATTAAGGTTTTCCACTGTCTGATACTAGCTAGGACCTCCCATGCCCACCTTTGTACTGACATTCTGCAATGCAATTTGTGTTTCTCTTGTGATACTGTAACAGAGTTAAGGCTTTGAATTGGCTAAAAGTAATCTTGAGGAAAATATTATTTTTTTTATTCTTAAAACTCCAGGTTAAATTTAATAGCAATTAAGAGCCTCTTGATTCATCTGTATTATTCCTTTAGAAATAACCACTGTGTTATAGTTCCATATCCCATCAGCTCTATGTTACGCATTTCTGGTTATGTAATCTTGAGTACCAAGAAGACAACTGGGAGTGCAGGGAAAATTTCTCAGAGAAACTGTTCACCTCTTTTGGAGGGTTGTAAGAATGTTGGAGGCATTTAGTAGTGGCTTTCAATCAATGCAGAAATAATCATCTTAGTTTGATCCAGTTTGACTGTGTGCATTTGTATTCTTGTGTGATTTGAGAATATCTGCAGAGATGTTTTTGTAGGAGGTAAAGGTAAGCAGTAATGCACCCTTTGTTAAGAGGCTGTATAATTTACATCATCAGTTTCAGTGTGATTAGTTTAAATAGGAAGGTGCTAGCAGATACTACCTGTCAGTTCTAGTTTATTACACAACTATGCATAGTACAGAGATAATAGAAATGAAATCTCCCATATTTTTTCTTTCTTTAGTCTTAGTGCCTAAAGATATTGAAAGTGAAATCTCCCCAAAATGCATTGTAACCTTTTTCCAGTTCACAAACGAGTAATTTGTTCTCCTCTCAGCCAGGCCTAGACGAGCTACCTAGTTATGTGTTATTTATCTCTTGGACTGAATTCCATGTGAGCCTTAAGACCCTCTTGTCTTCCGCCTCTTGTGACTGAGGGTCTATGCAGTATGAAGAGAGACAGCTATGGTTGATGGTAGCCACAAGTAAAGTGGGTTTGCTGGTGATTGTGGCCCCAGTCATGGTTTCTGAAATGCCTGACACAGAATAAGTATCCTCGTTATTTTCCTCTACAGCAAAGAAGACCTTTTTTTCCTCCATAATTGATAGAGAGGAACATAATTGAGAGAGATTAACATATTTGTTGACTGAAGTAACAGAAATTTGGGGTAAAAAAATATTGTGAATAACATTCCCTTATTACTTTATTGACTGAAAACCTACATAAGAACATACCTTGACTTTGCTCAGGCTTGAAAAATAGCAGGTGCTCTTACTGAGGCTGCCACAAATGTTCTGTGAGACTTGCATGTTCTGATAAAGCAGTACAGATGTGAGGAAAGCAGACAGTGTCCATCACCAAGATAACAGAAAAGAAAAAGGGGCCTTCCTGCTATTAAGTTCACAGTGTTTGGTTCCTTGAGGCTTGTTTCACATAAGTTTGGGGGTTCCACAGTCCTCCTGATGTGTCCATCATGACTAATTACATAATCTAAAGTTTTAAGCCACTTAGTATATGGAATGGCAAAGCTCTTACAAAAGGGTGACCAGCAATACATAAAACCCATCTTAATTACATTGCTTGAATCAAAACCACTTGCATGTAAGCATTAGCTGGATAATACAGCAAATTGCTGCTCTCTAAGTGTTAAACCAACCCTAGGAAATCTTGCACTGTTATGAAATTTTGTGATTTATATTGGCTATTAAGAAATATTAAAAATCTCCAACTATGCAAAAGTGCACTATAGCTGGGGGAGATCTGGAGATGCTCATATTGTGAAGTGATCCTTTATAAGAAAAGCTCTTCTTTACTTGACAGCTGCATTATTCACCCTATGATATGCTTCCAAAATATTTCAAGTTGCGGATTAGTTGCACTGTTTTAATTACTAAATGCAGGCTTTTTTAATCAACCATGCTTCTAATGCCTGAGGAATTTGCCCAATCCTCTGGTAAATGTTAAATCTTTGTTAGTGAAAGGCATTTGAAGAACAGCTCAGTAGTCTGAGGTCTAAAGAAAACCCATATAAAACAAAGATATATTTTCATTTTTCTAGTTCTGCATATGAAAAAAATGCAGATATGCCATAAACTATGTAGCCTTTTGCCATTTTTCTAACCCTTGGGGAATGCAGTGCAGAATGGACACTTGTTTAGTTACTAAAACTTCTTTTCAGCCTCACAAAGACTTGGCTTCCCAACCTGATGAAAACATTCTTAGGAGTTTATATATAGCACTGATTCTTTGAGCAGCATTGTTTGGTGACAATAATAACATTATTGTTTTAGTTTCTCAAAAGCTCTCTTCACAGCAGTAGTTGAATAGTAGAAGACTAAATGCCACAGTACAGTCCTATGTGTTGTACCATTTTCTTCTGCACCCGTGGACGTAGAGGCAGGTGTTGGTTTCTCTCACCAAATCTATATTGTTTCATAATATCCACGGGCATGAAAGTATTACTGCATGAAATACACCTTCACAAAATGTGAATACAGCTTCATGATTTCTAAAATAGAATGAAAACAGTGATTTTTGGAGGAAACTCCCAGCTGGTATCAATTAACTCAGATGTGTTGAAGTCTTTCTTTTGTCATATGCCACCATATGGTTTAAGGGAAACATTTTGGCACATTCATTTTATCCTGGCTCAGGATTCATCTACCTAGAGATTCTGATAGCCTCTTCAGTGATATAAAATCCATACAGAAGTTGAGCGTTTTTCCCCCCACCCCATCAGGCTGCTCTTGTTTAGAAGTAGACTTCTTTTCACTGGAGTTTACACAATAGAGTATTTGAAGTGCATTTAAGGATTACTTTTTTCAACTTCAAACATTAAGCGTAAGCTTCCAGAGCACCTCTGGATAGATAAGCAAAGAGAGTCCTTGACTTGCTCAAGCAGTTTAACTGCATATTTGCTTGGTATAGGTTTGTGGTAACATAACTCATTCACGTAACAGTAACTCATAAATCAGGAGATCTCTAGGTTTCTAATTTACTGTTTAGCACCCATTCTTGTAAAGCTGCCATTTTGCTTACCCACAGTTGTGAGAAAACCCCATTCTCCCAACCCCAGTTTTACATTATGCTCACGGATGTAGTATAACCTCATGTAATTGATACGGTCCCTTGTGACATGTTATAATGTAATAGGCCAGCTGGTAAAAGTGGAATAATGAAGAAATGTAAGTAACTGTTGATGTCAAGATAGGACTGATGTGAATGTTGTGCTCTGGCCAAATCCCAAATTAGAGCAGAAAACACAGTCAGCTGAGACAGGTATGGTTTGAAGCAGCATTCAAAATGTTAGCATCCTGAAGCAATGTACAAAATACTCACTAGCTCAGTAACTTTCAGAGGAAGTGAGGATTCTCAGCACCTCTGAATGAGGCCCCTTCCTGAAGAATAGTTCAGGGTGAAGTCAGAATGCATGAGGAAAGCTACTTTGCAGAAATCCCTCAGCAAGAACAGTGGTGCAGTTTACATCAATCTCAGCCATACTTTCTCAGAAATCAAATTATGTTAAAGCCCAGGCTCTTGAGGATATGGGCACATTTTTACAGTATTGCTCCAGAAACATTCAGCTAAATCATATCGATAAAAAATGAGTTGTGCTTGTTTGATTGTGCTGAAAGATACAGGATGTGCACTGGCTAAAAAATCACTCTAAGATGCTTATCACACTTGACCTCTTGGGAACAGAGCTATAGTTGTATGTACAGCTCATCAAAATGCCTTTTTAATAAATGTTGACTTGAGCACAAAAATATTGGAGTTTCTTGTCCAGAATATTCTTGAAGGGAGGGGAGAGTTTGTCATCTAAAAGAAGAAATATTTTAAGAAAAATACCCATGCTCCACAAAAAGCAGATTCCTCCCCCCGCCGCCCTCCATTTGCAAATATTCCTGGTTAATTAAAAATTCACTTTTTGTCTTGGCTTTTGCTTTTTTATGATGTTCTGACTTGGGACACACCAAGCACCTTGCCTAGCCTAGTGATAATGTTACCAGCACTGAAAGTTAAAGCAGCCCACTGGAGACAGTAACTTCTGCTATTTTTTACTTGGTGTTTAGAAACAACCCTGAGACCCAGAATGGTTGAAGTTTTGCAGCTTCTTTGGCCTCATTCCTGTGCTAGTCTTCTCAGGGAGCAGCTTAAGGTTTCACATACAAGTTTAGCATTAATCTTGCATTATGGAAAATTCTCTAAGAGGCTACTGAGATTCTCTTACATTGTTGAACAAGTTCAAAATCTGACCCATAATGCTTGATGGTAATGTGAGTACAAGTGAGCTCAGGAATGTTACTTGGAGTTTAGAAATTTTTTCACTTTGAGTTCAACAAATACAGGCTCTGTCTCTTTTACACTCGTTTTGTTCAAAGTACCAAAGTTTAGACAGTTTCTAATTTGGTACTGAATTGATCTTGTCAGTGGAAATAACCAAGTGCTTAACATGTTCAAAAAGGCTCTAACTTCCGGAGATAAAACTTTGTAAGCATTAAGAAAATTAAAATCTAAGTCAGCTGTGGAGTATCCAAAGCACAACTTACTGATGTAAATGTTATTTGCCACATTCCTCCATTTCCAAATGGAATAAGATGGCCAGCAAACAGCAGAAATATCTTTAAAAAGGGATGTTGGAACAGATGGGGGTTTTTTTCAGATGGAAGAGACAAGTGAATGGCCAGGCTCTCAAAGCTGCATTCTTGTGTCCAAGGGGAGGGGAGAATACAAAGACACCTTAGGGCAAAGAGCAGTCTCCAATTAGTGGGTAGTTTATAAGGGAAAATCTTTTTAGATGCTCTTATTACTAGAATGGGGGAAATAAATGAGGGTGTTGAAATTAATATAGACCAGCTTCAGAAAGTTTCATCTGATGATGTTGAGATGGTAAGGTTAGCTGGAAGAACATAGCAAGCCTATACTTCAATAGGAAATACCTATTTAGTTTTGATTATTCACTTTGATTTACCAAAACTGTGTAGTTACCTCAGCTCTACGGTCAGTAGTCAGAGAAGGTGGACTCAGTGTTGTGGTAGGGAAGAAAACTGGCTTTCACCACAGACAGTTGGTGTGATCCTGAACATGACATGTCTCTGTTCATCTTGGTCATAACCAAGTGAGTTGTTCTCAGTCAGTTCTGTAGAGGAGACAAGGAGAAAGTAGATGGAGATGTGGTCAAAGTACGAAATTATGAAGATGACCTTAAGCATCCACGTGTTCTTTTCTCTTCCTGTCACATAAATTCCAAATATCTGAAAGGATAAGAATAGACTGAGATGGGGAGGGGAAGGAAGAAGGCAACTGCACATATATTTCTCAAGAAAATTAACTTACTGAAGACAAGATAACTTGAGAAAATTCAATTTCAGTTGATGTTGAAATCTTGATTTCTATTTTTTTCATAGCCATCAAGCAATTGCTTGGCCTTCCTTATTAGAAAGCTATAAAACCCACTGTGTATGAATTGAGATAGGAAAAAATCAAGAAAGAAAATAAAAAAATTCACCCTCAAATTGTCATGTTGTCCACACATGACCTAGTGTAAATCCTCAAAGAATTCCAGTTCGAAAGACAACATGGTAGAGAAATGAACAAAATTAAATATAAGAATTCTCCAGTTCTAATGATGTGCCTTTAAGGGAAAACTGCTCAGCTTACACAACTCATTAGCTTTTCTATGTAATGGAAGAAATATTTACCTACCTCAAAGGAATTTATGAATTGGATCCTGATTCTGATTCTGATTTTATGGTCACATAAATGGTAACTTTACGAGTGAACATTTTGGCTGGTAAAAGGACAGAGGAAAAAGTCTTTTTTCAAAATAGAGACTTTTGCAGGTGCAAAGCAGCAAGCATTAGTATTTCCTTAATAATATTTGACACCACATAAAATTATAAGTAGATGCCCATCTCTCCAGATTCCCGAGTCACTATTAAAAATAATGATACAAATAAAAGCTGTTTTGTTTTCTGTTGTGTTCGGAATCAGTAGATTGGGCTGTTAGCTCCATCTGGAAATTTTAAAAATATATAAATTTAGTGTAGCAATATTGCTTTTGCACTACCTCGACAATAGTCTCTGGACTTGAAACAGAATTTGCCTTTCTAGGCAATGCAATGCAAAGACATCAAACCAGAAGTCTGCACCTAAAGAACCAGAAGAATTAAAGTGATGAGGTTTTGAGTTCCTTATCCTCTGCAAGTGAATAACAAAACTCCTGCTGACATGGAGGGTGGCTTCAAACATCTGGCCATGTCTGGTAAATTAGAAAAAAATTGATAATTCAACACATCCTCAAGTCTTAGGAGCCTAAACTATCAGATCTTTGTCAATTTGCTGCTTCCTCTTTTTCCTGCAAACGTTTTTCCTTTTGGTTCTTTGTTGCAGGCCATGCTTGCCTTGCTGTGCCTGTTCTTTAGACGTTTAGGATGGCATAAAATGAAGACAGCTACTCTGTGCTTGGAGGAGATAGTTGCGTGTTCTGAAATGGTTAACTTCAGATGTATAATATTCACTGTTCTGCCTCAAAGACTACTTTTGTTGTATGAACTGCTTTCTCCCCAATGTCTTGACATAATCCCGCTTCATGAAAATGTTAAGATTTGAAATTTAAAATGCTTCATTGCCCTAGACTTCCTGCCAGTGGCAAAGGAGGGAAGACAGTGACAGTAACCATGGTGCTTTTTTCAGTCAGGCTTTTTCAGCAAATCCAAACAAAATCACAGAGGTCTCAATATAAAAAGCTTTACAAGATTGCTGATTCCCTCTCAAATCAGTCTCAGTGCTAAAGGAGATTATTTGATTGCTTTGCACACTACAGATTACTATGAAGGATATTTGCAAAAGTTCCTAACTTCTGATGTATTTAGGAGCACAAGTCATGGCCATAGTTCCCTTCCCTGCTTTTACTCCCTAATATATAATCTGGTGCTACCAGACTGTACTGTGCCGGCACTTCTGATACATGGTGGGTCCAGGCAGCTATGCCATGACTTCGAGGAGGCCAGGAGTCTGCCCTAAAAATTTCTTAATCAAGAAGTTCAAAATGCGGATGAACATAACAGAATCCCTTTCTCATATAAGCAGTCCAAATGCAGCTGATGGTTGTTTCACTTTTTGAGTTCTTAATCTCTTACACCTACACCATTGCCCTTGATTAGACATGCAAAAGCTTTAGTACCTTTGAAACAGCTGCAGCTTCTGTCCTTACGTCAGAAGATAAAAATATTCTGGTCTTTGTGTCTAATTCTGTTTGTTTACAGTAAAATTAGTGCTGAAATTAGGGATTCTGGTTTTCAGGTTACTAAAAATAAAAAATCTGATAAAATTACATCAGCTATAAGTTTCCTAGGGTCAAAATAAACATACTTGAATGGCAGAAAGTGACACATTTCCTTTAAAAGTTTTTTTCTGGAATTCACCTTCTGTTCACACTGTCTGCCACACAGCATATACATCTCTTCCTGTTCATGCTCTCTGTGGTTCACATGTGCATTGGTAAAAGTAGTATCTTAAACAGCTTTTTATTTGTGTACTAAACTCCATGTGGGACCATATGTACCAAATCCTAAATGAAGTAATGGCAAAGTTTGTATATGTTTTCCTCCTGGCTTTCTGTCTGTCTTGTAAAACAGCTCATTTTTGCTCAGGTTTACATAGCTACCATTCATATCGTCATGTAAAAATCAGTTTTCTAAGAATTTACAAAGTACTAACCATTTGGTAAAACAGACACTAAGGATTCATTAATTATACAACTGATTAAAAAGAAATCTCTCTCCTGGAACTGTAAATAATTCATTTTATGTTATATGCTTGGGAAGAGTACAGTCTCTCTTTTTTTAGAGGAAAAGAGTTGGAGTTTATTCTAAATGTTACAAAGTCGAGGATAGAAAATACAATTAAAAATGACATTTTGATCATAATCCCCCTTTCAGATACGGTATGTAAAAGAAAAGATATATTTAGTAATGGATCATTTCACAGAAAGCTTTAAAATGCCATTGCTAACTATATTTTCTGCCCTTGCTCTATGTGTGTAGATAACCACTTGTTCTATTTGCCACCTACACACTGATAAAGCTTTAAGCCCCCTTCTTCTAACCCAGGATAATCCAGTGGTTAGACTGAAATTTGAATTTGATGAGCAGCTTTGCCACGGACCTATATCTGGTGACCTGCCACAAATCCCTTATTGCAATATGCAAACAAAGGGCAGTAAATGCTGCAATGTTTAGATCTTTCATGGTGGTGTCTGGCTTGTGCAGACTTATCATGCCTAGTTGGGCTTGTGGGACACCTTACCTAGAGAGACCCACCTTGAAATGTGGGAACATTCAGTCTGGGAAATCAGGCTAACTCAAGTCTGAAGTAAAACACACAAAATGACTTGCACAGGATCCTCAGTACCAACTGCTTGATCTGCTTTTATTCCACTGCACTTACTAGTGTGATTGACACCTGGCTATGCTTCAGCATCTCATTTTCCTGACTGTATGTGCTGGCTGCTTGCTAGACCAATCCTGAGATTTCACCTGGAATGGAATAACTAGGTCTCCTTCTGGACAAAAATTAACAGCTACGTAGGGTTTGAACAAACATTGCTCCACTGGGCAGGAGGGTCCTCTGGTATTGGTCCTCCAACCGGTCTGGTCGTCCACTGCCATTGCAGAAAGTATCATAGCAGCACGTGACCTCCTGCAATAGCATAGACATTAATGCTTAGAGAACCTTTAAAAGGTTTTTAAGATGTCTCAACCCAAAAGAGGGACCATGAGGGACCTGGAGGAGAGATGGGATCTTTATACCAATGTACCTCAAGCTGTGCCGCATGAGATAGGAGAGTTCATGACTGTGATATTGGTCACCTACAGGGATGCGGAGTGGCTTCATCTAGAGGAGTTTAAAAACAGCACTGAAACTAAATGTGATCTATACTAAGGTCCAAGGAGGTAAACTGCCATGTCAAGCACAAGGCAGACAAGTATTGTGCATGGCATGAGCCGTGTGCTAGAAATGCCTTTGACAGAGGAAAAATGGAGGTGTATGGGACAGCTGTGGAGCCAGGGTTTGCATGAAGTGGTGTGCAGTGTGGAACTGGCTACCTGGTGCTGGGTGCGGCAAAAGCAGTGACAACATGAGCTGCTCTGGACCCCTTGGCCAAGGCAATGGGCCACCCATAGATGGGTACTGCAGAAAGGGGAAACTTAAATACTTCAGTTCCCCAGTGATAGAATGAATATTTCGCTGTCAAGTATGTTGTGAAGTGAATAATTCAGAGGCACTTCAACATTATAAAAGAGACTTGTGTAAGCAAGTACTAGGTATGCAGCGGATATGCTTTGGCCCTTGAGTCAGCAAGGCGGGTGTTTAAATGTTCTGCTAAACAAGGATGGATTTAAACACGAGAATAAGGTGAGTGCCCATTTTGTTACTTTTTTATCTTTGCTTTGGCCCTAACAACAGGTGCTGCACTGCATCA
Source organism: Haliaeetus albicilla (assembly GCF_947461875.1). NCBI lineage: Eukaryota > Metazoa > Chordata > Aves > Accipitriformes > Accipitridae > Haliaeetus > Haliaeetus albicilla. The sequence goes on along the minus strand of NC_091484.1, from coordinate 35,436,690 downwards.
TCCTGGTAAACACATCAGAACAGTCGAGACAACACTTCTTTAAAAAAGCCAGTTGTCATTTCGTACTAATTTCCTGACAGGAATGAAGCTAAATTGGTTAGAATTTTTTTAAGGAACATCAGCATTTGGCAAATAAGGATGCATAAAAATAATTGAATATACTATACGTTTCACTAGAGAAGGCTTGAATAGTTCCTGTACTAAATTACATATGTGGATCCCACTGTTTCATCTGAGATCATCTCAGCAGGGATGACTATGGAAATGCAAATTTACACTGCTGCTGAGTCCTTGCAGATTTTACACTGTGTGTCAAAAATTCACTTAAGGATCTTGGAATGGTTTGCTTGCTGTCTTAACGTTTAGCAATTCAAACATTCTGCTCTCCAAATTAGATAAAATTATTTAAATCATAATGGTCTTTTCAACATCCGCTCTGGGCCTCTTCTCACTTACTGCAGGAGGTTCCAGGTTTCCCCATTTCTCCTTTGTGCAAAGTATGAATGTGCCCATCACTTCATCTAAAATATAGAGGGGACTTTGTGGCAATGGTCTTTCAAAAAATGACAAAATGTTCATTATTCATATAATTTTTTGTTTTACCAAAACAAGAGTCAACACAGGTTACAATATTGCTGTTCACGCAAAATCCTACGGCTATTCTGCCATCTATTGTTTTTACAAAGCTTGCTTCAAAATCACTGCAAGCTATGCCAATGTAATGACTGATGAAGCATTCTCTGAATGGAGGTGTTAGATATTTTGTTAGACTGACTGACAGATTTGTTAAAAGATAGCCAAGTTTTTGCCTGTACAAGCTGTTTTCACCTTGTCTCACAGGGACTATCACAGCCAGATTGACTCCAATTCTGTAACTATCCCAAACTGGCAAACTACTAACTGCATTAATCCTTGTACTAAAGAAGCAGCAGCAAACAACTAAGACTGGTTTGCTAAAAGTTGGGGAAAAAATCTAATCTCCTACTAACATTGTCTTGCTTTCTATTAGAAAAATCCAGTTTTTCTGTAAGCATCAGAGGGAAGGAAACTTACTCTCCTATGAATTTCTTTGGTGATTGACTTCACAGCTTAAGTTGCAAGGTCTTGCTCAAGCCTTACCAACAGTGGGTTGTTCAGAGGGGCTTTGGATATTGCAGACCTTCTGGTATCTAATAAACACTGCACCTTTTTTCCTCATGGGAGGCACTGATAGCCTGACTCTACCCAGCCTTCATGAAACTGCTAGGAGCTTAATGTCTCTGAGACTGCCATCACTCTGCCACGCTTGCTTAAGCATATTATTGCGAACTGGATGGACAGATAGGCGCAGCACTTAACAAGTCATATGAGGGTAGGTACCTTGCTAACAAGGGTAGAAAAAAGTGTTGCTTGTAGCTAGGCTAGTCAAACTCACATTTCAGGACATACCTGATTTTCAGGGGATTGTTAACTTTCTTCCAGTTTACTGTAAGACTGATACATGCCTCTCCATCTGCCAAAATTCAATTGCAGAACAAATTTAGGGATATTTTAAAAAAATCATTCATTCTGAAAAGTAAACTGCACTTGGCTGAATTTTCTTAGTATAAAATGGTCTTCCTGTTATCTCTGCTCTTTAACATTCTTTCTGAGGGCAAAGATTTTTGGCAATCACAGTGAAAGGGATAGCACATTTTGTGGCAGTGCTGGAGGTGCTTTTAGCTTGAAACTAGTGGTACTCCTTGAAATGAGATACTTGTGGGAAATGTGCTTGGAAGCCTGACCAACTGAAGCATGCTGCTCTGGGCTCCATTAGCTGTGGTCGTGTTTTGTCATAGGTCAAAGAACAAGAGGAAGTCTAGTACAACGGAATTTCTAGCCATCCCAAGAATAGAATGGGTTGGATGTTCTCCAGCCAAACCAATTTTTTCTGTCAGAAAATGGTGACTCATCACATCTGGAATGATTTGTGGAACTCTGTCAATTTTAGCAAACTGACAGCGAACCATAAGGAGGTTTTCATCATTTCACGCTTGTTTGCCTGGCAGGAGGTTGTAGACCCCAGCAACAGTCTCTTCTTCGGTACCATGGGACTTCTATGGGTTTTTATAGCTGCCGGGAGCTCTCTCAGGCATTTGGAGGCCAGAAGCCCAAAGTGCCTTTGGTCCACTTGGAGGTTGGCCCACTGTTGTACAGCTGAGAGCTCATGCTGGGGGCCTCCCTCAGGACTTTCATGTAGACACTGTTGAAATTTTCCAGATATAAACTGCCTTTTTTTTTTCCCCCTGAAAAAAATAGCTATTTATATCCATACAAGTAATTTACAGATACTTTGAGTGAAAAAGAGATTCAATTCATTTATTTCTTAAATTGACCTAAATTTAAAGCTAAAAAAAAGAAGAAAAAACCCCACAAATTCTCAAACTCCAACATTTCATTCTGCCCAGAACAGTCTTCCTTCCATATTTGGGAGAAGGAAAGAAACGGTGAGATGTTGTTCTCTATTTTTTGATGGTGGCTCCTGTGGAAAGCAGGACTTATTTAAGTCAACCAAAAAGCCTGCTCTGTGTAAAAACCCTACTCTGGACACCTTTGCCAGTGAGCTGGAACACTGATTCCCACACTCCCAGTCTGCTGCCTCACTCATGGACTCTCCGGGCTTTGCTGTTTCTGACTCCCTGTTGTTACTCTAGGAGCTGGGCATTAAGCAAGAGTCTGTCGTAGTCTCCAGTTTCAATTTCTTCAACACTCTTGAAAAAACAGTAATTTTAACTATTTGGAAACAAAATGTTTGGAAACTTTTCACTTTCATGGGAAACTCTTGAAATTTCTATTCTGTATTCCAAAGAAGGAAGAAAAGAAGTCTAGAATTTCCTACAGAGAAGAAATGTCAACTTTTAATGTGGTGTTCTCAGGAGGCCACAGCATTGCAGCCTTAGGAACAATGGGAGCTGGATGGAATAGCTGGAGGCAATATGAAGTGTCCATTTTCTGTGATGTCATTTTACTTTTATCTGGGAACAGCAGAGTGCTAATGCCATGACAGCCAAAATCACAGTGAGCTCTAGCTGTAATGAATGTAGGGATGCAGACTTGCCTGCAAATCATAAGAGGTGTGAGTTTTGGATGCAGTCATCTGTACTGCCAAATTTTGCCCACATGTTGTGCTGTTCTCACATTGGGATTTTTCAACTGTTAGGTCTATTAAGAAATAGCATCGCTCTTGGAAATTAGCAAAAAGAATTTTAGGAAAAAGCAGAGCATTTTTGAAATCTCATCTCTGCCACCCCCTCCCCAACAGCCTGTTGTCACCTTTTCTTTCTGTAAATAACTTGTAATAATTAGAACTTTTTAACAAATCTGAAATTATCTGTTTATCAGTGAGTGACACTATAGCTCTTCAATAGCGCTTGTCAGCAGGGGAATGTTGATTAGCCAATCACTCACAGTTTCTTTCCTTTCTCGATCTTGGGAAATGATCCCGGTGAGATTAATATGGCATCGAAAATGCTGTTTTCTGAAGAACAGCCTTTAGGTTCCATGGAAGGAGAGTTGCCTCCTTCACTGTGCTGCCAAAGCTTTTCCTCTACACTTTCCAATTAGTACGAGTCATTTTTGCAGAGAGCTGAGTATCTGTCTGCTAGTGAGGCTGGAGGTGTCGGGTGTTATTCCCAAAGTCCTCTTCACATTCTGTGCTTGCTGTTGTGTACACCCAGCCCTGCTCCTGCCTTTTTGCTTGCTAGATTGAAACATGCATTCAGTTCTTGCTAGGCCTTTGTTGCAGGGAAGCATTGATCCTGGTCTTGTTTAGTAACCTCAGACACTAAAGGTGTCTGCATGTTCTCTTTGAAGCAACTATAAGCTTGAAGGGAGAGGGAATAGCTGCATTAGACCAGCTGAAACACTTGGAGAACAGAGGCAAGTCTTCACACATGCAAACTTTTCTTCTGGTCTGAGGGAGAAGCAGCAGGCAGGATCACACTAGCTAATATTGCTCAGCCATCATGGCTACAAAAACACTGCTACTATTGTATTGCTTTCTGTAAAAATGCCAGAGAAATAGAAAATAGAAAGCTGGGGGGAAGTGTGTACTTTAAATTTTTAGTATTCTGCACAAGAAACAGTTCCTCAAACTGAAATGATTTTGTCTGGCACTTTTTCCTAGATTTTTACTTGCACAAGTCTGACTCCAGAGCAAATATGATTGCTTAACAGGGTCACAAAACTATTTATCAGCAGGCATCTTTAAGGTTGCCTTCCTTTCTTTTACCTTGTTTCAATTGCCAGGCCATATTCCCTCAGCCCTGCAGAGCTTCATTTCCCTTCCAGCCTGAAGGCTGGTTCTCTGGTGTCTATTCATATCCATATCAATACCTTTACATTTACAAAATATTAAGGACCAAGCATAAGACCTTGCATTTTGTAAATAAAAGCAAAATCTATTAGGCAAGCAAGGAAGCAAGAATTCATCATTTAAATTCCAGATTAGAAACAGTGGGTATAAAAAGCTGCTTGAAAGTGTATCGTGCATTAAAAGGAAAATAGAGCCTGTCATTTACTCACTGGAATTTACTTTTTTCCCTCTCATGCAAGAAGTGGGCTTCAATACATGGGTCATATTAATTATATCTTGACTTCAGCCATCTTAAGGCTTGCCCCTTAATCTACATGAATTATCTTAGTTCAGTCTGGAGACAGAGGAACAGAGGCAGACAGCTCCTGAGAGTAATTCAACCCACCGTTCTTAAGAGAGGATGAATAGTCCTGTGTGACTGTCTTGGATCACCTTTCTTCAAGATAGCTGAAGCTAGGTGAGATGAGCCCTTTCTCCCAAAGTGAAACCCTAGATTTTTCCCTGTCCCCCCTTACTATTAATTGATCTGTTTTTCTCAGAAGCACTAAAGGAAAAAAAGGTGGATATAAAATCAGTTGGCACGATCCTTGCAGAATGATGCCTCTCTTCTTTTCATACATATATTTAAAAAAAAAAAATCTGCACTGATATTGTACAATCTGTAAAGAGTTGTCTACATTTGGCAGAAATAAAATGCAAAGCATTTATCCCTATATTGCAAAGGGCCCTAGAGCTGCCATAATCAACAGTTTATACAGCCAAAGCGGCATTCTAGGAGACATGGTGTAAAGCAGAGCCAGACTCAGTGGCTATAGAATCCTGTGTCTGTGGTAACTTTGATAAAGAGGGGAAAGCGGGGATCATTGTTCCACAAGGAGGTTTGGATAGGTTAATCCTGGGAATCCTAGTGGTAAAGGCAATATGGCTGGAGCGATTTATATTTGTTTTAAAGCCTGGAAGAGCATTCTCCATGCTGACAGAACCCATGGGGCTCAGGGAGGCTTGTATTTTGCCGGATCAGTCCCTTATCTATAGTTCTAGTTTATAAAGGAAATGGTATGAGATAAACTTCCTTGTTAAGGCCAGCAAAATATGACCAGAACAGCCCACTTTGAGGGAGGTCTTTAAGTTCCAAAAATATTTACCATGGTGTGGCCTGATCCTAAGGTGAGCTGGGGAGCAGTGGCTCTTCAGACTGTGTGGTGACCCCCTGTGTAGAGTTCCTGTATGGGGTGCTATCTCCAATGCAGATCTCATTGCCACCTAGCCATGCGACTCTGCAAAAATGTCTCCAGTCAATACACAGTGACAACCTTTGCTGGGGAAGAATGCAGTCTTGCAAATCCCATCAAAAGACCCTTTCCTTCAGCCTTTATCAGAACTGGGGAGTAACTTATTTCAGTATTGAAGCAGAGCCTACTCTGCATCTCACAGGCACCTAACCACTTTCTAGGAGCCTCAAAACCCACAGAAGTAATTTCTGGGTAAGCCTTAATCTGGGTATTTTGAAACAGATAGTTCTCCCCAAAATAAAAGTGCCACTTCTCATTGGTTATTCTACTCTAGCACTCTACCTTTGTATTTCTCTTTTCCTTAGAAAAGTCTGTAACTGCAATAATGAAACCAATGCTTTTAAGAATAAATTTACCTGGAGCCACTACTACAAATACAAAGTCATTAGACTTTGGCCTTTGCTTCAGATTTTGCCAGGAAGCCACTTCTCCTTACAGTCATCTCCATTCAGCCAAAAAGAAAACTGTCATACAGAAGTACTATGCAGCTGGATGGAGTGATTGGACCATTCATGAGTTTTGGGCCAAATCTCATCTTCAGTGATTACCTCATGGCACTCTGTTCACTTTAATGGATTTGATGTGAAAAGAGATGGAGCTGATAGAAGCTCAACCTATGCTTTCAAGCCAAGACTACAGGCAACAAATCCAAAGCATGCTGATTTAATGTATACTGATAAAGCCGATGTCTTGGCAGAAAAATTCAGTAGTGTGCTTAAGTGAGCAAGACTAGTAGGCTAACGTATGCATGGTTCAGTACAAACAATTGCACCTTATACTGGCAAGGTGTGATTACTAGGAATAAGAAATCCAAATTCTGGTAAATTAACAGTAATGTTTGTTATACCCAGTAGTTGTGCAGCAACAGAAATGGAAGAAAAATGTTATCCCCTGAGATATCCCCTGTTATCCCCTGCTCAAAACTACTCTTGTTAAGTTTCAAGCACTCTAATCCCATGCAACATGCAAATAAACCCAGCTGCAAGCATCTGAGTAGTCACATGGAATTATTAGTTCCATTGCTTTTTCTTCAAATGGATAATCAAGTCTAAACTCGCAGATTCTTTACTGGCTGACACTTTGCACCTGACTACAGTTTTGTGTGCCTCTGTGTGCGGAGGTGGTCAAGGCCTTCCAGAAGGCCATTCACTGAATACAGGTGGTGAATACGCTCCTAATTCTGGGCCCTCGCTTAAATGCCTGGATTTGGATGGAAATATTGCCAACCATAGTCTTTTCAGGAGGCTATCAAAAGCCGATAACGTGTAGTCAAGGGGCAAACCTCATGGTGCCCGAAAGAAGTGTGGAAAGCACAATGAGTTATCATCAGTGGATGTGACAGGCCCTTGAAATTTCTCATCCAGAAACACGATCTGTTTCTGAAGAGGGGAATAGTGCTGGGAAGCAAGGCTGCAAAACTACATGGCTAAAGGAAGCATTTAAATTGCTGTGTGGCCTGAAAGGCATTTGGGAAAGAATGAAATGGAAAGGCACCACTCAGGGATGGCCTAGTGTTAAGTTTGAAGTTTTACAATTGCAAAAGGAAGGAAAATAGACTCTGTAAATCTCTTCACTATGATGGGAACACATGTAAGAGGAGGTCAGTTTTCTGGAAGCTGGTCATTTGAAAGTCATTCCGATCTGCGTTTTCTCATTTGAACTTTACTTCCCCTTTGCTTCCTGAAATGCATGAAGTTAGTTTCCTAAATAGAAGATGGATTAAAAGGTCCAAAAAGCTGATATCTCTTGATGCTTTTCACTGGTAGATCTATTGTTACATATCATCATAGGAACACAGAAAAAATTAATTGGGAAGGGACCCTTGGAAGGCAACTGATTTAACTACTGCTCAAAGACAGCTACCGAAAAAGTTCAGAATTTCTAACTTCAAAATCTTTGCTGGCAGTGGCATAAACAGTGTTCTTTGATTTCGGTCACTGTGGTTAGTGGAGAGATGGAAAGAGAGAAAGATTTTAAACCACCTCTTTGATTTTCCTGTATTTTTGTGCTCTTAGGTCTGCCTGGCTCCCACTGTAAATTGAGACCTCTCTAAAGTATGTTTTGTTAATGGGCCGTGAGAAAGAAAATACAGTTTTAGCATTCCCTACTCTGCCTGTGTCTTTTGTTCCCATTTTAGAGGAGTGCCATTACAGTGGGAGCTGAGAGAAGAGCTGGAATAGGGTCATTCCCACAACCTGGGCTGTTGGGGGGGGCTCCTTCGCCTAGTCCTACAGTACCTTTCATGCTGAATGATCAAATGTAAACCTTTCTTATGTCTTTTGCTGTACTCAAAAAGATAGTACAAAGGACCCATACATTTAGGTTTCAAATAACCGTGTTTGGTAATACACAGGGCTCAGCTGCATACAAACCTCTGCTATCTGGAGAGAGTTGGAATCCATCCACATCTGCTGGATTTCAAATTGGCACTTTATGTATCTCTCAGAAAACCAATAAGAGGCATGTAAAGAAACGAGATACATTTTCCAGTTCAGAATTTCCCTGTAATTAGAAATATTTCAAGTCCTCTTTTTCTATTTCAGTAATCTAAAATGGAAAAACTCATCATAAGCAAAAGGCAAGTGATTTTCAATCTGCATGTGAGACATCATTTATTATTAGGAGCTATGAGAGCATGACCATTAATTTTTTCTCAGGTCTTTCATATCTTGTATTTTTTAACTCACTTTTGTATTACGTTTTTGAATGATAAAGTGTTCAATTCACTGCTTAGGGATTGTTCTCAAACTCTTTAATATAAACCACATCCATACAATATTGAAGGATCTGACTTAAATTAAATCTACAGAAGAAGGGATATTCAAAGTTCTCTATTTTTATGAGTGTATCATTCATCTTCATCTGTCACATTAGTGTCTCTCTGTACTGTAAGACTGTGCACTTGTCCACTCTAAATTGCCTAGATATCCTTGAAGAGCCAGAAAAAAAAATCAGAAGCAGTGAGCATTTTGTTATCAACTTCACAGAGCCCAGAATGCAGCTTTTAATGCAAGGAGTGCTACTTATATGGAAGTCTCTGCTCAGTCACTAAAGAAAATTAAGTATCAGGTGTGAGAGACTATGGAGATAGTGCTTGCCTTAGTTACACAAGTGTTAATCAAAACTAAGCTCCTTGGATTTAAATGGAGGTGTGGCAAGGTCGATCAGCTGCCAGACAAGAACCAGGTTCATTAAGCGCTAAGGGAGTGACTTCCACCAATTTTCCAGATGTTGCATTTTCCCGTATCATTGCAGGGTGAATGGGAAGCTATAAGCAGCAGTAAATAACAGAAGAGGATATGATAAAGGGCGGGGGGGAGCATTAACTGTAACCTTCCCATGAGTTGTCTTCCTGCCATGCATTGCTTTTCCCTGCAGTTGGTTTGCCAGCCCACAGAATGTCAAGCTGTTGCAAGACACACTGTTTTAGCACATCTGTCAATTTTCCAACCAATGTTTACTTGATGCACTGTATACATGCAACCTGGCTTCCACGTGCCATCTAAGAAGGCACGTATATATGCATATGAACCTGAAATGTTGTTCATGGAGACTTTTGGCAGTCTGGCACCTTTGGAAACACAGTAAATTATCTGATATCTGTGCACCAAATTGTGTAGGAATTTGTTCCTGAAAATAGTTTTGGTACCAGAGTTTCAGTTCTAAAATTTGTCTGTGATCAGAAGTGGACTTGTACAGTGTCTGCTACTTATGAGTAGTTGCGCAGTGTATACGCTCTAGAGAACATTTACATGCTTTTGATGCAGTTTAGAAACAGATTGTCAGAACAAAATATAAGCCAGTATAACTCATCACTAGCGATGGGGATAATTTTTAGAGCTTAAATACTTCTTCCATTTCTTAAAGTGCAAAGTCTTGACTCACTTCAGAACGCCTTCTCTTGTGGAGAAATGCTGTCATGCAGAGGTTGTACTACCTCAGCTCACAGTTAAGGGAGCATGCATAGATATACATCAACAGTAGGTATCCTTAAAAAACTGGTGTCTCTTATGAGCCCTTTTGAATGAATTTATTGCTATTTATTATAGGGACTGTATTTAAGACATTTTATCGAGCATTTTGGACTTTCTAGTTAAATAAAAAGATAGGATTTTCTTCTTATTTGTGCTGCTGTAACTCCATTGCTTTTAGTGTTCCAGCAGCTGGTGCAATTCAGAGGACAATTTTTTTATTTCTGTTCCTAATGAAGTTAATATGAAATTTCATTTCCATTTCCCTTATTCCCAGATGAGCTGTCATGAGAAAGTAAGTTCAGGGCAATACCATTTGGTCATGGCATATCTAAGAAATCCAAAAACTTGGATTTCAGAGGAAAAAAAATCAGTAACCAGAGGTGATTTTTGTTTACTGCTACCTACTATGTCACTGTCCTGGAGAGGACATCTGTGGTTTTTTAACATTCTGGTCTGGACACCTGCAGTTCCTCTCTCTGTTAACAGCTTTCAAGACTCCAAACCTCCAGCAAGCAGAAATGTCTGATTGCAGAGCTGTGTCTTTGCTGCCCAGCTGGGGAAAGCTCTGCTTGACTTTACCGTCTGCCTCCCCCCAGCGCTTCTAAGAACTCCGTGCAGTGGGGTGACTAACGGGTGAAACGCTCTTCTGGGAAGAGTTAGCACAAAATACAAGGAACCTGAAAAGAATGAACTCACTGTGTGATTGGGAGGGGGAGTGTGCATGAAATTCAAACCAAATGTCTTACAGAATTAAGACCGGTTTGCAGAGAGACCTCCTGTGTTAAGACTGTAAGCTGATCATGTTCTGCAAACAGAAAGAGATGAAAAATGAATGCTGTGGACCCCGCAGATCTGTAGTCACCTGGGAACTTGGGCACGTGTGAAGCTTCCAACACATAAGCAGCCGTGCTGAAGTCAGTGCCCACGATTAAGCCTCTTCCTGAATCGGGACCTGGTTGTGAATTATTGGCTTAGTTCTAATTCTTGCCACATGGGACTGCTTTTAAATCTAAGATCGTTCATTAATGTTTATAAGGCGCACTGAGATCTTCCAATGTGTGTGACACTACTGAAATGTTAAGTGTCATTATAACTCATGCTTGCAAAAGCATCTGAAGGTGGATTTACTTTACATGGCAGACGGTAATGGCTTGCTTGGAACAGTTACACATTCTATTGGGTAAATAACAGGAGTGTTATAAATTGTAACAGTGATGTATTTACATAATAGACGGTAACCACTCCAGAGGAGCCATAACAGTCAGCTTAAAAATATGCATTTTGAAAATGATGTAAATATATGTATATGTGAGGAATCAAAATGGCTGTAGGAGGTAGAGAACTGACAGTTCCTGGTAAATACTGTATGTTTGCAATGCTGTATTTTAATGTTTTTATGCAAACATGTCCATCCAGTGCCTTAACATGACAGCAGAGCAGAAAAGAGGTTGTATTCCAGGGGCTGCCACTAATGTATACACCAATGCTATTAGATGCACTATAGATGGGCTATACAGTGGGCTGCTGAGTTTGCAAGTCAGGCAGCGTTGCTAAAAGCTTTCAGAAATGTTTGTTCCCCAGGACAACTCCCTCCATCTTCTCATCCCCCTTTTGGCTGTGTACCTTCACATAAGCTTCCTCCCACACTTTAAAAAATGCAACCACTTCATTTCTGCCAAGCACATTGCCTGTCCTCCATCTGCACAAGTGCGTCAGGAAAAAACGTCCTCCCAGCTTTCTCCTCTGGCTCTGTAGCATTCACCTGGCTGTTTCTACCTTATCTTGCCTTAATTTTTAATATTCTGGGCAGTAAAGTTCTGGCAAGGAATGCTGCTCTATGAAACAGGATGAAACTACACCTTCCATATACCATAACCACACTGTTAATGGTTGTACTCATTATGTGTGAGGGGAACTAATGCGGTAGCATTAACTGTAAGAGTGAAACCAAATTCTTGACTGGAGCTATTCTGCAGGTGTTTGTGAAACATTTTTTCAAAAAAAGCAAAAATGCCTTTTTGACCAAAGGAATTTTTTTCATGGGAAAAGTATATTTTGATCAAAATCATTCATTTTGGAAAGGAAAAGGCGGGGGGAGCATACAAAAAAGGCATCACTTTAATTTCAAAAAAAAAAAATTAGAAGGAAAATCATGATACAACTTTGTTTTCAAAATATCCTGTCAAAAATGGTCATAGCTATCTACTTTATTCCATAACTGTGTTGATACACCTACTGTTGCATAGTTCATATAAGAGCTTTCCCCATAATTCTTCCTCCATTTTAAGAAAAATACCTGGACTGTTTCACTCTTTGGTTTCCTCGTCTGTTTTTAAAAAAAAAAAAAAAAAAAATTACTCAAATAACCTTTTAAGTGTTAAGGATAAGCTAAGAACACTTTAAAACTTATTTTTAGGACTGAAACTATTTTTAGTACCCTAAAATAACAAGCCTAAAGACAGGAAAATTCGTCAATTAGGAGCAATGTTAACTCCTGTGCTGTGGTGGCCGTATGACAGACCAGGAGAACTGTATTCTTACAGCTTTTGTAGAGTAAAAATCATACTGCTCTTTCCATATTTATCTGGTTTCTGTTTCTCTCTAAGTCTGTGTAATCTGGGCCCCCTTGACAGAAAAGGTTTTCTGTGGGGCAAGTCACATGGGAGTACAGAAATCAAGCTGCATTTTCAAATCTGAGCAACACTGCAGGGACGCAGACTGGTCCTGTGGCTGCTGAGCCACGCGGGTCCCTTGGTGTGTTCCAACCCTTCAGTGGAGCCCATGCTGTGGGGGCACAGCAGAAAGCTCTGTTGCCTGTGGAGGAGTCCTGTGGTCCTCCTTGCCCTGACTGGCACAGAAAATGTGATTCCTCCCCTTGGGTCGTCTAGGGTGACACATGAGCAGAAGGAAGTCTGGTGGAACTGGAGAGAGGAGCTTTGGAGCTGTAGTCCATGGACAAACTGGGATCAGTTTGTCAATTATGGCTAGCAGTAAAAAAATTGAAAAATTTTGTTGGGGGCTGGGACTGGGGGAGCGCTCCACTCCCTCAAAGCTCATGTGCATCCAATTTATTCATTAGGCATCTCCCTTTGCCAGAGGATGAACCTGGACTGCAGCTTTAATCCCCCCTTACAGCTTAGTCCCAGTGCATGCTCCTTGCCCCCTCCCCTCTGCTGTGCAGCTCTCGAGCCTTTTCCTCTACATCTATAGCAGGAAGCCGAGCAAAAGTCAGGAACAGAAAGGTCTGGGCATGAGTCCCGTGTCAAAGCTGAGAGAAAGGAACAGCTTTGCAGATGATACAGCTTTCCATGTTCCTAATAAGGATTGTTTAGAGTTAGAATAAAACTTACTGTAGGGGTTTGATTTGTTTTTTAACTTATGGGCCTTCAATAGTGTCTAGGAGTTAAATAGATTTCTACTATTACCTATTTCAAATGCCTGTTTTAGAATCTGTTATAATACTTTGATCCAGATTTATCCATGGTTTTATAAAGTTTTTGCTTCCTTGAGGATTCTCTTCCCAAACTACAAGTAGTATCTCAGTGTTAGAGTATACAGCAGATCTAGAAGTTTACAGTCAATTAGATGAAGCCTAAGGGAGGTGGGGAGATTGGATTTCATTCTTATCTGTGTGTGCAGCAACTGGGTTAGGATGAGGACAGGCTCAAAAGATTGATTTTCTTTTCCTGTAAATACAATAGAGGGATGAGTCTTTTCAACTACAGAAAAACCACACCCTGCCATAACAGGATCCCCACCCTGTCTCTGCTCAACCCTTTTGATAAAAGACCCATGCTGTGGGCAATACAATTAGTTTTAGATGAAGCAAACTGGAAAGGTAAGGATGGGGATATCTCTGACTTACAATGCTGTCCATTCTAGTTATCTAGGAAGACGTCTAGGGATCACACCTACTCTTACCCCAGCAATTGCTAAGAGGTCTGTGTCTCAACAGTGTTCAGTCCAGCTGTGGGTCTGAGACAGTTTCACTTTTCATATGAAATGGTCTTAGCTCTTCCCAGGCAAGTGATTTTAACCAAAATGTGGTATTTACAGTATATCCTTTTCTCATTTATTTTGCAACATCAACTGTCATTAAAAAAAAGAGACTTACAGGAAGTATTAGGGGAAAAGACAAAAGTACAAGAGTTTCCATCAGCAAGACACTGGGAAAGTGAGAGAGACACAGACCAAAAAGGAAAAAAGAAATTACCAAGCAAACCCAGCTGACATGGGTTGACATCCTTCCCAAAACCAAAATGTCATGGCAGCAGCGAGGAGTGAGATGTATAGCATGATATTTTCACTGGGCTGATTCATGGTAGACTCACAAGAGTTGCAGAGAGCAGGTCTTTCTCTTTCCCCCTTTGTCCTAAAGACATATCATTAGCCCAAAGAGTGACTTTTGCTTTCTTTTTCTTATTCAAGCAGTAAGAGAAGTTGGATGGGAGAAAAGAGCTAATCTATAAAGTGGGCCAAGTTCGTAAAATTTGGATTTTGAATAACATATTTGGGAGTGTTAATTGGGGGACAAACCGTTAAGATTTTTTTCCTGCAAGTCCTTCAAGGTCCAGCCCAGTAACTCCAATTAAATTGTTCTGAAGAACAGTTCATCATGACCAGAGTCCCTGTCTCAGTATCCAGCGAGGAGTGGGATTGACTCATGCACATTATATCTAAACACTTCATCTAAATAACAAAAAAACTATTTCTCTCTCCTTTCTTCCTAATACCCATTTTGTGATGATTACTTGATTGTAGCCCATATTTTGTTTGTGGTATTTTTGGTTGGGAGTTTCAAAATGCCTAGGCAAGTCTGATACTTCCTGCCACTGAAATGCAGGGTTAACTGGGAATCGTAACTACTTTTTACTAGGTTCAGAAATCTGGTCTTTTATTTTTCCATCTGTTACTAACTTTTTTAACATATTTCATTTTTTGAGGTGTGAAAAAGACAAACAGATTTTATTGGGTTTTTTCACCTGCAGAACCTTGATTAAAAAACATCTTTCTGCACAGAATACACTGAGCCTTTGACACTGTGGGTGGGGAACTCTTCCGAATCCTCATGTAACAAGAGATAGATTTAACACATAATTCACATTTTAGTATGTAACTTATATTTCTTTCCACGCTGTAGCATTTTATAATAATTTTGTTGACAGCATTTTTCATCAAAAGAAATATATGCAGTACTCATGTACCTATGTATACATATATGTATATGCATGTAATTCTAGTGTGAGAGAAAGCATGGTGCTTTATGGAGGTAATAGACTATATATGCTATCTGAAGGTACTGATGTCTGCAATGTAAAAGCTGAGAAGAAAGTAACTATTGTGACACTGAGGGAGCAGCTGAATAACTAAGTACTTCCTTGCATGCCAACATGTACAAGGGCAGCAGGGCTGGTGTGCTGTGAGACTGAGTAGGACCCTGTGGTGGTGCTGCTTAGTTCCTAGGGCATCCTCACCTCTCATTCCCTTTCTTTGAGTAAGATAGTTTCAGGTTTAAATATTTTGTCATCTTCCTTTCAGTTTTTAGAGGCATTTAAATAACTCCCTTTTGAAGAAGTTCTTTGGCCTGGCTGCAGGGATTGTTCCTTAGAGGAAGGCAGCCAGCAAAATACCCTAGAAACAAAAGAAGAAAATGAGAAAAACAGCCCCAATGGGAATGATTTACAGGCAATCTCAGTGAGATTAGCAAATGGAATAAAAGCCAAGTCTACAAAAGGAGGCAATGCAGAAACAAGATACTGATCTCTCTGCAAGAGACACTGTCCCAGAATTTGGGATCAGCTCAACTGAGCAGCAATAAACAAACAAACAAACAAAAACCAACAAAGCTTACAATAGTTGGGATCGTAAAAAACTTAAAACCATTCTGAAAGCCAGATTAATACAAAGCCAACAGGAGAAACAACAAAACTTCTAAGTAATCTACAGTATACTGCACCTCGTAAGAAAATTTCCATCCCCTTCCCCCTCCCAATATCTAACATGAATATACATTATGTTACAAGAACTCCTTAGCACTGGCTGACCATATCTTGGTATTTTGCAAAGCACCTTACATGCTGGGCCTTGTTTCTGTTCAGCTATTTCTAGTAGTCAATGCCTGTATTTGCTCTCCATCCTCATCCCTTCCTGAGAAACGTGGCTCCCAAATCCACACACTCCAGTCAGCTCTCGGAAGGTGGTTTGGAATCTTCCACTGATTTTTTTTTTTCTTTTTTTTTTTTTCCTTCTTGGTCAAAAAAATACTGAAACTAACATTTTTAAGGATAGTGTATCACTTATGACAAAATATTAATTGGAAAATGTTTTTCAGTTCCAGGAATTTGTGGTCCAAGTGTGAGAGTAACAAATTGTTTCAGTCTAGGTTTTAGAATCTCCTATCTGGAAGAGATCACAGTTTTTTCCAGATTTAAGGCATGGTATCTGTTTGGGTTTCCTGATCTGTTAAAAGAACCTGACCATGGATTAAGACTAATGGAAAACTTACTCTAGGCTTCTTGGTGTGAACTGTGAACATGAATTAATTTATATTAGCAAAATGCAGTCAAGCCATCCAAAACAATATTGGGTGCAGCACCATGGTGGATATTTCTGAGCTACCTTATGCTGTTCTAGCTCTGGCCCCCCCTGCACTGCATTCTGTTATACAGCAAAAATATGACAAATTCAGGCTTTATGAAGGTTTAGCTGAGTTTCACATCAATTATGTTCCAGGTCAGGTTTCTTTTCACATTAATAGTCACTGCCCTCTGGTTACTGCTGGAGCCCATTCTTGCATAGTTCTAGTGATTTGCCCAGTCCCTATTCATAATCATGTAGCCAACTCCTTAGTTCAGTAAAAATAAAATAAAAACAGATCCACAATTTATGATCAGCACATCCATTTTGTATTTTAAGAACAGATTGTTCAGCCCAGCAAAGTGCTATTAATGATGCACTGAGGCATTTCCCACACTACAAGCTGGGATCATTTAACTAGACTCAAGGGATTGTTATTCCCTGGCCTGCTTTTCTAGCTCAAGGACATGGTGGAAAGAAGTTCAGCCCAAGAAGCCCATGTGGCATCTCACATTTGTTGGCAGCTTTGAAAGTCTCACCTTCAAGGCCCAAACCTGCACTGTCCTAGAGTCAGTCCTGACCTCTCAGCTGAGATGTTGTCTGCACGCTAGAGCTAGCTCACAGAGAGTTAGGATGTGAGGCATAAAGGCACTCAAAATCCAGCTTGTTCTGCTTTGCTACTGGACACATAGTGGGGCAGCTAAGAGCAGTCACCCTGGGAGCTAAGATGGAGAAGTCACTGCTTCCTAGGCTCATCCCCAACCCACTGCACCCCACAACAGCCTGAGGAACAGCATCAGGAAAATTTGCTGCAGTGCGGCCAGAACTCAAAGTTTGCTACAGAAAAAGGCCTGTGGTCTGTAGTTCTGCCCCCAGCCAGCAAGCATTACATTCACTTCAAAAGTGTTTAAATAATTTTTTTAAGAAAGAGAGTGCTGTGAGTAAGGGGGTGCAGAAAAGCAGCAAAAAAACCCCAAATGCATAAAAGTTAATTAAAAATTATTTGCTGCATGAAGCAGTTATGTAATATGCACCTAAAATATAACATTGGTAAGAAATCAAAACATGGATTTCTTTTATATTCAGAATTAAACTCTTCACTACAGTATCCAGTAGTTGGAATCACTAAATACCTGTGAATCCATGTTGGAAGTGGTTTTGAGGTTATTTTAACAAAGGGAAAGGAATAAAAATCAATGAAATACAATGGTTTGGAAAGACTTTTCCTGGAAGAGGGATATACCTTTTATGGTATTCGTGATCCAGTGAGACAAGTAGTCCTTCTACTGCTTTGATAAATGACCTTTTTTGCTTCTTCAGAGGCAAAGGGAGAGCCACTTTCCAGAGTGAATGGAGCTGGGCAAATCACATGGTCTATGGCAAGCTCTGGAGTGCTTAGCAAATGAAGTCATCCAGACAGGATTAAACAGAGTTATGTCTCTGTAGCAGAGTCTTGTTTATGGAAAATGAGTTTGGGCGATTGGCTTAGCCTAAGCACATACTGTTCTTTTTTACCTAGGCACATACTGCTTTCTTCAATGAAGTAGTGCTGTCCCAGGCAGCAAATGTTCCTGGTTTTAGTTCATAGAGGTGGAGCTTGGGGAAAGGAGGCTGGCCTATCTGTTCCTCTGATTTCCCATGGCCTTGGCAAGCTCCTCAATATATACAGCAGTCTGTGCTGCTTTTTTTTTTTCTAATGAAATCCTACACTTTTTGAGGTCCCTGTGTCTTTTCCAAATGAAGCCGCCAAGAAACACATGAAGCATATATCAGCTGCAATTAGAAAATGGTGGTTTAAAATTATGTTGGTATTTTAGCATAAATATTCCTATTCATATGCATCAGAAATGCATAAATGCACCAGCTGTGAGGTTTTTCCTTTACTTCAGCTTATGAAAAATTCTGGGAGATCAGGAAATTTAGAGCACAAGAATGGTTTATTTTTATACCTATTTCCCTTGTCATTTCCTTTTCCCATTCCAGTCCCTCTGAGAAGAACCAATTAACTTGAGACATTTTCCACATTCATTAGTATCTTCATTAAAAAAAAAGGCAGAATTGTTTCAAGACTGATATTTTATGCCCAGTAAACTGTGATAATGTTGCCTGTAGGAGTGCAGGAAGGATGTAAAATCTGTGAATACGTAAAACTGTTAAATTTTGCATCTGCACCTGTATCAGAATGGAACAGACGCCATTACAAAACAGCAGGTTGCTAAATAAAATGTACTTTAAGAAAGCAGGTTAGTGGCCATAAATGAAAAGGTGATTGTCGATGCTGTTGGAGCTAGTTGCTGGAAAAGAACCTGATTACCACTTTTCAATAGAAGAACAAACTGTTGTGACTTCAGCAAAACTCTAACACTATCAGGCATGTAAGGAGTCACCAAAATATCACCTGGGCTACATGCCACAACGCAAGAGACAGGAGTGCCCCATCTGGATGCCATCCAGGGAATCCTGGACCCACAGGGCATCTGCTGCTGGTACTGCTGCATGCTCTTCTTCTCCCTCTCCCTCTTTCCCTCTCTCCTCCTGCCATTTAGAGATGCCACAGCCACCCTGCCATGAGCATAAGCAGTAGCAGAGGCAGATGATGGGGAGGAGCATGGTACATGGAGGGGGTGAGAGCTGGTCCCTTCACATGTATGCTCTTCTCACCTGATTTGGCTGGCTGGGGATATTGCTCTAGTCCCAGAATGCTCCTTAGATGTCTGCTTGGGTTTGGGCTTGATGCTTTGCTGCTTTGCATCTTGGCTTTAGTAGAAAAACACTAGGTCAGTAATGGTGTAGGAGAGAGTTAGTTTTGCTGTCTACATACAGTTCCCTGCTGTTTATCACTGTATTTCTGTGGGCTATATTACATACCATTTCTTCATTATTATTATTATTATTCCTAGTGAAAAACACTACCAGGTTCTTTTCCACTGCTGTTTTTCTTTTTTACTACTGAGGGAGCTGGAATTGGCTCAAGCTGTCCAGCCAAAATTGTGTATAATATCCAGAAGTCCTCAGATGGCATAAGACCAAGGTAGCTGGTTCTTACACCCGCTCATCTTAATTCTTTGCTATGGAGATGTGAAGTCCAGTGCAGATTTTTCCTGTCCTTCAAAGATCTGTCAAATGATATAGGGTGAATATTAGACACCAACCAATAGTGTACATTGGAGCAAGTCCAACAAATTTTTGGTTTAGGATTAGAAAAGCCTGTGCATCAGCAATATGTCACACTTCCTCACGATACTCTCTGTATTCTTTCCTTCTTGCCATGCTGAGCAAGTTGTCGTAGAGCTACCAGTTCTCACTAGACTGGCAGCAACCCTGCTCTGACCCATTTACCCCAAAGGACTCTACAGTCTCTTGCAGTGACATTTGCCCAGCACAGACAGGTCTGACACTATTTTTTGGTGAAGTTCCAGCAACTTCGTCTGTAATTCCTAGCTAAATCTGTTTTTTCTTATTATTAGGGTTTCTAAGTTGCCGAGCTCAGCCAGCATTTCAGACTTAGGGTTTGTAGCTAAAGTCAGGTACAGTCAATTCTGAAAGCAACTAGGGGCCAGCTGCTGCTTAAACAAAGTCGCTGGATCTTTAGTAGCTCCATCTCAACTATTAAAGGTAGGGAAAGAAAGAAGAGGGAAGGAAAATAAAAGCATTTGTGATGGAGCAAAACTGTCACCCCAGAAATAAAGTGGAGGAACCTTTCATAGTTCTTAAACTGGTCTCCCCAAACATCTGGTAAGGTTAGAGAGGCTTTTTGGTTAGATGCCTTTAGTTCCCAAGCTCCTCTTTCTTCAAAACCCTGCTCAGAAAATTCAGTGTGCTGTTATGTGAAAGATTAAAGTTTTCCTGACTAAATTATCAAGAAAGATTACAACTACCTTCAATTACTGCTTGCAAAATATTGTTCCTCTGGGGAAAAAAAAAAGGCCCCATTTTTAAGGAAACGGCTTTGCATACGACTGCGACACAGTTGTTCAGGTTCAGACACAGAAAAGAGAATTTTAAATGAAAAATTTAATATGAGAAACATAATAGCTTTTTGAGTTCTTGATAGGCACAATATGAATGGTGACTTTCTGATCTTCATTGCAAATAGAACTGAAGACAGCCTCCACCTTTCAGTCATATTTGCTGAAGTAATTTCGTATCTGTTATCATGTTGCCTAAAAGGTTTAGATACACATAGAAGACAAATCTGAGCCAAGTATCTCAAGTATCTTTCAGAGTTTGTAAGCACAATACCTTATAATAGAAAGCATTTCAGTTGTCAGAGTGCTGCAAAAATCTCATGCCTAAGAATGTTATGTATAGGACAGTTCACCTCAGAAATTATGTTTAGCTTTTCAAAATAACAGTTTTCCGATTTTAATCAGCTTAATTCTTCAATCTTCTATACTTAAAAATACAGGAAACAAGAATTAGACAATGGATAAAAGAGCTCATAATAACTAAAACAAAATTTCCTCCCATGAAGTCAGAGATCTGAACATTGCAGGAATATCAAAGTACTGCATATATTTTCTGTGCACTAAACTAAATATTTTAAAATACCATAGAGGCTTTTAAAAATAAATACCTTACTGAGAGCACCATTTCTCCTAAAAATATTTGTAAGAAACACAATTGTGGTTTTGGTTTCTATATTGTTCAAAAGAAGAAAAGAAAGTCTGATGAAGCAGAAGCCAGAAAACAGAGCAAATGCTGTAGTATTCCTGTAGAAAAGTAGACAAACAAACAAACAAAAAAATTCACTATGGGGGGAGATGTACTGAGCTATCCAGGGCAAGATTGTAATGCAAGTGAAGGGAATCCCATATACCACATTAGGAAAGGGAAACCACATGTAAAGTTAAGTTAATCCCACTACATAGAATAAAAAAGATAATCTAAGCATACGCATGCATTCTGTTGGCTTTACTTGTCCCTGCCGCACATCTATGGATTTCAGTGGTTGATTAAGGACTTGGGAGGTTTTTACATTTTCATGGGTCTGATGGTTTCTTGGGGATATAAACTCTCCCCTTGACAGAATACTGCATAGGAAAGATGGATGCTTGCAAAAAGAAATGCCAAACATCCTCAAGCCAAGCTTAAAGCTCTGCATTGCAGTGGTGTCCATGGAGCTGGTTCTACAATACTCATCCTGCTCTAATAGTTAGTGATATCTATGCCTGTGCAACAAGGCAGATGGATAGAGTGGTAGATCCATAGCACCTTACGTGAAGAAAAGATGTCTAATATTAGTGAATGTTTTCTAAATTGTTGAATAACAGCTGAGACTCTGTTCTGATGGCGCCGGTGCCTTTGCAGTGGAAAGATCAGCAATAAATGTTACCCAAAACAATATTTGATTAGCACAGAAATAGCTGCAGCTAAATTTTGTGAGCCTTTTGTCTCATGAATTATGTCTTCAGGTTTGATCCAGCTCCTACCGAAGTCAACAAGAGTCTTTCCACTGACATTCAAGAGAAGCTGGATATAGATAGACCTACAAAGTCAGTGGTCTTTGGGCAAAACTCCTTTGGCTTCAGCTGGAGAAAAGGCAGCCCAAAAAGACTGTAAATATTTTGGGATGGAGTTATATACTTGTGCTGACACAGCAGACAGTTTCTTTTTATCTGCACAGAAAGAGCTTTTCAGCCAACTTCTGGATTTTAGCTGATTAGAGAAGAGTTTTAAAATTCACAAAATACTGCATTACAAGTAGCAGATGTATCCCTCACTACTGTGGGCCAATGAAACAGTGGGAAAGTAAAACAGCTTGAGAGAACTTGCCATGTGCCATGTTGATGAGCATTCACTGAATGGCTGCATGTTCTTGAGGGTTAACTGCAACTTTGGATTTGAGCATTTTGGCACATCCATGGGTCAGCAGAACGCTAATGCAGCCTTTCTTGGAGTTATTGCATGACTGGACTTCTGTAGAGTGAATGACTGATTCAGAGAGGCTGAGCCTCCTCCCTGTGCCTGAGAGGAACCTTTAGAGAGCCATTTTCCATGTTTGCTCAAGTTTCCTGCAGAGATTAAATTTGTGGAGTGAGGCTATTACTAGAACTAGTGAAAAGTGGGGGGGAGAACCTCACAGATCTTTACACTCAGAAAATTGCTATGGGATTCAAGTTCTCCAGCACAAGGATGTGTTAGGTGTGGGCCAAGAACAAAGGCGTGAACAGATGTATGAAATCCTCAAAGGGACCAGATGGGATTTAAGTAAATGGACACTGAGCTACCCATGTCTGGAAATAAACACACCCTATGGAGGAATTGAAGTATGTGCATGGTGGGGATGGCAGGAAATTCAGTTTCCCCATTAGAAGATCTGGCATGTGTCGTACGTTGACTGATGTTAATGAAGCAGACTATTATTTTCATCATTGCCCAGTAACTCTGGCCCTGCCGGTGTATTTGTGCATGCTAAGTCTGTGTGTGTAAAACAGACATTTTTCTTCACCTTCTCTTCCCTTCAGTGGACAAATCTGGCACGTGGTTGCTGCCTTTACCTCTGCTTCTGCATGACCTCTCCTGAGAACAAACACTGTATGTGAAAGCTTTCTCCTCCAAATTTTTATAGTTCTACTAAAAATATTGCACACATACACTTAAAAAGATGTCTTATCAGCATAAAATAATTTGGAAGCCCTTTTAGAGTAAATTACTGTAGGAAAAAACATATCCTTCCTTTCCTCACACAACATCAACACATACCATTATTACGTATGTGTTCCTGTCTGGAGTCCAACCACGTGTACTGCTACATATTGAAATGTCTGTACATTAGACAGTTACTTACTTTGAGCAGCTTCAAAAATTACAAGGAAATTTTTAAGCACATTCTGTGCTTCGTCCTTATGGCCCAGTTCCTGTTATCCATCAAGTCTGTTTCAAAATAGGACGCGTTTTTGGTACTGCAAAGTCAACAGTGCTGGAAAGTTGGCAGGTATGCTTGTTTAAACAACATTCCCAAGTAGTCTCCTGGCAGGTGTTTCCAGAGTACTTTGAGCACAATTCTTTGGATGGGATATCTGCCAAAGTACATAGCAACAGGGAAAAAAGTGTTTTCCTTTTACTGCGGTTGGGACAGTGCAGTGTTTTGGATGCTGCACTGTGCATCCATTTCAGGAGCTTATTTTGGCACAGAGTCAGAGCCTATACAATGGTAAAATACACAGCATCTTCCTGCCTGTTTAATACAAGTGAGTTCAAGAATACCAACTGGTGGGTTATCTTCCTGGCAATGGGCCAGCCTCTGACATGCCTCTTGTACTCATCTAGTCCTTCAGCTACATAGAAACCCTTCACCTTAGGACTCCTTACCATAGACCATCATGCTGCAAGGGTTTCTGCAAGTTCAGAACAAATGTTCATTTCATAGCTGGCAAAAAGAACAAAATGGGAAGGCTGGGTGAGGCAGGAGAGGGATCAGAGAAGCCTTGTCTACCTGGCACTGATTTCTGTTACAGCTGAACCTAGCTTTGCTTAATTGAAACCTGTCCTTCAGATTTGAAAAACACACAGCTGGTTTTATAATCCTTCTGGCAGCCCGTCCACCTCTCTGTATGTGTTCTAGACCTAAAATTACCCTCTGTATTATCCATGCAGAAGTAGTTTCTTAGATATGTATATTCTTAGATACATACAAACACTCTCTGACCTAAAATAGAAACAGGTATGTGGAACAGTAAACAGACATCAAAGGCTAAAGGAAACATTAACTGAGGGATATGCTGTTTTGAAATTTAAACTTTAATGCTATGCTGAAATAAGCCCTGTTCAAAGACATGGTCACAGCATGTTTGGCTGTTAAATGAGTACTTAGTCTAATACCAGAGCTGCAGCTGCAGGTGACCTGCACGCATGCAGCCTTGGCACAGGTTATGGAGAGTGCTCTATGGCACAAAACTGGTTTTGGGGCTTTCATCTCAAATCCAATTCTAACTCTTGGTTATAAAGAAAAAAAACTGGGCCAAACCAAAGCACTTGCATTTTCCTGAGTGTGTAGACAGGCTAGCACAAAAGTTTCAAAAGTGACTTACTCCACTTCAGAAGCTTTCACCATTGAAACAACTGTGTAAGCGTCTATACTGCCGGTTCTTTCACTTGAGCTGTTTCTGTGCATGTCACACAACTCCATACTGCCTTCTTACTCACCCCCTTACTCACCTGCCCCACCAGCTATATAGTGAGCTACCAATACCTTCACCTCTCTCATTTGTAACTTCTGCAAGTTGGCATAGGTGCAGAAACCTGTAGCCCTGTGTAAGGTGTGAATGACAATATCATGTGGTAAATACTGCAGGAAGACAAGCAGTGTGGGTGGTTACTTTTTTCTGTTTCATTTTGTAAAAACCTCCATTTCTCTATTGAAATTGTCTGGCACAGAATTTTCAGGTTCCTGGAGCAGGCTGCTGTCAAAACCAGCTGGCCTGGCTACAAAATGTGTGGAGCGGCAAGGACCATCCATTGTCCTTTGTAACCGCCAACCTTCCTGTTTCACTGAGCCTGTCCTGTTTCCCACCCAAAAATCACCTTGGCCTGAGCTAGAGGCAGGCTCTTCCCTAGGGGCTAGGCTTCTCTAGGGAGTTGTGACTCCTCCTGTCTTCAAAACTAACTTCAAAGCTCTCCTGTCGAGAATGTTTTATGGGTGACCTTTTCCATTACTCTTCTTTGCCTTTTATGTGTAAGTAGAAGGGGGACCTTGTTTTTATTATTATATCTTACATAAATTAGAGAGCCTATGGGGTACGTACATGGACAGGGACGCTGTGGGACTAGGCACTGTGCGAACCCAACACAAACACAGGCAGCCTGGCATCAGACACCTCCTTGTCTAGGTATAAGGGGTGGATGAGCAGGAGAGCACGAGGACACAACTAAACACTACAGGATGGCATGGTAGGTCTGAGCAGCCCTGCTCTTACTACACGGTGCCATTATGGGCATTGCAGCAAAGAAAGTTTTCAGCAGGCTTCAGAAGAAAAACTGACTGTCCAAAACAAAGCACAAGTCATCACTTCAGGGGAGCCCAGCCCAGATAAGATATTTAAATACTATTATTTTGGGGTTGAGTCTACAACAGTACATTTTTTTTCTAAGAAGTCCTTAATAAATTGTTTGATATTACTTTGAGTAATAACTGTTTTAAAGAGCAAGACAAAGAAACATGAAACAAAGAAAATGTGCAATGGATCCAGGGGAATCAGATATTCAATTCCTAGTTTTGGTGTTTGACTTACAAAAATCACTTCTCAGTGGTACACATAGATACTTGAGTATTACTGGGGCATTATAGCCACAATAGCTAAGCATCCTTTTCGCTTGCTTTGTAGACATAACCTAGTTAACAATCATTTAATATTCTCAGAGGGTGACATTCATTCTGATGCTGTCTCTGTCCCCAGGGAAGAAAGTAACCCAAGAAAATAAATAGAAATGCTTTAAGTCTGAATGAAGCAAAATTTGAGTGAGTATCTCCAGAAATGTTTATAGTATTTGCCAGTCCATGTTGCTCAGATTAACAATAGAGTGAAGAATGCTAGTACTAGCACTGATCATAAAAAAAGCTATATTCTGAGTCGTTACTGGAATCCTAAGCATTTCCAGGTGTTGTGCATGGTTTACAATAGTAAGGATGAAAATTTTCCCAGCCTCCTTTTCCTTTTTGTTTTGACGACTTCTACACTTGTGAAGGATACTAGACTGACTAGCCTAGAGAATACTCATTTGTCTTGCCACAGGTCATATACACTCCGGATGTTTGGGCTTTTCCACTCTGACCTACGATCGTATTTCTTGTTTGACTTGATTTCTTTATGTTGGAGCTGTCTGCCTTCTCCAGATAATGGAGTAAGACCATCACCATTTTCCATAAAAAAACCCTTATTCCATTCAAGTTGCATAAACCCACCATGTACATCAGTGTTAACACAACGACTTTCAGTGATAATAATGCTTTCTAGTCATTACCAAAGTAGGCCAGATAAAGGGTAGTGACCTAAAAACCTCAGAATTACTTTATTAATCCTGTAAATATCTGGATTCCTCAACCAGAAGGTCAGGCTGATGGACATTACTGTTCATTTCTGGGGTTTCCTGAAAACTATTACTTCTGAAGAAGCTTCTTTTAGCTAGTTCTGCTCCTTTTGGGGAGAGTGTATTACCTGGTATAGTTTTTCTCAAGGAAAATCTTTAAACATATGTGATCTCACAGATTTGCACCAGTCAGGGCCTTGGAGATAGAGCTTTGGAAACTGCAACAGAAATTTTGGAAGAAGGCATTTCAGAAGTTTTCCAAACCTTAGGTGATACTGATTGCCATTCTTACAGATATTTTTTGAAAGAAGAATGTTCCTGAATATTTTACTTCCCTTGCAGTTCTGGATGTAACTTTACCCCAGTGCTGGCTTAGCTTTCTCTGGAGTGGGCAAAGGTCTTGCAACCAATATGGAATTTCTGTGAGTGTGGTTACAACGTGCTTCCTCCAGAGAACCTGACAAGGAAAACAGGGAAGAATGTGCTGAGCAATCAGTGTGAGGGCTTTTTTTCCAAGCATGCTAATGCCTGTCATCCTCTTTGAACAATCACTTTTGAAATTTGTGGGAGTTTATCAGTAGCACTGCCAAATTACCAACAAGGATTCAGTATTAAGTAACTGTTCAGACTGCAAAGAAATCACCACATCTTTGCCTCTGTTGAGTGCAAGGTGCATAATAACAGTTCAGTGGACATTTTCCTGTAGAAAATAGAAAACACTAAAAGCATCAGAACAAAATGTTTTCTAAGCCTAGCTGAATGGTCACCAGGTTGCTGAGTTGGAGCCAGCTTTCAGATCCCTGTCTGTTTGGAGCTGTGTCTAGGCACAGCTTCTAAATCAGCTTACCAGCACGCCTCCATGGAACAGATCCTCTGTCTAGTAGCTCTCATCAGCATGTGCTGCAGTAGCATTCCGCTGCCAGAGAACCAAGTATTAGTTCTGACATATCCCATTTCCTTTACTCATCTCACTAACTGAAATACGTCCAGAGGTCTGCCCTTTGTATTTTGTGACCAATTAATATAGGGGATAGAGAATATCAGCTGGCTGAGTAGTCTGTTCCATTGCAAGGAACACAGACTTGGAAATCCCAGCCCATGGAGGACAGAAATATGGAATAACAAAATTTAAACGTAGGAAGGACAAGAAAGAAGTAATACGTTAGAACTGCCTATTGGAAGGCAACTCACTTTCTAGCAAGACATGAGAACAAGGATAGGAAGGCAAAAGAGGTTCCAGGTTCTGTGGAAGGGTGCTGTGACCAGGACTCTGAGGAAAGGATTCTCAGTGAAGACACTAAGAGAAGACCATGTATGTAGTGTAGACTGTTTTCTTACGGGCTATTGTCTCCTGAGCTCTGTCAGTGTGGCATCTTATTTGAACCATTGTTACAGTTGTGTTCTGTTCTGTGACATCACCTAGTTCTAACTGTTCCAGCCTTGTTTTAAAAATAACTGCAGGACCCAAGAATTTGTTTCCCAAGTCAAAAATCTGAAATTATCTTCAGACTTCTATATGCAAGCAAGAATTGCTAGGCTTGAAATGACTGCTCCCTCGTAACATCTTAAATACCAGAGACAGCCAAATGATTGTCCACATTTTCTTTGAGAAGAAATTTAATGATTATAAGGCAATAATGATTCAACATTTCCCTTTGTTTTGTAAAACTGTTACTAGTTCAGTGTTAATTCTCAGCTTCTAACTTACTAAACAGAAGTAGTGAATGTATTTCCAATATATTCTTCTCCTTTACATATTTTTTCAGAAATATTGTAGCAAATAAATTCACTAATAGCTTTCTTAGAAACTATGAATTTTAAGTGCATATTAGGGTTCATCTGCAGAAAATAAATTTTCGACTCATGAAACCTGATTTTTAGACAAGATAATCTCAAGCACTCATGTTTCAGCATCTTAAATAATTCCATCTCACCTCAAAATTATTGCCATGCAACTGAGTTATTGTAACAGACCATCGCCATGCTTTTAAACCAGTGCTGAGCAGAGTCAAATGAGTTACTGCAAATAACCGCTAGTTGTTATTCTGCCACAGAACAGGAAAAAAACTCTGTGGTCAATGTATCCAAGCCAGACTAACCCACAGTCTTTGAATTTTAAGTATTGAATATCCTTACCCAGCTGTCTGCAAACGATGCAGTAACTCAACTTTGAAAAGCATATGCATTGGAGGAAAATTGGAAGGTGCTCACAGATTTTTTTCGAAAACTTTTATTTCAATGAAGTATATGATTTTTTGCAAATTATTTACCAGTACCACTAATGAGAGAGAGAGAGAAGAATAGAAAAGTTGTACAACAGCTTCAAAACAGAAAATGGAAGTAGCATTGAATGTCTTAGCCTACAGTGTAAGGAAGAGATTTGTGCACACAGGTCAGGCTTCAACTGGTGCAGCAAACCATGTAAGATGGAATTCATATCATATCACTTCAGTCATCTGGAAAGTAGATGTTTAATTTAGTAGCAGTCTCAGCTCACTCTATAGCCAGTGGCGAGTAGGCACCTCCTGAGAAAAGTCGTCCACTTCAGATGGGTTGAATACTCCTCCACACTGATTGCAGAGGAAGCCTCAGTAACCAGCTCAATAGCTCAGACAACTATCTTTCAGTAGGTTAATGTTAGGTGAGACAAATCCTACTTACAGGAGGGCCTAACTTCAGTCAGAGCCAAAATTACAGGTCAGAGTTTACCATGTGCAGTGAACACATTTACATTATGCAAACAGTCCTTTGTCGCAAGGCCCTCCAGCTGGTGAGGGCCAAACGCATTCGTGACATGGTTGTCCTGTCTCTGGAGCAGCTCTTGCTCTGCAAAGCACAACAGCCCTGGGGCTGGCAGCACTGGGAAAGAGTGGCTCAAGGAACAATGGGCTCGTAGCTGAGCCACGCACAAATGAGGAAAGGAAGCCATTTATCATCTCTAGGCCATAATGGAAAGCCACTTCCTATTAATTAGAGAAACACAGAAATTGAAAAAAGAAAACAAGAAACTTATGTAATATGATCTCAGAGCTGGCTGATTTGCTAATGTAAAACACAGGGTGGAAAAAAAAAGGCTGATAATGTGGAACAGTAGGGCATGACTGCTGATCTCATAGAAAAAACATGCGGAAAATACTACTCAAAACACTGGCAAAATGACTTCATGCGAAAAGCGGATTTCTTCTCTTCCAGTGGGCAGAATGTTCCAAAGGAACCTGCATGCATCTGCCTTTGTGCTCTTTCCTTTAGCAGGCGTGCAAACGGCTTGGGTATTGCAGGGCCAAATGGCAGGGTTTGGTTCACATAATGTGTGTATCTTTGTCCTAGGTTACGAACATGTTAGATTGCATCTGAGGTATTTTTTCCCGCTCGAGCCCTGGCTGTAAGGCTAGGAGCGTTTTCTGTGGTTTTGAGGGTTTGGGGAGCAAAAGAAAGTTCCTTATCAAATGCAATCACTCACCTCTAGCTCTGTAGAGCCAAATGGTAACAGAAGCAGAATTAGCAACAGGAGATGTCCAGTCCCCGTTTTTTAAAACTGGAGTCTGGAGCATGGACAAATGACCCAAGGGCACTCCCTAGTACTTCCATTTAGGAACCATGTACACTTTTTATTGTTTTTGTAGGAGTTATGAATGACTAAAGGTATTAGTTCAGGTAGATTTAAAAAAACCTCATGATAGTGTAAAAAAAAATGACAATTTACAAGACAAAACGCCCCTTCTCTTTCATGTATTGCAAAGAAGGTTTAACAGTGATACCTTTAGGAAGAGATAGTGTGTTGCACTAAAATAGATGTCCAGTATTTTGCATGGAAGGTGGTGTTCAAAATCTTTAGTAGCTCCTAAAAGTTTAGGAGGAATTTCTCCATGTGCTTATGAATTCTGGCTCCCACTACTACGCACACAAGCACTACACTCTTTTGCTATTATTGGCAGGAAAATGAGTTTGACAGGGGCTGATCAGAGGCTTGAGAAACAAAACTGTTGGCCTCTGTTTCTCATGCTGTTTTTCCTGCCCTCACAAAATCTATAATAAGCCTGGGCATTGAATGAAATCCCACACATGCTGAGAAATGAACAGCTAACAGAAAGAGACCCCAGATGTCCCTTTGGAGGTGAACAGGGTCCTCTCCTGAACAGGCATCTCTCCATCACTTGACCGGAGGTAAATGTGCCACATCAGCACTAATTGTGTGACCACAGTCTCTGTCACCTCCTTCCTTCCTAGCAAACCTATGCTTCCTATCCATGTATTTCTGGAAACATCAGAGTGAAGACAAAACTGGAGTTTTAACCCTTGCCCAATACAAAAAAGCTGTGGAGTCCCTTTACCCTGGGTACTTGGTGCTTGTTTGAGCATTGGTGTATTATTTTGTCTTTAGTTGCCAGCTTCTCTGACACCTGGTGTTATGACACAGAGGCACCTTCTAATTCTTTGACAACCCCACTGGCTAAATGAATTATTTTATTGCTCATAACTGTCACATGCACCATCTTGCCTTGGTAGTGTTAGCATCTGGCTTAAACTAGTACGCTTCATGTAAAAGCAAGTAGGAGCGCCCAGTTTTAGGCAACAGTATTTTTGTTAGGTCGGGCACTGAGCTGACTCAGATGCAGCTTACATTGGCTTTTGGTTCTTTTAAAAGAGCTGTGCAGATGCCATGGCAACTGACCCAGGCTAAGAGAGGCAGTCTGGACATTACTAAATGAGGCTTTGAGCTTTTTAGTGCAGTTCACTGGAGAATAACCTGACCTCCATATATGTGGCGCTCAATCAGGCTTTTAAAGTTGGGGGTTTTTTTAATTAAGAAAATGTTTTTGTATAATTTCTGGCCTGAGGCAAAACAGCCTCGGCATTTGCAAAGGCTCTAAAGGTTGTTAATATCTGACTAGTCCCTATCACTTCAGCAAACAGAGCATAGGAATAGCATAAGGGATACAGAGTGTATCAGGAGTTTGTCTTTTTCTGATATTCATCTAGGAAGCATACAGTGCATAATAAAACTTTATTCTGAGTCATTGCATTTACCAAGAATAGATCTAAGAGCTGCTGCAATAGTTCACAAGAGAGATCAGCAAGAAAGGCAGGAAGGGCAAAGATGGCACACAGGCATTTTTTCATGCTATGTGGTCTAGAGCTAGGAGCAACATCGTAAAAGAGAGATCTGTAAAAGGCAAGACCTCCCTGCTTCTGTTTAAATCTAAATTGTCCATAAACAATTGTCTCATAAACAATTGAGATGCCATCAGTAAAACTTTCTCTCTTGGAGGTGCAACATGTCCTGGATTCTGGTTTACTAGGCAGGTTTTAACCTCTATTTTGGGGGAAGAAAATTACATCCTGATGCAACCCTTTCAGATAGGTTGCTGCCACCTGACATAGAGCACTGGCCAAAACACATATTGCCTAGATAAGGAGGTTTTTGTAGTGTAAATTTTGCCCCATATTTTCTTGTAAGAAAGTTTTCCTCACTCTCTCTCTCTTTGATTTTTTAAACAGCTGAAAATATGTCATGTACCTTAATATACAGTTGAAATCTTAATCCCAGTTTTATGAGGTCTATGAAACTGATACGTATTGTGCAATGTGGGAATTAATCCCAGGTGACAGCTAGGCAAGCCTGGTGTCTCTAGTTATCAAGTGCTAGTCTCCTACAAGTGCACGTGTGATCTGTGTGTTTTCCGGTGTGTACAGTGTATTCTGTGTTGCAGTTTAATGAGATAAAGACAAGTGGAATGTGCACACTTAATCAGTTCAAATGGTAGTATTTCCTAACCCACACCACCAAGAAAAGTTCACAGCTGTTCAGGCTCATTCCAGTGAATAATAGCTTTCAAAGAAAAATGAGCCATAAAAAATAGTAGAAATCAAAATGTAATTAGAGGCAACTGGTAATCTTTCTGTCTTAATTACAGCACTGCAATTGTCCTTACTTCGGAGAGAAAACTCCTGGGAGAATTTTGCCCACTGGATTGCTCGGGAAAAAAATGAAAAACCTATAATTTTTTTGTCCATTTCCCTCTTGTGTGCTTTCTTCCTTTATCCTAAAGACCGTCAGGTTCACATCCTTTTAATTTCATTGCCTGGGAACATCTTAGCTGTGGTATGGAAGTGACGAAGTGAAATTGAGGGTTTCTGAAATCTTATGGAAGAATTAGGAGAAGTTTTAAGAGAGCATTCTCTGCATCGCTGTAGAAATTAGTGATTCATCATTTTCAAGGGAAATTGTTTAGAAAGTACTTGAAACTAGTTTTATGGAGCAGGATGTATTACTTCATCTGTTTTGAACTTTGTGGATTGTACATGTTTCTCCAAATTAGATCTACCCTCTCTCTTTGCCCCTCACCCTTCATATCCCCCTTCCAGGACATGTTTCTCTAGTGCCCGTTATTGCCCTTTGCTAGATTGTCCATATTCTGAACAAAGTTCTTCATCTCTTTTTTCCCCTCTTCATCTTCTCCACTGTTATCTTGTCTTTCCTTTCCTATAATATGCTGTTTAATCCTGTGGGTTTTCTAGAAGAGACTGTTGTGAGTATACTCTGGCCATCCTCTGTAGGGCTTGTCCTAGAGTAACTACGAAGCTCAGCACTACTTCAAATAAATAGGGCTTTGAAAATGGTGGCAACAGCCTAATTCTGCGCCCACTAATATCTTGAGAAACCCCAACGAATTCAGTATAACTCATTCACTAATTTGGCTGCTCTTTTTCTTTTTGTTCAGGGTAAATATTTGACCTTAAATGCCAGGTTATGAAACAAAGTACAGAAAATATGATATTTTTCTAAGAAATAAATCCAGTGTAACCATAGAGTGTGCCTTGTCAGTCTGGACTCTCTCACCCTGGGATTTTCTTATATGTGCAACTATTACTGGAAGGAGTCAAAAGAAGTGACCCTTGGGAGGTCTTTCTTATGGGAAACAAAAGCCAGGCAACACCATTTTTCTGAGAGGATCGAATGGTGCTTCTTAAAGACATTCTTAAGTGAGGTGGGAAGGCATCTGTCTGAAAATCAGTCCTTTTGCCAAATTTTATATCTCCTCTTCAATATCTTTGTAAAGGCAGGCTGGGAAATCTGGGGGCAGTTGTTACCAGCAGTAGTTTTGCCTAATTTCCTCTCCAAAAATCCTACCCGTTTTAGCCTAGTTTCCTGCCTTCAGACACAGCCAACATTTTGAGATATAAGTTAAGATAATGAACACTGCTGTTCACTTAGCCAGGTATATAATGTTGTTCTTGTACTTGTGTGTGCAACAGGATTCCCTCTTGATCTCTCCAACCATTAGCTTGTGCCCTGAAGACTTATTATGAAGAGAAGCAACATTTTTAGGTCATAGCCTGATCTTGTGGGGCAGTATCACAAGATGGTAGAAAACAAATACTTGGCTGTGGAGACAAGTAGTCAGGCTTCTTTCTAGGTTTCTTTTTTTTTTTTTGTGTGTGTGTGTGTGTGTGTTTGTAATTGTGAAGGTTTAATCACTGTTTCATCAAGCATTGTCAAGGCCTATGATACACATTTGTGCCAGAGGGTCTGGGAGCTTGGCTCTTTTAACTTGTGCTAACACAGGGCAAGCATGAGAAAGTAGATTTTTTTTTTTTAACGTAACAGCCTACTGGTTACAAAACAAGAAGTGTTTACAAAAAAAAAAAAGAAGAACTTTGAACAAAAAAAGAGTTAGCAAGAGTTCTGGTGTCCTCTCACAGCAACACGGGGAGCTGAAGTGAGCCTGCCTCTGCCCCCTGCCACGCTGCAGACCATGGGCCTTATTTGGCAGCTCAGCAGCCACTCACCATCACTGAGCATGTCCCCAGTTTACCAGGTGGCCAGCAGTCAGTCAGCCCTGTCTGAGGAATGGCTGAACTGCATCTCTTTGCAGGGTTTGATAACTGAGACATTTTGCAAAAGAAGCTAGAACCGTCAGGGGAAGCTTTTATAAAGCAACTGGAATCATTTCTCTGTAGTACTTTCCCAGACTTTTCCTGCTTTGCAGCTCTCCTAGATCGCTTTTACCTCTCCTCCGTCTTCATTTTCTCAGATACTTTGGTAGCCACCCTAGAGTCTATTGTTCAAAAAAATTCTTCCTGATTTGCAGGGGTTTTATCCCTGCACATAGTACAGGGCCAGAAATCAGTCTTCACTGAAGGAGAAAGACTCCCCCTTAACTGCCTTTTAACCCTTTCCTTAACTAGGGCTTTAAAGCATAGAGGAGATAGGAAGAACCAGATTCAAAATTCTTAGAAGAATAAAGAATGCAACTTTGCTGGGGAAAAGCATCCTAAATACCTCAGTTCCAAATACAATGATTAAGAATCAACAATATTTTTTTATCCACTTTAACGCCAGAGTTAAGCAATACCATTCAGCAGGAACTTCTACGTCATTGATTGTTGAGTCAAAATATTTTCTATGACAGGTCGCAAAATGGTTTTGCAGCATTTCCACACAGCTGGAGAAATAATCATACAAGCCAAAGGGCAGCAGCTGTGAGATTTCAAAGTCTTACCAGGAAAGGAATTCTGGAAATGTAACAGACATTTTAAAGTCCCCATCATCTGTCCAGTCCCCCCATCTCTCTCCCTTTCTTGCCTACATATGTCTTAAACACCAAGTAAAAGAAATTACTGATATGGTATAGTTCTGGTTTCCAATATATATTATCTGATACATGCAAAAAATCTATCAATAAATAAAAGTAGAGCTCCTTATCTTAGGGGTTGGATGTCTCATCTTTAAGTATTAAACTGTTCTTGAAGAACCCGTAAAGTATGGGTACCCATTTGAATCCAGTAATTCCAGGCGGTGTTGTGAAACAAAGACAGAAAGTAAACCTCCAAAACTGGAAATGCACAGCAGCCTTTGACTGATTTTCAGCCCACCAAGACATACTCCTAAGTCTCACACAGAATACTGCTTATGTGCACTGTGGAATGAGCAGTTTCTTGAGCAGCAAACACTGATTATCCTGGGACTGCAAGTTTGAAGAATATGGATGAACTACAGGAAAACAAAATGAAGTAGTAGGCAAGTGCAATCAGAATAATGATTTTAGGGGCAAATTTTTCAGAGACTTGCTCTCTGTCTTTGGGAATAGTTTGAGTTTGTGGAGATTTTCTTGAACCAGTCCGATCTAGATCATTTTTTCTCACACAAAAGGGACACTATTTTCAGTTTGCAAATCTTTAGCTAAAGCAAAAGAAGAGTTTATTTATCACTCATGAATGCTGTTATATGTATTTCACATACATCCTCTCAGCAATATTATAATGCAGAGAAATACTGAGCAGCATATATTTTGTTGTTTTTAAAACTTGCTTTTCTTCTTTGATTCATTATGAAGCAGCTTTGCACTATTGGTGCTCAACTTACCATCTTCTGTAGGTACAACGTCTGTGGCCACCTGTAACAATAAACTCCTCTTGACCTCAATGGCAGCAAGAATGTGTGTTAGGCAAAGAACAGCAAGCAAGTACTCAGAACGCAGGAACACTGAGCAGATGGCAGTCTCAGATTTACAACCTGACAATCCACTGGTTTCATCAATATCATATAAATAGCTAAATGCATCTAGTGATGATTTTGTCATACCTAAGTATGGGGCCGCAGCAATGAAGGACGTGTTCTGGAAGGATTTGGTAGCCCCGTGCAGGGACAGATTCTTGGAGCTCAGTTCCTTTGGGCCATTTCAGTCACAGACTGTCCAAGATTCCTATTGCTCTCATGGGTGCCAAAGTGGGTTTTGTTTTATTCAGTTTGGAAAGCTTCTTTCTGGTTCCTGCATGGGTGCTGGGGCTTTTGAAAATCTGTGGTCATTTATTTGAGATCTTCAGCCCTTCTGAAAGGCAAGCTTGTTACTGCAGTGTTTCTGCAAGCATATTCATACAGGGTAGAAGTGTGGGGAAAAATCTCTCTTAGCCAGCACAGCCTGTTAAAACCCTACCAACAACACAGGGTAGGCACAGCTATGCCAAAGAAAAGGGTGTCTTCTGATGTTATTTTGTCATGAGGCGTTATACAGCAGGTCTCCACTAGGAGGCTCTGCCAATTAATCCCCATTAGCCCAAGTCCTCTGGATCAGTTCTGTCTTGCAGATGAGTTCCTCCCAGGAGACGAGGGTTGGCACCTTTTGCTGAGTGTTCAGAGTACATGGCATGGCTACAGATTTTGCCAGGGTGTTAGTGAAGTACCCAGAAGGGAATTCTGGCTTGATATAAGTTACCTTATGGTTACTGCAAAGTGTGTCCGCCCAAGCTTACCTCATCTTGTTTCTCTTCCTCTACACCCACTGTCGAGCAATGCAGCCACCATCAGTTATACCATGTCAATATGCCTACTAGGAACTATCTAGATGAAGAACAGTCAGCTCAGGCTGAATCCAGGCAAGATTGAAGTGTGTCTGGCTGAAAGGGGAAACACTTTGAAGAGCTGGCCAAGATATTGTCACCACCTCTCCTCAAAGATATACAGCCCTTATTGATTGAAGTTATGGCTGACTCCTCACTAGACTTGCAAGATGATCAAATTTGCAGCACGTCCCTGAAATGCTTTCTCTCACCTTCAGCTCACTAGGAAACTCTGTCATTTCCTTGTAGATGGGCATCTCACCGCAGTGATTCATGCAGTTGTCACCTCCAGCCTGAACTCCTGTAACGAGAGTGGAATCTGAAACCTGTGAATGGATCCAGAAGGTGACTGCTGACTTTTTCCATAATGTAAGGTGCTTTTAGCACAGTATGTCTGAACTCAAGTCCCTCAGCAGGCTTCCACTTTCTCTCAGTACCTGTTTACAGCCTTGGCCATAATTTTCAAAGCAACTGAAGAAATGTCAGGGACAGCTGCATACCTCTGATGTGCTTTAGATCAGGAGGTTCAGGAAAAAATGTGTGAGAACTACTCACAATATGAATCTGGTTTTGCTTTGCTATGTCTGCACCTCTTGCCAAGGTAATCCTTGTGGAATGCTCTGCTGGATTCTGATCGTCTTCATGAAATATTGCAGTTTTCCCTATGTGATTGGGTGGGGAAGGGGGGGACCTTATTACCATATATGATGCAATTCAACAGCTGTTTATATTCCATAATCCCTTCCTCCTTTCTCCCAGCTTTCTCCCACCAAAAAAAACCCCTTACTGAATGTTGATACCACATAGCATATGGAAAATAATCCCATCCAGGCAATGAAGGACTTTACTATTGCTTTTGATGTCCTGTAGAAGGTACTCAGATAGTATCTTGTTCTGTTTGGGATTTAAGTCATAGTAGCTCATGTTTTCACCTTCAGGCTCTTTCCAGCTTTGGTTACTTTTATTTCAAAGGAGGCCATAGAGGTTTTCACGTACTCTGAGTTTTAAAACAATTTGAATTCCAAAGTTCTGTGAGTGAGACCTTCTGAGGGCAAAAGTCAGTTCATGTGGTTTATTCACTTGGCTATCTGTGGAATACAATTTGTTTCAAGATGCTTAAACACTGAGATGTTCTCTTCTGCTTCAAACACGATTTGAGGTTGTTAAGATATTGTGTTTCTGATGTGATAACAAAAATGTTGGAATTAGTCAAGTAAAGGCAACTGTTTCATTTAGAATGAAAACACAGGAGGGTGGAAGGAGGTAGTATTTAGAGCTTGCTTCTAAAACAGTGAAATAGTTTAATATTTAGGGCTATTTTGACAAGTGGCTAAATCCAAGGAATACAGGTCAAACCACTATAGAGAGGGTGGTTTTTATATGATAGTAAAGAATGTGAATAAAAGTAAACTAAACTGAAAGGAATACTCCATCAAAATGCATGTTTTTCTTTGGAAGAGCAGGACAGTAAGGGTTGATGCAGAAGGCTTAGATGGAAGTGAGGATATGCAGACTGTTACTGCACTGAGGCCAAGACTTCAAAATGCATGCAAGAGTAGGTAAATTGCATAGCAAAAGTGCCTTTGGTCTTCAAAGTATAAATCACCCTTGAGACAGTATTCCCATCACAAGGAAAATTCATGGGCAAACTGGCTTGCCTCCATCCTTTTTCATTTTAGAATGTCTTGTAGATCTATGAGGCCCATGGCCAAAAGATTTACCTGGCTCTATGG
Source organism: Haliaeetus albicilla (assembly GCF_947461875.1). Taxonomy (NCBI): domain Eukaryota; kingdom Metazoa; phylum Chordata; class Aves; order Accipitriformes; family Accipitridae; genus Haliaeetus; species Haliaeetus albicilla. The sequence continues at coordinate 35,398,412 of NC_091484.1, read as the reverse complement.
ACCAGACTCAGATTTTGGAGATGTGCTTGAGCCTTAGTTGTGAAGCACCAGTTGGGAAACAGGGAGCTGCTTTGAATTAAACCGAGCAATAGACCTGACTGGAATTCATATGACACGAAGTCAGCTGTAAATTTGTGGCTAACACAGATTTCTACAGAGAAGAGCATTAAAAGCTCATTTACACCAATCAGGCGTTGTTGCCTTGGTTGTTCATATAGCAAGAGAGCCATTGTGTGACTGTAAAGTTCTCCCTCAGTTTCCCTTTCCATCACCATTCTGGCTGCATTAATTTCTGGCTAAGGGACATATATTGGCAAAACAAAGCCTTGCTATGCTTTGGGACAACCTCACAGCCTAAACTGAATATCTGATGAATGTAATTAGTTCACAAAGTAGACAAAGTAGAGGCTGGTAGAAAATGTGTATTTGCATATGACTGTCAATGTTTTGGGAATAGGGCCTGCCTTTTGGTTCTGTGCATTCAGTGAGTTGGGCCAGATGATCCTTCGAGGTCCCTTGCATCCTGGGCTATTCTGTGATTCTATAATTAAATGAATGGTTTGCTCTATCTCATGTATGTCACAACTGCAAGAAAAAGGAAATAATAATTCCAAACTGCCATTGTTGTAGAAAAACTGGGTAGGTAGGCAGGCAGGCACATCCGGCACAGACATTACTTGTGGGAGCCATTCATGGCAAGAGCCATTTTCCCATTCATAGTGATTATTGCTAGGGAGAATGGGCAGCCCAGAGAGTTTAGACAAGGCATTTGGTGTGAGGTTAATAAAATTCACACAAATACTTCAGCATAAATTTCTACATCCCTGCCAGACTGAAATTGTTTGTCGCAAGGCAGAGCCCATGAAGCTGAAGCCATGGCTCTTCCTTTCTGCCATACATGGAGGAATTTCTGCAAGAAATCCAAATGTATACAAGTAAAGAGAGCCTGGTACAAATGGCAGAGAAGCTCAGAGAGAAGGAAAGATTAGTCCAGAACAAGAAAGCTAAAGAATGTCACTCTCCTAGTAGCCATGGATTAGAGAAGTGTTCTGCCCTGAGTCCACAGCCAGTGAGATGAAGCAGCTGGAGCTAGACAGATAGAGCTGCTGCCCATCTTTTCCTATTATTCTCATACTCTTTCAGAGATGCTTGGAATTTATGGCCAGAAAGGACTATTAATTTAGTCTAACCCACATTTTTTTATTCTTACTCCAGTAACTTGTGTTTAGTTGCAACACATCTTCTCAATCGGAAGACATCAAGGAATGCAGAATCCACTCCGGCCTGCACCAGTTTGTCCAATGATCAGTCATCCTCACAATTCTTAAAAAATATCTATTTCGAAGGCATCTCCTTTAAGCTTCTGGTCACTGGTTATGTATGGGTTTTTTTCTGGTATTTTCTCCAAATGAGGGTGATAAATGGAGACATCTCAGTCTTGTTCTAGGTAGTCCTCTCCTACTTGTGAAGGTGACTTCCCACCTGAATTAATCTATAACAACATAAGCCATGAGTAAAGCTATCTAACAGTGTCCATGGAGACACAACATTGGTTTAACTTAAATAATTCATTATAGTTTTGTATTTTGCTTAGCACAGAAGACTCTCCCCCATCACCGTCCTTCTGTAGGGACCTTGGGCATTGCTACAATACAGCTAATGTATGACCATGGACATGTCATTCTGTCCCTCACCATTCATCCAGCCTTGTAAGACTGTAACTCTTTCAGATGATAGCTGTACTTTCATTGTACTTACTTACATTTATTTTTGTACAATAGCTAGATCAATGTCCTGATCTCATTTGTATGTCTTTGTAACAGTGAACACTAATAATTGATGAGAAAGCTCTGATGAGAACAAGGAAATGCCACTGTTCTTCAGTCTCTGCATGTGGGAGTATATGGCAGTTCCAGTGCTTTATAAACTCTTCAAATCTAACCACTGGCTGTACTTTTCATTTACATATCATCACTTTTATTGCATGTAGAAAACACCAACAAGAAAAATTAAAAAACAAGCTAATGTGGCAAGCTGTTTACAGTTAACTATGTCGTTCTTTCCATCTCCAGCTGTTCTGATTAATCTTTTGAACCCTGCCACAAAAGCTGCTGTGTTCTTTATAGCAGGATAGTAATAACAGTCACCATCGTTATTGCCAGTGCTTCTAAAACCCCCAAAAGTTAATGAAAAAATAAATTGCATGTTTTCTTTAATGAGAAAGTTACATTATTTTGAAAATTATATTCTTTTTTTATTCAAATCTGGAGAAGATTCTTCAGGGCAGTCTGAAATTAAACTTTAGTGTTTTTCTAATTATTCCTCCATTTGATCATTTTAAGGGCAAAATGGGGTCTGCAGGGGGAAGAGGAGTGGCAGGAAAAACAGAAAGATAAACACTTGAGAAAATTATAAATATTTTTAAAAGATTTTAATGGAAAATGCTTAGGAAATGAAATGCTGTTCCCTTTCAAAGCATACAAAATATTTATTTCTTTAAATTTCCTAAAAAGTCTTCAACAAATCTCAGTCCTTTCTAATGTCATGGACAAGGGGAACTCCTGGGGAATATGGGACTAAGCTGGTTGATCCAACAGATCCTCTTAGGGAAATCATAAAGAATGTTTCTTCTGCAACTTCCTCAGATCAGGGAAACCTGCTGTATTTGCTGCTTCCCTGTTTTCCTTCCTTTGTGGAACAGCAACACAGAGGAGTCATTTCTCAGGGGTGTCACAACAAATGAATGCATGGATCCAATGGCTATAGCTCGCAGTGAAGGAAGACAGCATTCCTGATCAGCTGAACAATATGAATTGCTTATGCTCCCAGTGTGACAGTTCTTGCTACCCAGTAAGACTTCAGTAGTTCAGGATCGCTGACATTAGAAATTATAAAATCACCCAGAGTAAATAACAGTAAAATAGTTACAGTCCTTGGGAAAAGGTTTAGTATTTTGCTTTAGTATTAAAAGCAGCACCTTGCTAGTTGAGCTGAAGGACGGCTAATGCCTTCACCCTTTCCAGAAAGATTCACACTGAATCCTGATTGTCCAATGCAGATTGACATTAGCAAAGATAAATAATCCACAGATCTCTCTCTTAAGACACTGATTTAATTTATTTGGTTCTGATTACAATTCAAGAACCTCTGAAAAAGGCATGGTTTGTTCAAGGAAGAAGGTTGAACACCTTTGAATTTGACTGCCCATATTTTATTCTTTGCAACAGCTCAGAGGGAGACCCAGTCACCTGCAGAATTAACTGTGCTAACAAAATTGCAGAAGTGCTTGAACTTGAACACTAACCTCATTAGTCAGTTTTAAACAATGCATTTGTGCAGCGTGCCATCTGAACAAGTCATATATGTACAGCACTCTTCTCCAAAGGAAGGCCAATGGCACTGTTGCAAAAACTCTTGCTAACTCTGCTAATCTGCGCGTGTAAACTGGTAGTCCTTGAAGAACTGCTTATTGTCACTGGTGAGCCATTTCTTTCTAGTTCTCATCAGTAAAAATTGCTTTCCTGGCTTTAATCTCTCTGTGAAAGCATTGTAGGTAAGTCTGCTGCCACAGCAATCAAACAAAATATTGTACAGTGCCAAGATATTATGCTACGAATGAATTCTCAGCACATAACTCTCCAGGAACATCCTTCCACCCAGTTAAAAAGGGGTGGGACTTTTTCTCTCATTTCCCTTGGCAGTCTCTCTACAACTCTCTCCCTAGTTAAAACAATTCCATTGCAGATTATTTTGCCTGAACTTACTTTACTGAAAGAAATTATACATACTAAGAGTTTTAAAGCACATTTGGAAGGTACTGTACAGGAAAGAAAAGACATGCAATGTCAAAGGGAGGACCAGGTGTGGTTTGTGAAAATGAGCTAAATATCAGCTTGTTCCCAAATATCCAGCAGTTCACAGAGCTGTAAAATCTGCTTTTTTTTTTTCTTTCCATTTTAAGGTAGGGAAAGATTTTTTCCGTTAATTGTATGCATGCTGAAGTATTGCGATCAGCTTGAACATTCTTTTTGCAGTAGATGGAGAGACACTAACTCTCCTAGAAAAGGCAATGTACAGCTGAAGGACAAGCTCCACTGACTGGAGGGGCTCACCTCTCCCTCTGCCCTGTGGTGCTGAGGGTTGTTTTGCAGAGGGCTCCCCAGAGGGCTGTTCTGATGGCTCTGGAAGGCGTGCATAGGGCTGCGCTGCTGTTTCTCTTGAGGGAACAATTCACCATCATGGCTTCTCACAGAATTCAATTCTTCTCTTCTTTAAGGACTACTTCATCTAGACAGTAAATATACTAGTCACTTGAATGGCAAAGAGAGTTCTCATGCACTGTGATAAATATTTACATCACTTGTGAGCGTAATGTAATGAAGCTGTTTTCCAGATAAAAGCTTGAAGCATTTCCCTGTGGTGCAGTGCTAGGGCACTTCTGCTTATAGAAAACCTGATATGTGGAAAGAGTTAAAAACATGACTTTGGTAGCAAAGGACTTCACTTTATCGAGGCACTTCTCTGCCCACTTCCCAATTCCTGGAAGGCATCCCACATAGTTATGTGAGCCTTACAGTGCTGTTGTATTGTGAGGCTGGCCCCTTCAAAAATGCTCCCTGCCCCTTTCATAAATGTGAAAGTATCCTAAGTAAGTGTCTTATTTTCCAGCAACGTGGACACTTAGTAGCTTGTTCCTTGCAGAACGTTTTTTTTGTGTGTTGAAATCCTAAATCTCTTGCCTATACTGACATGGTAAGAGCAGTAACAGAACTGAGACGTGACCATAAGTAACCACATGAGTTTATTCCTCTTTCCTTCCTTTCACAGCCCAACCTACATGCATAGTAGCTTGATGTGACAGGTGCTGCTGCAACTGCAGATTTTCCCAGGGCTCTGTTCTGATCTCTAAAGTCTGATAGGCTCTATTTGATCTTGCTGCTTTTCTAAGCACTTGAAAACCAGCTGTCATCAGGCCTCTGAAATGAAATTCAGATATATGAAGATTTTCTTCATCCAACACAATGAAGTTTCACACAGACTCTGAACAGAAGCCACTGGTGTGTTTCAGAGGCTGACGACAGCCCTGGAGCACCATACAGCGTTGTGGAGGAGTGCTAGGTTAGTGATCAGAGGTCCCTGAGACTGCTTAACAGTGACCACAGCCACCCCCTGCTACTGATAGTGTTTCTTTCTACATGGCTGGAGAAGCGACTGTTTATACAAATAATCTTTATCACACTTTTACCAGGAAATTGCTTAACATGTATCTGAAGCTGAGCATGTTCAACTTGAGCTCATTTCATTTCAAGCCTACTGCTGTTTCTGTGCTGCTCAGTGAGCACAACCTATTCAACTTTAATTTTGTTACAAACAAACACAGAAAGGTAACTAACAAACAGCATACACTGTAGAAAGACTCTTTTTCCTAGAGCAAAATGTTTTCCGAAACCCTTTCCAACATAGAGCTAAGAGCAAAAGCTGCTCTAAAAACTCCTGTGAGAGTCTGGGGAGTGCTGTGCTTTGTGTACATTGCTGTCCTCTCCTTCGGACAACCAGTGTTCTGAGCCATTCAGCACACTGTCAGCTCTCACCTGCTTGGGTTGGACTTTGGCTCTACACAATGGCAGAAACATAAAAATCATTGCCTTGGAATGGCTTAGCAATCCACTCTCATGTGTTATCCTATCTCAGTGCTAAATCTGTTAGAGGAAACAACCTACCACCCCAGAAGCAACTATTAAAATGTATGAGGTCAAACCAAACAAGGACTTTTTTTTTTGGATGTGTTTGTTGAGTTAATACTAAATATAGAAGGCCATGTGTCTAATGAAATAAAATATGATCACAAAATGGAGATTTCTACAGACCTGAGATGTCTGATTAGCAACAAAATGTTAGGCATGTAGGAAAATTCCTGGAAAGTCCGGTTGGCATTGATCTTACCTATATGACCTAAATCCCTTTTTTAAATCAGTGTCAAGAAAGCAAGACTCTGCTGACTTCAGTGGGACAAAGGTCCCATTTTCTACATATAGAGTTTTCAAAAATATCTAGAAATGGAGCTAAACGAGAACTACAACCCCAGACCCCAAAGCTTTGAGGAAGTTTTGGTTGGAAGACAAGCTTTGCAGCTGGGCTTTGATCTGAATGGAGCAAGCCCAAACCTAGGATGTGATCTCCTGTGAATGCTGAAGAAAATTGTGTTTGGATCCAAATTCAGACTTTACAACTTGGGGCCCATCTCCTGAAATGGTGTAGATGAAGGCCAGAAATGGCTGCCTGCTGTAAAAGGAGGCAGAAAGCCCCTGCCAGCTGCGTACTCTAAGCAGCCTAGCTGCCTGCGTACGATAGTATCAACACGGCAGGGGTAGGCCCACAAGGAAGTCTCTGTGGTAAACGGGTTTGCAAAAGCTGAAAGTGGTGTGCATCCTTTGTAGCACAATAGCAGAAGGTTATTCTGTGGCTGCTGCAAAACAACCTCTAATTCCTGTCTAGGGCTGCAAAGGCAGCCTTTGCAAAATACGCATTAGCCTTTGAAACCAAGGTACAGACTGGTTCCTGCCTGCTTATGGCACATTGGCTTACACACTCTATCTGCACCTCCCAGTTCTCACTTGTCACCACTTCTTTCACACCTGGAAGCTCAAGTTGCTGGTCTATGATTGGCACTGAGTTACAAGTATTAAGTGGTGATGTTAGCATGTCCCAGATGAATCACATTTGATACTGCAGATGTCTTCTTAAGGGTCATCAACATGAACACTGCAAAGACAATGATGTTTGCACCTGAAAGGCCATGTAGAAGAAAACACACTAGAGTTATGAAGTACATATATCATTTATGGTACTTTTCACCTGGGAAGGAAAGTATGCCTTATATACCCTAATATATGTCCCATCCACACTGTGGGGTAGTAATTATTACTTCCATGTGTGGAAGCACTTGAGAAAACATGTCCACAGAGGTATGTTATCCCTTATCTTGTCCCTTCATGTGCCACACACAAAAGTCAACAACAGATATAAGAATAGATATACATCCTTGTCTAAAAATCTGCTCAGTGCTGTAAGAAAAGGGACTATTTTTTTTTAGGTCATAATGATCACTCATGAGGAAAGAAACTTACCTGTGTTTCCCGGGGGCCTTATTCTCCACCATGCATTCCAGCTGAGGGTCTTTGAGCACTTCACAGGGAGTAGTGTGTCTCTTAGTCTATGAGAATCATTGGGTTTCCTCTGAAAGCTCATATGGCTCCCTGGAAAGAGGTGCAGACTGTCAGCATGCATGGTGCAACTGTGATAATTTGTAGCTTGAGTCATTTATTCCAATGAAAAAAAATAGTTTTTTGCAAAAAATAGCAGGGCAAAAAAAGACTCAGCTCCTTCTAGTGGTTTTCTCCAGCTGTTGTCTCCAGTGGAATATTGTAAGATGAGTTACACTTATGGCTACTTCACTGCAGTTCAGTGACATGAAGGTCTACATGTCTATGTAGAACAGGCAAAATGGTACCTGGCTCCCTTCATCACCTCCATGAGCTGCCTGCCTTCTGGTTGCCAGTGAAGCCCCTTCAAAGGCAACGGCTTCCTTTGCCATGAAGTGGGTGGACAGTAAGCAGAAAACAGGAAGGCAATGGAGCGTGGCTCCATGCTCCAGCTGTATCACGCAATACGACCACAGCTGGCCCCATTTGTCATGGCACGTGGATGGAATTGTGACTTTCAAGGGATGTTCTGCATGACTGAAGACTTCTGGAGCCTGTGTACTAAATGATTGGGCTGACAGCCATGTCTGGTTTGGTATGGGGAAGGAAAAGAACAATACTTGAGCTGTCTCTGTGTATTCATTCTTTGCCAGATTCTTATTGTTCTCACTGACACCCAAGAGGATGAACAACATCAAAACTAATCAATAAGCAGCAGCTAGATATCCACGTTCTTAAAGAGTCCAAGACAGCACTTACTCAATGTTTTTGGTGTAGAAAGGCAGTGATGAAAAGCCTCTTGTCAATGATTAAATGACTGTGGCACCAGCGAACTTTAATCACAGTATTAAAGGCAATTCAGTGCTAAAAATCATGTTTACCTTTTAAATTCTTTTGCCCGCTGCAGCTAAGCAAGGAAAGAAATTCAACAATGGCCTAGGAGGTGGGGTTTTTTTCTTGATTGCTTTTTTTTCTTGAATCTTTATTGGTTTTAAGAAACTTTACATGAAATATCATGTAAAAGCTTCCACAAGAACCATGAAGGATGGGCAGGGACACATACCCCAGCATCCCTTCGAGGGGCACAGCATCCCAAAGCAAGTATATCAAACCCTGCCAGCCGGGGCTGCTGCCCAGCAAGCTGGGCAGTGGGCTGAGTGGGTCGAGCAGGCAGTAGCAGCTGGCAGAAACTTGGAGAAATAGCAGTGGGGAGACTGAGAGGGGACTCAGGAACTGGAAGGAGCGGGTGAGAGAATGCGCTGATGGCAGTGGGGAAGGCAGGACGGAAAGGAGGTGCTCTAAGGCTGAAACATCCTGCTACAGCTCTGGGTTATGGTAAAAGTCTGCTGGTGTTTTAGCTTCCAATTTAGTTACGTGGAAGATAGATCTTCACTGCAGTCAGCATAGGCTCTAGTAACCTGGATCCAAGTGTGTAAATTAGCCTAATCTACCTTTGTCCCCTCAGGGTCTCCCAGGGAGGGTGTGTCAAGCAAATCCGGCAGCGCGTATGGGTGCAGCATGCATCTGAGCTAATGATCCGGTCCCTGGGAAGGGTGGAAGAGCTCACAGCCAGGGCAGACTGTGGGACAACACTGGAAGGTGTTCAGCACTCTCATGAGTCAGTTTGTGTCCTTGCTGCAAATTAAGCACATTTTTGCAGTAAAAATAGGGTCTATACTCCCCAACGTGCCACTAAGCTTCATGAGCAGATCAGAGAGGAGTGGAAACACGTTCTGTATAGGAGGCCAAGCTCATTCTGCAACACCAACCCCAGTTCAGCTACACCCTGCTAGAACCACACACACATATATATGATTGCACTGGTAGAAAAAGTGGACCTCAGTGCAATGGCTTTTTGCCAGGGCTTTACATATCATCTTATCAGCACATCTGAGAATAACTAGAAGAAACTGTTGAGGGCGGTAATGGAATGGAGACCAGCCTCGGCTGGGACTGTTCATTGTGGTTAACCGGACAAATAAAAGACCTGTAAAGTATATTATGCCACTCTCATTTCACAATGGCCTTTATACTGGGTTTTGACTAAAAGATGCTATATGAGACCCAGAAGTTTTACCACTGATAAACTATCTGAATGTGGTTGTTGCTAGTTGTGAAACTAATAGTCAGGAATTTCTTCTGAATGAAATGTTAATGTGCACACACAAACACACAAGCAGAAACACTTTTGAAGAAGCAGCTTGTTAAGTCTAACAGTACCATAGTTTGAAATAGCAGTAATTGCAAAGATGTTTAAAAAAGGATTTATTTTTAAAATAGCAGTCTGTAATTGCAAAGATGTTAAAAAAAGGATTTCTTTTTAAAATAGCAGTCTGTAATCGACACCCAAAGGAAAAGTCAATGGGGATAGATTAAAGCACTCAGAACAAATAAACAGAAAGAAAAGAAGGAAAGAAATATGAGACAATAGGAGAAATAAGGGAAAGGAACCCAAGGAAAGGAGGCAAAAAAAGGCAACAAAATGAAGAAAAGAAAGACATGCCAATTCAGAACAGCATGCCCTTTAAAGGAAAAACATTGAAATCATACAAGAGTAACATCATGCAGACAGCTGTAAATTACTTTTCATTTGTGATAGAGATTACTGAAGCTGATTTTTCAATCTTTTCTTATTTTTGAATCACAGTAGAAAATCATCAAAGAAAGGTAGAGATGAAAACCAGGCTAATATTTATGGCAAGCAAATACATGCATCAAATAGCAAGTACTATAAAAGCTCTTCAGAAAATTCAGTCTGACTTCAACAGAGTCTCCTCACTCACTAATGAGCATCACTACACTTTTCTGTACAACATCCCACCCCATTGCCTGGCTGTCTTGTTTACCTCACCATAAAGCCTACAAACTTCAATTTCTAAGCACTTTTTATATTAGGTGGGCAGCGGTCCCTCAGGACAGGAGGGCTCCAACTGCTGCATGATTCAGAAATCAAACTGTGGTAGCCCTGGACAAGATGTGTCCTTACCAATTCTTCAAAGCATGTGAAGAGACAACAGATAGTCACTCACACTCATCCCTCATCAGTCTCAACTGCCCCTCAATTTGTAGTAGGCAGAATTACCAAATCACTTTCTCTGGCCATAGGTCACCAGAGACACAAAAATGTTCTTACAGACAGGGCAAAGTTGAGCAAGAAATGTTATGTACCTTTATATAGAGGGGAAGACTGACTTTAAACTGGCAATGCTCATTTGTTCCCTCACTGCAGTCAATATCTGGATGTAGAACCTGGGGAACTGACACTCCAGAAATACCAAATTGACAGAAAATGCATGGTGTTGTGTCTCCATAGACAGTGAAGTCAATCATGCATCTTTTATTAACTGCAAAGCATCTAATTCTCAGTTACCTTAAGGACTATTTATTACACTTTAATATTGTAAAAGGGTAATAAAATGGGTGTAAATTGCACTAAAGCTTTCTCTAATAGCCCCTGTATTGTTATAGTGATGCAGAGAGCCTTGAATACCACTGAGGCTGTGGATTAACAAGCTCTCCCTGAGCCTTGCAGAAGTCTTTAATGCCCCCAAGGCTTGTCCCCATCTACCAGCTGGAGTTTGTATCCTTCACACCCATTGAGAGTTTCAGGTGAGCACTATGTAATTTTCACTGCCCAGTATTAGACAGCTCCAGCCAAGAATTGAAACTATTGACGGTAGCCCAGCGAGTCTGGCCTGAGTTGTGAAGGGAAATGCCTGCCCAACATTCAGGGCTGGTAGGATTGCATGGAGAGCATCATCCAACTGGGGAGATGTCATACCAGCTGGAAGATGTGGGAGACTGTGTATGCACAGCCTGAAAATGGGGCTCCCAGGCTAGTTTGGTGATGGTCTCAGCCACAGAAAAGGAAAATAGCAAAAGTGAATTATATTAGCTGTGTTATTTGGAAGCCACAGTTAGCCCATTTGTTCCAGGTCAGCTCTGCTGGAACAATAGCCAACTCCCAAGGCATTCTGGATCCTCCCGTACTGCTTGTTCTGACCTCTAAAGCACAGTAGCCACCTCCTGTGACCACAGATCATAAAGTTGCCTTGCAGATAAAAATTATGGAACCATGCATTTCCTTCCTGAAAGGAACAGCTGCGCTATTGCAAATAAATTTGTTTAAAGATCCTGGTCAAATGAGTCAGTTTAACATCATCAGTGTACTGCATTCCTGAATAACACAGACACGATCTTCTGCTTGTTGGGGTGGGAGGATACTTTCCTTGGTTCTGGGGCTTTGCAGTTGAAGTATTGGGATTCTTTCAGATTAGATTTAGGGATATACTCTATCATAGATTCACAACTCCTTTTTGTTCCAGTGGGAAAAATGAAACAGAAGGGCCTCTGTGTTATGCTACTTAGGTTCTTTGATAGCTTCAGATATTTTCTGAGGCTTGGCATCTAATGTTCAAATTCTTTCTAATGAAGAGCCTAAAATGACAAGCTTTGATGATAATAAATACTACAAATTATGTGGTAATGGAGACAGGTTCCACAGGTAACGATATTTTTAAATTATCTCCCAAGTATATCTGTAATAATTTGGTTCCATGACTTTTAAAAATGCCATTTCATCTAGACTTAGTTTTACTAGTTGTTTGTACATGTAAAAGAGTTAAGACAAAAGATAGAAGATGCTTATGAAAATGTGCAAGGTTTTTCCCCAGCTCTGATGAGACCCATTGTGAGAAGTACAAGAAACTGAAGAAAACAGTATCAAATTCTCCAAATGTCCTTTGCTTTTGGAAAAATAGAATGGGATTCGTCATGTAAAAGGTTGTGTGGTGAGATTAATGGTGCTTCCTGATTCTGGCAGGGCCAGAAGCACTCTGGGAACGATACCTCTTCTGACACTAATGTACTTCTGCTTTTACTGTTGGGGGTATTTATACATACACAGTAAACACAGAACAAGCCAATTCAGTGAAGCTTAAAAGTGGTTGATTTGCATTATAGCTAAAAGTCCGAGATCATGTGAACAGCAGTGCCCTGAGAGTCTAGTGCTAATTTGAATAATATTTCAAAACTTTATTTTGCTAAGTGTCATTCAGGAGATTTGTACAGAAAGCATTACTAAGATAAATCTTGAAGATAACATTATTCTTGTTGCCTCTGATGTATGCAGCAGTTGATAACAAGCTGATTGCCTCCTTCTGACGGATGATTACACACAACAGATGTTTTAATTTGATTATATCTGTGAGATAAGCATAATACTGCGTTAAGTCCAAACATTTTTTATGAGTCTTTCAAAACATTTTGCACTGAATGTAACCTTTTGTAAATGTCCTTGCTTGAGGCTGCGTGTGTTCTCATAATGGTGCAAATTATTAGTAACAAGTTGAAACCAGTGATTATGCAAAAGAAGAAAACTGCTTTTATAGTAGCTGCAATTCTGTGCTCTACGATAACCTAAATTAAGAGAGAAATATGATGTAAGCAGTGATACAAGGCACAATTAGTTTAACACTACTCCAAAGAGGACTATGTGTTCTTCAGCAAATGATGCACAAGACAGGCAGAGCTTTTATCAAGAACGCTGAAAGGCCAATACTCCATGCCACGCACCCTCAATTTGAAAATTAGCAGGCAAATGTCAGCTTTGTGAACAGAGCGCTGCAGGGGACAGAAGTTTACGGTTGTAAATAATACAGGGCTACAAAATTTGACTTTGATTTGAACTGAAATGCCAAAATTTCCCTGAAAATAAACTTCTTACTTCACTGCAGTGAAATGAAAGTGGTCTGTGTTGCTCCCATGTTTTGTTTTTATATGTAACATGGAGAGAGCAAAAACATTTCAAAACTAATTGGCTGCTTCGAAATAAAAAACAATCTGTGTCATGCCAAAAAATCAAAATGGGACCTGTCAACTTTTGAAAGCAGATTTCCTATTTTTCTTTTGAAAGTAGTTATAACAAAACTTATTCAGTCATCAATGTTTTTATTTTGGTCAAACTACTTATTCCAGTTATGTTATTAGTAGTTTTGTCAAGGCAGCATCAGCGTACTATGTACCTGATTGCTTTGTTTCATTCCAGACAAATCACAGGCAGTAATTCCAATGATTGCCAGTCAGTAAAGCATCTTGTAGTTTACATTATATGATGTATACAATTCAAAGAACATTTTCTTTAGGATTCATGCCATCTAACATCAGCTACCTAAAAAGTAGGTGTCTGGGCTAACTGTGCTCTCTGTCATCAGCTCATGTGTCTAGAGGTTTTTAAAATATCTAGACTCCTCTCCATCCTTTGATGACTGAGAGAATGTAGGTGACCTAATAGCTTGCTGCCACCATAATGGCAGTTCTGTTCATCCAGCCTTTGTCCTCCATCCTTTGGTCCTTGAACCTGATCTGGGACTACCCACTACATTCAACTAAATGAGACTGCTCCTTTAGGTGGCAGGAAAGGTGCTAGTGTCTCAGCCATCTCCTGGTACTTCACTCTGAGGCTAACTTTTAGACAGCTAAAGTAAGGTAAGGTGTCTTCACACTAAGCGACACATGTCAGCTTTATATAGGCATGAACATTACGTTGTGTTAGTGCAGCTGTATAGGCCTTATTTATTTCTGAGTCAGTGGATCTGGGAAGTAGCTTCTTGTGGGATTCTTAAACAAAGCAACACTGGAGCTAATAAACTAATCAAAATAATGGCTTTACTGGGCCCATCAGCGGTTCTTGGCTGCGGGTAGAACGATTTGGGGTTAAAGGTGTTGCGTACAGTGAAATGACAGTTTTTAGTAACAATGCAAGTTTTGCGGAAGCTTGAAAGTGTTCTTCATATGAGAATAACACGGTAGTTCACATGGGATTTTGACAGAAATATGATACTGCAAGCTGAAAAATGGTTGGCATACTAAGGAGAAATCATTCATACTCAGTAGTTTTTATGGACTGTTTTAAAAAAATTTATCTAAAACTGCAGCAAGAAGCACTTAGCTTGTCTTCACTAGGAGGCCCTCAGATACAAGAAGTACTAGCTTGTTTGTATTCTGGTTGTCTCTTTTTATGGCTCAGAAAGAAAACACAATACTCAGTACCTCAATATTTTGTCTTTCTGAGTAACAAACTGAAATTAGCTGACTCCTCCTTACCCTGTCAGGCTGGAGTTAATTATTTACAGCTTTAATCTGTGGCTCTTCGAAGTGGGCTCTTTCTTACCTCAGTCAGGCTGAGGTTAAATATTCACAGTTTCAATCTAGAAGTAAGTAATAAACTGCCAACTGCAAATAGGGAACTGGGAACTATGAACAAGGAAATGGAAAGAAATGACCAGCTTAGTCTTGTTTTATATATTTGGTTGTCCAGGAAATCCTGATTAAGCTGCATTTGGACCCTAACGGGGAAGCTTATAGTACTCAAAAAGGCAGGACCTGAGCTTTTGCTAATGAGCCTGTCTGGGACGAATCTGTGAACCGAATTGGGTTTTACTTCAACTTCCATGTTGACTTTTGGTGACAAAGCTACTCCTGCACTGAGGATATCCAGGTAAGATATATTCCTTCCAACCAAAAACTTCCTAGGAGCACCTACCACTCTCACGGACTCTCTGAACATCCAAAATGCAGTTGTTAGCACAATCCTCACTGCATGATGTGTTTGTGGAAATAAAAACAATGCTTATATGGAAATATCAGACTTCTGAAATCCACTTGTAGCAGACTCCTCACTTACTGGGTAACAGGCGGTGTTATCACCTCCTGTGAGGGGGGGGGGCTGTGATGCCAGGCTGCAGTCAGGGATGCGAGACTATTGGGGACCTGAGTACATCCCTCCCCAAGGCCTCCATCTCCTGCAAGCCCCTCTTCTACTGCCAGAGCCCAGATGAGAGAGACAGGTCAGAAGGTGCCCATGTGGGAGAAGAACCATGGCACTCATGCGGGGAAGAGGGATGCAAGTGAGGCGGAGGCCAGCTTGCCAAGTCACGCCTGCACTGTGACAGGTTTGAACAGTAACATTGAATCTGTATTTAATGGCTTTTAAGCTTCTTTTCATATTGGAAGTTAGTCACCAAAAACTAACAGGAGAGTTCAGTATACACAGCCAACTTTGTAAGAAAACAGCAACTCTTCGGCACCTGCAGCTTGACAGCTACAAGGAGAGAGAAGTGTATAGAGCATACAGTATATACTGATGAGGGTTGAGAAATGTTTTCGTTTAAGTGGATTACTGAAAACACAGCCAACTTCTAGCACAGGGCTGGTGCACAGGAACTGATAAGAACACTCCAGTCTGCGCTCAAAAGGGAGTCCAACATTTTTCTTACCTCTGGAAGGCGGCGACTGTGTTTGAGTGAATCTTGACTGTATTTAAAGGGGGTGCAGGGTGGAAAATGCTTTTGGAGAGGTTTATGAGAATTTGCATCATAAACTGGGACTGCACTGTGAAAATATGCATTTAGGGAGTTTTTAAAACTAAATTTACATAAAATCACAATGAGATTTTTTATGTCTGTTATAGGCCAATTAAATGCATTATGCAAACATTTCCAAATTCATACAGAGTTGATCTGGGACATTCAGAGCATGGTTACATATATTGCCCCTGAGGGCTTAGCCCTTTTTCTGAAATACCCAGATCTGTACCTCTAACTAGTGCTGTAACCAAGACAAAAGCAAATCACCAAAATTTGAACAGACACCCTCAGATTAACCCCATGTGCATCAGTTTATCTTTCAATCAATGCCCGGCCATTTAACTCAGAGAGGAAGGAAGACTCTGTGAACCAAAAATGACTCTCAAGGCAACTGCTGGCTATGCAGTGGCTGGGTTCATATTGGCAGAAAGCTCAGGGGTTATTCAGGTTCTTACGGTCTCTGCCTGGGCCATGCAAAGCTGGCATTACCAGTGCGGTCCTATTCCCTGAATCCAATGTGTGATTTCTCCCTTCTGGAGAAGGGAAAATCTCCGGTAAAAGCTAAACCTGCTTCAGAGAGGGATGGAGAAGAACTTCATCTGTGTCACCTCTGCAGCATTTGGGACCAAGTGGTGCGTGTCCAGCCCATTTGGGAGCAAAATGCAAGAAAAGAGGCAGGTGACAAATTGTCCGTCAGCTTCAACATCTGCGAGTCAGCGTGAAGGTCTCCTCTTCTTACCCTGACTTCAACCTCCCCTGCCCCCTGCTTCGGTTCATCTGGGCCTTACGTCCGTCTTCCCGATACCAGTTCTGCGGTGGGGGAAACGGGCTGCGGGCAGCATCCGTCAGGTCAGGGATACGGATGCAAGGAGGAGCTCTGGGAAGCCCCCGCGTCCCAGATGACAGGACTGGGCCCTTGTCAACTCGTGGGGAGAAGGAACCGTTCGAGCTGGCGGTCTCCCGTCGACCTCGAGCCCCCTCGGAAGCCACGCCGCCGCTCCGGGGCCCGGCAGCGCGGGCGGGCGGCCGTCCCCGGTCCCCGCCTCGGGAGGGAGGCAGGCGCCGGGATCCGGGCTGCACGTCGGGGCTGGCCCCGCCGCGCTTGTGGTGGGAGAGCCAGACCTGAGAGGGGCTGGCCTCTGGCAGATGATTGACACCGAACTGGGTGAGGTTTCATGCTAAAAAAAAAAAAGAAAGAAAGAAAAAGGGCGAGCGCAGGGGAGGGGGTGACTGTGGGAAGGGGGAGAAGGAACTACTGTGAGAGTAAGAAGTCCTGCCCAGCTGTTTGCGAAGTTTAAGATTTCCTGTTTCCCCTGCAGCGCCGAAGTGAAGTTTTCAGTGAGTCACCCGCAGTCCCGAGCAGCGGAGCCGCGCAGCCCGCTCCCCCGCCGCCCTGCCAGCCCGGCCGCCGCCGCCGCCGCCGCCGCCGCCGCCGCCGCGGCCTCCCCCCGCTGCCCGCCCCGGCCCGGGCCGGCCCGGCGGCCCCCCGCGCCCCGCCCGCGGCTCGCCGTCTATGCCGATCGGGCTCCGCGATGACTCCCCGCCTGCCGAGGAGCCTGCGGCGGCTGCTTCTGCGCCTTTGCCTCTGGGTCGTCCTGGGCAGCTGGGTCCCCGCTCTGCTTCGGGGTAAGTGTGCGCCGGCCCGGCGCTCCCGCTTGACAGTTGCTCGGGCCGCGGGCAGGAACGGAGCGGGGCAGGAGGGAGGGAGGCAGGCGTCCGCCGCGGGAAGGGGAGGGGGGGACGCGGTTGCTAAGAAAGTTTTGAGGCTGGGAGCATTTCGGGAGGGGTGAGCGTGCTTGTTTATTGCCCTGCTGCAAAGTACGCGGGGAAGAAAGGACTGGGAATCTGGGGGGGGTCGCGGCAAAAGCCGAGGTCCGTCCGTGGAGGGAAGAGCGGGGAGAGAAGAGGGGACGGGGCAGGAAATGCAGCAGGGTCTGGTCCGGCCGGAGGAGCGCGGAGAGGGCGGCTCGGGAGCTGACCGCTGTCCCCGGGGCGGCGGGCGAGCGGCCGCCCGGCCCTGCAGCCGCCGCCGCGGCTCCCGCACCTGGTGCCGGGCCGCACCGTGTGCCCGGGGGCGGCGGGCCCGGGGGCAACCGGCCGGCCGCGGCCCGCGCCTGCCGCCCCCCTCGGCCCGTGCCGGCGGGTGCGGGATGCAGCCCCCGGCGCCGCTTCTGCGGTGTCCTCCGGGGCGGGGACCAGCTCTGCCCGCGGCCCCGCGGGGAGCGGGGCTGGAAGGTGCCCGGGGCGGGCCGTGGCCTGAGGCGGTGCGTGCCGTGCCGGCTCTCGGGGCTGAGGGCCCGTGCGTGGCCACGGAGCTCGCTGCTGCGTGGGTCTGCGGCTGCTTACCGGAGCTGCTGGATACGTGAGTTTCTGCCTGCAGCAGAATTAAGCCGCGGTGGCGAGCAGTTGGACTGAGAGTGGCAGTCATTCTTGTGGCGCTTAGGGCTCGCGTTGCTCGATTCGCTTCTAGGGACACTTTACATCCCTTATTCTGTTTTTACCAAGACGTCCTTAAATAGGTTTTTGAGGCTGTGGCTGGCAGTAGTCTTCATGGGATAATTTGGAAGGTACTGAGAGCTTAAGGCGCCGCTGCAAAAACAAGGTCCCTGCCCTGAGGAGCTTTCAGTCTCCATCCTACCGGTACTAACCCACCTACGTGAACCAACATCTGTAACTGCGAGGTTAGGCCCTAAATCGTGTTGCAGCACAACTGGTGAACCTAAAAAGAGAACATCAGGTTACAGCAAAACTACATCTGAAACAGTTTTGAAGAATTAAGTAGATTTCTGAGAAGTCTTGTGATATCACGTCTAGTTTTAGCCTTCAGATAAGATGTGCAGACACCTGGGCTTCTACAAACTTTGCTCTGTGCCCTCTGATTCTCCCTTGTGGTCCATTCACGGTCAATAATGATCTCGAAATTGTTGCTAAAACATAATAACGTAAACTAGATAGCTCTTGTATAGTTACTGCCAATAGCTATGTACGGTATGAATAACTTCACGCTTCATTAATAATCCTGTCAAAGTCAACAGGTTTTACATACCTGCAAAGTTACTCATGGAAGCTTAGGGCCAACGAAAAAAAAAACAGTTTAAGAATAAGACACTATGGCGTCCCAGGGCTCAAAATGATATTATTTTAAATTTGAGGTGTGTGGCTTCTTGTTGATTTTGATACATATTTTTATTATTTCTGATTAATATAAATCATACTCAACCAGTGATGGCTTTTATTTCGACCCCAGCCCCAATTTTTTTGCAGATTCCCATCACAGAAAGCTTTAAATTAAAAAGCTCCACTTTTGTTAATCTTGTGTTATTTATTATTAAGCTTTTCTTCACTCAGCCAGTATAGACAGTCTCAAACTACAGGCAGATTTTAAAAATGGAGATAGCTTAAGAGTTTGTTCTTCTTTCTTGTCATAGGTCCAGTGAGGAAAAAATGTATAGAGTGGTTACAATTCAGCATTTTTCATACTGGTCGTCATCTACACCCTACAAAACTGAGTAGACCTGTTGTCAGATAATCTATCCTATAGCTCCAAAAGTTGTTTTAATATTCACCATAGGATTCTATTGTGTCTATAACAGGGAGAGTTGGTCAAAAGACAACAGTTCTGTGGGGACAGAGAGTGTGAGGTTTGGATATTGGTTGTCATTTGGCATCCAAATGAAAACTAGAGCTGCCAAATGTTTGGGGGAAAACAAAACAGTAAAAAGAGCTACCTACTTCGTAATAATCGATAGCTCAGCAGTTCAGTGAGGATGGGGCAGGAGAGATACCAAACTCAGGAAAGCTCAATTCTCAGCTATGCCTACTAACCAGCTGGCTCTTGGTGAAGAGGTTAATACAGCTCCAGCTAAAATTTCATTTTAACATTCTTCACAGCAAAATATTAGACAGGAATGACACATTCCCATAAAGATTCTGGACAAAACCACAAATTCATGAGCAGGTCCAGTAGGAACTATCTACTTTGAAAAAGATGCTGTCGTGTCCTGTACTACACACAAGTAATTGAATTTTTTTCCATAGAATGAAGGGACAAGGTGTGATTTTTCTGAATGATTGTGAATGCTGTATTGAGCATTTAATCAATAAATGGCAGTGCAAACCAGCAGTTGCCCACATAAGAAATTGACGCTGCTGTATCCAAGTGAATATGAATCGGTAATTTATCTTTGGGGTATCAAAGCCAGAAATTTGTTCCTTGGAATAATCTGTGTAATAATTGTTTATTTCTGAACATCAGGAACTTAATTTCTCCATTCAGCCAAACTCTACTTGCATTATTGTCTCCTTATTTTTTAAAAGCCGTATCATAGTCAGTTAATTTTATAGTAACAGAATCAAATTTAGAGCTTCAGATATTTGTGAGAGGGAAGTATGAGAACAAACATGGTGGAACATGTTTGTAACATGATCGAATCTAAAATGCATTTCTGCCCCCCATTAAAACTGGCAAATTTCCAGTTATTTCAGAAGGGAAGTAAGAATAGAACATAGATATTATTGCATTTTCTTCTATTTATGGGGTATCCTTGAATTCTAAGACTTTTATACCTAAGACTTTGAAAATCACTTTTATTTAATTGCTACTTTGAGCTCCTTGGCATTAAGATGCTTTATAATATTCAGGTGGTGAATTCCATATAGGAATGGTTTCTAATAAAAAATGATGAGCCAGATCTTAAGCCGCTGCAAATGAATGTAGTTCCATTAGCATTAGTAGAGTTACATAGAGTTATAGCGTATAAGTTTCCTGAAACAGTTTCAAAAGTAATTTCAAAAAGAGGGTAATGGAATAATTCAGATTTTTTCATATTAATGATATTTTTTCACTTATATTTTATAAACACTTACTATTATATGGCCTACATTTAGCCAAACAGCATTGCTTCAAAATGAAATAGTCCTTTCTGGGATGAATTGTTACAGTTTCAAAGATGCAATATGCTATAAAGGTGGCTGATAAAAGTTGTCATTGTGACAAGGTTAATTCTGAACTTAGGAGCAAAGATGGTGTCAGGCTCTTACCAGAAGGAAAATTCTTCATGGTTTCATTTTGGTTTTTTTTTTTTTTCAGGACTAGGCTTTTAGAAAGGAGTTGCTCTTTTGAGGGGAGGAAAAAGAGCGTAGTATCACCGTACTACCAGTTGTTGGAGTTCCCCATGCTTGCTTGTATTTCCTCTGCAGGAAAGTTTTAAGATGATATTTTTGAATTTGTGGCATAGGAACTTTTTTTTTCTCAATAATGTATGTCTGTGCTATATGCACTTTGCTAGCATTCACTTTGTATCACTGTCGCTCCTCTGACCTCAGTATAGCAAGAATGAGCAAAACCAACTGGTTGGGCCCAGTTTGTTACTCTCTTGGATTTTGCATAATAGGCTGCCTTAGTATCAGCTAGGTATGAAGTATTATCAGTAGTGCTATGACAGCTTTTGGTCTGAAAGTGATCCGTGCAGTCTCCACAATGGCTGGCATGGCTACAGTTGAGTGTTGGTGGCGCAGTGAAAGTCAGGGCTTCCAGCCACCTTTGTGGCCCCATGGTCCTGGGACCAGCAGGAGGAAGGTGAGTCGTTACAGTCCTGGTCTGCCCGTGGTCCCCACAGCCCCTCTGGCACCTGGTGAGCCGAGGAGCAAAAGGGATGTCTTGAGGCACATGGGAGACCAGCGGAGCCACATAGGAGCCCTTTGACTCAGGGGAAATTACCAGGTAGGCACATCCCAGGGACATCAGCTAGTTTGTATTGCCAGAACATTGCCAACTCAGTAAAATGGACTGAGATACCAACTAGTTCTGTGCAGATGTTGGAGAGTACAAGGGATTTCCAGCATGGAGTAGTGGAGAGCCAGTCCTGTTATGAAAAAGAAAGCTGGCTGAGTCCTAGTCGAAGAGATTTAGTGCTGAGATTTTGGTTTACTTAATAGGTCTTTAGCCTTAAATTTTGTTGGGGTTAGAGGGTTTTTTTTTCTTTTTCCCTATAGGATAATGGGAACTGTTTTCTAAACTCTTATAATCAAGAATAAAATAAAAGGTCACAACAAAATACTTGTGCTTTTTTCTGAACTCTAATTATGGAAGGTTAAAATAGACCAAAATAAATCAGAAAGACTATGCCTGGTTTTCGACAGACGAGTTATAAGCCCTTTTGAAGTTTAACGTCAATGGCAGATGGAAGTGGTCAGAGTTGTATTAAGAAACAGTGGAGAAACTTCTTACTACAGGGGATAGATTGCTTTTACAGCAAGGAGTGGGCATACACCCTGGGGCAGGGCATTGTAGTTAAGGCAAATGCCGCTGATCTGTATGCCACTGTACACAATAAGTTAATACCAAATACTTGCAAGATTGGGTTCACAGTGACCCAGCTAAGTCTTCAACAGTTATTTTTCATAGTTATGTCTTCATTCTGACATAAAGACAGAGCAGCAGCACTGGCAGTGGTTGAGTACAACCATTTATATCCTACTGCCTGAAAGAACAGAGATTTAGTTATTGTACAGATGTTTAGGGTAAGATATGTAGAGAGAGCTAACCACTTCAAACACCATCCAGTGATAAAAAACTTGTCCAAAGTAGGAGTTAGAACTAACAAATCTCACCAGGAGTTTCTTAATTCTATTTCTGCTGGTGACAGCATACCGTTGTCTGTTTGTGTCCATTAACTTCTAGGGATTTAAGCAGAATTTAAATTGGAGCATGTATTAAGGGGTCTGCCCCACAGTACATAGGAATTCCTGAGTCAGGGACTAATGTCCATTTGTTTGCATTGCTGCAAAGTTTAGCAACTCTTTCGGATTTTAAGGAACAGTAACATTAGCAGCGGCAGGAGAAATACTAGTTGCCAATTTGTCCATGTTTGTGCTTTTTTTTTTTTTAATATGCCGTTTCCTTGCTCTTTCTCTTGCTCTGAAAGCCATTGTGGTTGTTACAGCTGGAACTACCTGTCCTTTTTTTCATATGGGCTTTAAAGCCTTTTCACCTCTGGGAAGATCATCTGGGGAAGGAGTAGTTTTCCTTTGCTCAGGCAACTGGTATTTAGCAAGAACTTCCTGCTGGCGTTCATCCCTGCATTAATCTGGTTAGAATTAGAGCTGGTTGAGAGTTTTTGACAGTGTTTTTCATGGGAAAATGCTGATTTGTCAAAACTGAAACAATTTGTGGAAATGTACCAGTTTCCATTAAACTTTCATCAGGAAGCCTTCCCCCCCCCCCCCCCCCCCCCCCCAGTCCACGGTGGAATTTCTGATCTAGAAAGATAGAGAGAGAAAGAGAAATCATCATTAGCCAATAAATAGAATAATCACTGGTCGAGGATGGAAGAAAGGCAGCGCCAATTGCCTGGTCTGACTCATAGAATGCACATTTGAATCTGGAGCTCCCCCTATCCACTCTCCCCAGGATATTGGAGGGCTGTCACTCTCTCGTTGTGCATGCATGCACCAACACCCCCACACCCACCACTTCGAATTATTTTAGTTTCACTCTGGTTGTGAATATGAAAATGTATGAAATGTTACAGCACTTTGTGGGGCAGGAAAAACATCTTCCTGACTGTTTTTTAGGTTGACCTGTAGCCATGTGTTCATTTTCTACTCGTTGAGTGGCAATGGCAGTGCTCTGAATAACTGGTGTCTTCTAGTCTTTGTTTCGTATCATAATAACAAGCTGTATTCAGAAATTTCTGTCATGCAAAGGAACCACAGTTTTTATTACTAACAGTCCTGACGGTCTGATTCCAGGATTCCTGTTCTCCACTCACCCAGTGTAGTATTTTGGCAAAAATTTGACTGAAATTAATAGATTTTAGGAACAGATAAAGGAGTCTGCTTCCTCACACTTAAAGCATCCTTCAGTTTACAACCCAGCAGATGCATCACTACAATGACACCTAGGGTTAACATTGTGCCTTTGAAGTGGTAATCTGGAATCAGAGGTATTAGAAAGCTGTCTTCTATTTCCTACATACCTTCTGTTTGTACAAAAGGACTTTGGCCCACACCCTCAAAAGAACTGTTGCCCTGCTTTGTAAGTAGGCACCTGAGGTTTTAAGGTAAAAAAGAAAAACTTATCAAGCAGCCAAAGCCGTAAACTCAGCCAGTGATTTGAAAGTCACACCAGATTCTTTCTGGCTTGGTTATAGTCACCAGTAATACAAGTTTTGAAAGGTAGCCTCTGCCCCCTGTGCAGTTGATCGGTTCCTCCAAAACATTGCATTGGTATACCTGTGGGCTTCATTTAATTCAGCATTTACACTCAGTTTAAAAAACTGGTCTAATGCAGAAGACATTAGAAAATCCATCTTGTGTTCCCGAGGTCATGGTGGCTCTGTCAGGGCTTAGAGACTTCCTTCTGTTAGAAAAGCGAGTTAATTTGAACAGTACATACTCAGAGAGCAGCAGGAAGGTTTCACAGTCTTACTCTTCAGAGCAACATTTTCCAAGTAAATACCCAAGTGTGGTTCTTATGTGCCTGGGGCACTTTAATGGGCCTCTTTCTTTAAAAACTAGCATTGTGCAAGTGGAACACATGCAGGGCCAGATTGTCAGCTGGCATAAATCAGCTTTACTCTGTTGCAGGCAAGGAACCTGCCCTGATTTATACCAGCTGAGAATCTGGCCACAGAATGAATAATAGGCAACTGTATGTTATGAAGCTGTAATTCCCTTGAGGGGGCTTTTGTGATATCAGTCTTACAGGAGCCAGAGTGATCTGTTTCTCTTTCTTGGAGCAAAATAGTAATTTGACTGCAGTATTTTGAAGTCCTCAGAACATTAGGAAAGAGAGATTTCAGGCCATCAAGGGAAAGAAGATGCTTCCAAACTTCTTGTAATGTATCATTAAGGATTTTTTTGTGCAGGAAGAATCACGGGAGGAGAATTTTGGAGGATGGAGATTAATTGGTTTGGGATAGGTAGTCGCAAAAACGAGAAATGTGTAAGAGGGATTATTTCTCATTGAGACCAGGCCTTTCCTTCGAAAGCAGTTGTGTACATTTCCCAAGCTGTATGAAAACTGAAGCTTCCTCATCACTGATAAGCTGCTAGTGCTGGTGTAATTAATGAGGAAGCAAAGTGAAGAATGGGAAATGAGGACTAAGGGGCAAACTCCTCCTCAGAATGTGGATTGGTTTTTAATTTTGTTTAATGTTTCACCCAGAAGGGTCATAAGTGAGCTAGTACTCATTTTATTGACTTAGAAAGAAAAGGGGGTTCAGTTAGATTTTCCAAGAGTTAACCTGTAGTTCTCCTGGGTCTAAATATTTTAAATGGTGAGCCACCTCCCTCTGGTTTTAATCCTGCTGGGGATTCTGCATCCCAGAATGGGAGTAAGCGCATCATGCGCATACGTCACCTGTTGGCATGGTTAGGTGGTGCCTTGGGCTTTTGGATGATAATGTAGTAATTTTGTAGATTTCATCTCACTAACTAATAGAAGCACATTTTTAATGTTGCTGTACAAGAGGTGAACTTTGAAACAGACCACAGATGATTACTAATGGGTAATCGTCTGATATTGACTAATATCACTTCTTATTTTCAGGGAAGGAAGCAGAAGCAGCTGTCCAAGATTCTTATGTATCTTGAGATGCTGATCCAGTCTGATCCTTGAGGTCTAATTAGTAGCTCAGATACGACTGACTGCTTGGTATATAAAGCTGCAGAACAGCAGTGATTTTGATAGCATGGCTTAGGCAACAATTTAAGAAAAGTTTTAGTGCTCAAAGGGAGCTGAAATCTCTTACCATTTTGACTGCTCCCCTTGTTTTTAGTGTTACCTGGCTGTTCTGACCAACTTCCATATGCTTTGGGAGCAATGTGGCTGGAGCAAATCTGAAGTCATAGTTATATCAGGACTTAGCATACCTTGTGCACTTAAGAACTTCCCAGGAGAGTAGTGTGTGTGAATATCTTCTGTCCCTTAAAGTACATGCTTGGGGAAATATGGTAGATGTAACTACACTTTTTCCCTTTCCAGTTTTTTTCTCCAGCTGCCTAGTCTCTTAAAATATTCCTTCATTAGACAATTAGTATCTATTGTTTGATTTCAGGCCACTGCTAAAGGGAGGTCTGTAGCTACATGTTAGTTTATTCAATTCACTGTAAAGCTATTAATTAACATGGGGTAGCACTTCTCTGTTATCCTGAGCAAGACTTTACATAGGCTGCTTGTTTTTTACCTTTTACCCTAAAATGGGCTGCACTGTAAAAATACACGCAATTAAGGATGTATTTTTTTCATTATGTTATCAATAGTGTTAAGATTGAAAGACAATAAAATCACAAGCGGGAGTTCAGCATCTGACCAGCACTGAGTTGGTTATGGAGTTCACATGACAGTTGGTTGCTTCCCCCTCTCAGGATGCTCCCCCCTGACCTCCATAGCTATCTTAAGCTTTCCTGTAACATGACTGTGTAGTGACTCCAGGGTGCCCCGTTCTTCTTGAGAAACTCATAGAAAGAGTGCAGGAATTAAGAAGCATATCTCTGTGTTTTTCACTAATGGGAAGAATTTAATGAGGTTTTCAACAGCACAAATTTGTCAGTCTGTGATCAGGAACCCCTGAAGATTTCAAGAGAAGAGCTGTCATATGCAGGTGGTGGTTGATCCTTTATTTCCTTTGGCTGATTCTGCCCACAAGCATGCAAGCAATTACCCTTTTAATTTGTCTCCTGCATACAAGATCTATGATTCTGCAGTGACTGTGCTGTGGCAGTAGGCCAGCTGCCCTGCTGTGTACCTTCTACCTCCCCATGGTTACCATTACCGATTTTCACGGTTGCATTGTCTCCTTTTTCTACAGTGGTTAGAGCCTTTGCCCAGGAAGTGGGAAGCCCACGGTCATGTCACTCCTTTAGCCTGAGTATCTAAACTCCATCAGTGATGGGCTCTGAGAGGAAGGATCCTTGCTGGCTGAGACTGGGCAGGGCTTTAGAGGCGGCAGTCTGCAGAGAAAGGGTTGACGTGTGTGCGGGTGGTCCCCTGAAGCATGTCAGAGGAGAAGAAAGCCTGTTCCCTGATGGATTCATTCATTATTCCAGCCCCTGCAGGGTGACTGATATTCTCTCCAGGGAGTTCACAGCACAACAAAGAGGGACTTTACATACAGGATCTTTTTTCCTTTTTAAACTGAAAACAACCGTTTCTCATCCTCATGAAAAGATCAGAGAGGACCATGTAATAGTCATGACTTTGTAAGCCTCTTTAGTGAAGCTTTCACAAAGTAACTAGGTCAGTGATACGTGCTTCTGGGCTATTGAATTTCCCCTCTTCCACTCAGTCTGTTCTTCCATTTCCTCACCCCACTTTACCACAAGGGAATGCCTTAAGGCAAAAATCTGGGAAGCTGATCCTTTTATTGCATTTGTTGTATTCTCATCTGGTATGTACAGTGCCAGGCCATCAGGCTTACAAAGCTGGCATAGCCCAAGTTTGCATGTAAACAGCAATACCACATTATCTGGTTGTAACTAAAGCCATATCTGCTTTCTCTTTGCCTCTGGATAATAGAAATAGGAAGACATTCAGCAGGAAGAGATTGGTGAGTTATTCTGGAAAAGGGAATACAACTGAAAAGTGTTTCTTCATCTTTGTTTTCCTTTCTCCATCAACTCCTTTCTTACACACTCCTTACTTCTCACATTTTATACTTTCGTCTTGAAGCTTCTGGCTGGCTGGGGGCTTTGCTGTTCCCACTCTTCCCTGAGGCCACACTGGTACCATGAATATTAGCGCAACGAGAAGCAGCCTAGAGCTTCTCGTATGTACATGTCCCCTGCTTTTTATGTGTATAAAGGAAGACAAAAATGTGATTCAAATTAAATCAGCAAAATCCAGGAACATGGGATTCAGAGTGAGGACTCAGGCATATCCCATGCAGATTTTGAGTTGTTTAAAAAATAGGCACTTGACCCTAAAAGGAAGATTTTAATGTGTCTGTATTAGGCATGAAAGCTCCTCCTATACATGCTGGAGGGGTTTAGAGGCTCATTCTTTGATGTGGGAGGAGGAGGAGGCAAGACACGTTGGTGACTTAGAACTGAGAACAGCTTTTGTATCTTGACCCATGGTTAAAGCAGTGAGCTAGGACGTGAGACACCTGGGTTCAGTCTCTTAGTCTCTGGAGACCCAAACCCAGATCTCCAGCTTCCCACGATTTCATCCATTTTATTTTTGATGCCACCATTAAACTTCAGTACAGTTATTTGTATTAGAATTTCCACAGTTTCAACTAGTTCTGCTTAACATGTGGCAAAAAATTAATGCACTGATGTGTTAATTACAGTTTCTATAGACAATTATAGAACTTGTGGGAAATAAACAGAGATTGTTTCAACACTGGTCTATTGTGATTGGGAAATTGAGGTTCAAAGAGAGTCATAACCATTGTCATTTCTCAACAGAAATTCTGGATTAAAGCCCTAGGAGCATCCAGAAATTTTCATCAGCCTCAGATACCCTGCCAAGTTCAATAAGATACAATTAGCACTTTTTTCTCCCCTATTTTTCTCAGGTTAGAGGGTGTGTGCTTGGAGCTGCCAGGTAATGGTGAGGCACAGGGAAGCTTTGGTAGCTTGCTTCAGTTTGACCATTTAAGGTCTAACTCTTCCCTCAGTTGTCTACATATATATTTTTCATGGTTCAGCCAACTTGCACTTGCCCTGACTTGGCTTTTTTTGTTCTGGTGACTTGTAGTATGATTGTCAGGCACATACCTACTGGTGGTTTGAAGTCAGAAACGTATTGGCCTTCTCATGGGTGAAGGTGGGTAGCAAATGCTAGAAGCAAAACGCTGATTATTTGAAGTATCTTACCCCTGAAAGTTAATGACAAGGCACATTTACCACTATTGTAACCACATACCTAGAGATACAAAACACTGACACCTACCTTTCCAAGCTGTTGCTTAGCATGAGTAGTTAGACTACCCATACAATCATCACTCTTCCATTTAAAAGGTGGATTTTGTTTTAAGTTCCCATTTTGTGCTTTTGAAATGGAGGTGTAGATAGCTTTGACCAGAGCAGTAATTTCCACTCAATTATCCTTAGGCCTGCAGTGGGTTAGGAAGGAGGTAGTGCTGTTTGTTTAGGGAACCATACTGCCTTTTTAGCATTTTCAGATAAGAGTTTAATGTTAATGGTTGCCTGCCTTTTGAAAATGACTGACTGTTGTGGTTTTGAACATATGAAGAACAAAAGAATTAGGAATAGTACCTACAGCTGCTATTCCCTGGCTGGATACAGACTTGGTCAGATATGCAGGTAGTTTGCCATGCCTTTATAAGATACCACACATCACATAAACACCAGTAACTGGGAGCATTTGCCTCAAGGCAAATGTAAGGTAGTGCGACCTAGCTAAATCTGCTCTGCCCGAATGCTAAACTGTGGGTAGGAGAGCTCATGTGGAAGTTCACCACAGTTAGTTGATGGAGAATAAGGTGTTAAGCTGTGCTAACCTGATATTTTAGACTCTGTGGGGGATGAGATTATGAAAGGTGAACAAGCATCTATTCCAACAAATGAAAGCTGTAGGTGAACTACATCACTCCTGAAACAAGCTGTGCATTTTTAATGAACAGGATAATTTCATTGTTAGAGCCCTGCCAAAGGATGTGATGGACTTCCCAATGCGAACCTCTAAATCAAGACAGGGTTTTGCTTTTTAAACATATACCCAGGGAAGTTAGGGCTTTGCGAAACTAGCTGAGTAGAATGATTTTACTTGCAGAAGGCCAAACTGGGAATATCATCCCAGCTCTTCCTGGCATAGAGGTGCTGTAACCTACAAATCTGTGATGCAGCAGGTTACCACCACCAGGCTGGTATCACTCAAGTCCCTCTCAGAATTAGGACTAGCATCTCCAGAAGTAACAAACAGTTAAGCTACTCTGCTAACTAGCCCTGTGCAAGAATATTTCAAATATGCATGACTTATAAAATCTTGCATCCAAGGAATTAAAAAAATGTCTCTATTCCTATGGGGCACTTTCCTCTAGTATAACGTAAGCTATTACTGCATTTGGAAAGCTAGAAATTGTTGTGTTTTGTGAGAACACTTTTTAAAACATACTGTGTTCTACATGAGTGCAGTATTTGTGAAAAATGCCAAAGTGACAGCTTTAGAGAATGAGCTGCCCGTGTCACTGAACAGTTACACCAGAAACCATAACAAAGCATGCAACTGGCTCGTGATATTTAAAGGGATGCTGAGTGGTTCAGCTACTATGGCCATGTTATGCACAGCCTCCTCAATGACAGTTGTTGAAATAGTATTTTCATGACATAATTGTGAATCCACTCGCCATCTGATTAAAATGATCAAGGCATTTCATAGAAGCCCTTAGACATCCTGCAGACTATTACTGATTTCTGCAGTTGAGCAAGTGCCCTCCAGATGAAGGATGATGATGTGCTATGACCAATATCCAGAAACATTCAGTGACTCTAAACTGTTAAACATCAGCTAGTATAATTTGACATAGCAGCACTCAGAAATCACAGATTAGCATCTGCTGAAGATCTTATCCTATTAAATTTAACTAATACATGTGACAGTAAACATCTTCTGTCCTGTGGTAGCAGGATGAGGAATGTTACGCTGTTGCCAGAAATGAACTGCACCATTTAAACGTTTATGAAGTGTCATCATATTTGCCTTTCATAGTTCTCAGCTGTTAGAAAAAAATCATTGAAGTAATTGGATGAAATTTGAGATATTCAGATGAAAATTAAGAGGCAATGGAAGGTTTGCTTCTGAACTACTGCTTGATATGCTTGATCTTGTGTTTCTGTCTTATGTCTTCCCAGCTTTCTCCCTGAAACAATTCCTTCAATAGAAGTAATTGTTTTGTAGACACTTAAATTAGTTTCTTCTTTGCAATGTTTCTTTTAAACTAGCTTGTAAGTGTATATGCTGTCTTGGAGTGCAGGTGAAAGATTATGGTCTTGAGAATGACTTAAGATATAGCTTGAGAACTGAAATAGTGGGTTTACAGAAACAATGACCATATCTAGAGCAACTGGGAGGGGAAAACCCTAGAAATCCAACTCCATGTGTATATTTCACATTTACAATTTTTTTCTGCCTCATCATAAATGAAGTGTAAGAGCCTGCAGTCTCTCACACATCTTCAAGCAGGTAGACTAAACATTTTAGACTGGCAAGTTCCTTCCCACTGAGCTGCGCCTAGCGTAGGAATGTCCTCACCTTATGCTGTAATGCCAGCCCTGCTGGGGGATGGCTGCTGCAAGCAGTGAGTCATGTATTGTTTTATGGAGTGAGAATTGTTGTATTCATACATGCACATTTTTTAGTGTCCAGGGCTAATTTTTTTACTGTGGGGGCTCACCTGCTGGACCATGTAAGCACGCGGAAGACACTGTCCTTAAAATGCTCAATTTTATAGCATAGTGAATTAATTCTTCGCACGTGATTTAGAAATAATGGCAAAGGTAAGGACCTTTCAGTGAACTTTCAAGGGATGTACTTAGGGGTGAAACACCTATTTATTTCAGAATGGGCAGGTTCCACCCATGGCTTTTATTTTCCTTTAAGCCCAGTAGAATTTCAGCCTCAAATAGAAATGAAGAAGCTGATTACTTTTTCCCTTATTTCAGCAGGATGGTATTGCCAGCAAATGATTCATAGTCTCAAAGGTAACTGGAGGGAGTCATTTACAAATGCATTAAAAGAAACAGCTAATACCTGGGGGATATGTTAGCAAATATACCTTCGGCAGATAAAGGAGATGTTGCTTTGTTGGTAGAGATATTTCTTTAGCAAGAAATCCGATAACTCTCTAACAGCATGCCACAGCAGTAGGATTACTGCAACAGAAATCAGCAAAAGAAAGTTTTCCTAAGGTTGAATATCATTAGAAGTGTGTATTTTTATGCATGTGCCCTTTTCTCAATACTCAGTGTATAATTCCCATTAACGGTTGTGGAAGTTAGATGCATCTATCAAGAGAACATATCCCCAGGGTATTAAATTCTGTTATTCTGCTTCTTTGCATGTAACTTGACAGAGACATATATAAGCATCCAAGCTACTGAATTTGAGAAGGATGTGTATTTTCCCCCAAATCCATTCAAAGTGATTCTACTCCCAAGGGATTACATTTGAGTCTAACTTTCCTCTGATTTACTATTTTAGCTGAGCTGATGGATTATGAAGGAGAGTAATTTCTTTTTCATACTGTTTTCCTGAACCTGCCATTCAAAACTTCTTGTGTGGGGACAGAATGGTTCATAAACATTATTTTCCTGGAGGAAAATGGCTTCTCACAGTAAAAAGGAACTCTGAACAGAGCTTATCCATAAACATGTTTGCCCATCAGTGACTGACAGAGAAGCCACTGTGTGTGTTAAGGATGTGGACTTGTTAAATGAGACTTCTTATTTGGAAAGTTTTTCAAACAGACTCGGAAGGATGGGTTATATTCAGGTCTAGAGAAAGAAATTACATAGAATTCTGTTTTACCGGAATCTGTAGATTATATGGTAAACTAGTACCATAGTAGGAGCATCCTTTGGTCAGGGTACATGCCTTAACTTAAATTCCAGATCTCTCAAATATTCCTCAAATTCAGAGGTCTTCAAAAAGCTAAGCAAAATGAGGTCTTCTATGCTCCTTGCATTCTTAAGTTGTCTTTTTACATTAAACTTAAACCCAAATCCCAAAGTCTTAAATTGTGACTACAAATTTTGCACCCTAAACACATCCTTGTTTCTGTTTTGTTTCCTTGTTTGTTTGTTTATGGCTGGGAGGGAGGGAGAGTGGCAGTGAATGCACTTAAAAAAAATCCCGCTAATATCCTCCTTTTATCCAGAAAACCAAATATTTATAAATCCCTCTGAACCATGTAACTGTGTAATGATTGCAAGTTTGAAAGCACAGTTGTCTGGTTAATCCATTTAAATGCTTATTTTGAATGGGCAGCTGTGAGTCTTTGTGCACACATAGCTTCTCCCCATACTTACTGGTGCGTTATAAAATACCATGGAAATTCTGGTTTGGTTCAGTAGCAACCAGCGTACATGCATATAGTTTTCTATTGTACAAGATAGAGACTCTCCCCGCACAGAGCACACCCTTGCTTAAGGTGCACTTTAGAGCTGTGGCTGAAGCCAGTTTGCCTGGTCACTTCCAGTCTTGGCTGTATAGGTTGCTGAGATCATGCTTAAAGAATGTGGGAGTCCTGGTCAGAGGCACAAAGCACCCCCTAACTCATGACTTGAACATGCTCCAGCAGTTGACACAAAAAGTGCACTTCCGAAGGGCCAGTACAGAGGCACAATACAGAGCTGTGGATGGAAAAAGATCGAGGAACTTGAGTTTTAATTTCTCTACCTAGGTAAAAATAAAACACTGAACAGCAGGACTGCAATTTATGAACATACTCCACACCATGCCATTGTGCCTAAAATCTTTTGACGTCTTTCTTACGCTATTTGTTCCCTTTGTGCTTCATAATTATGAAGTATTTCCTACTTGTGAATGTGACAATTAAACTGATATTTGAACGGATGCAGCCCATTCCAATTACTGTGTTCCATTTTGAGGCTGCTTTTGATTGATTTATTTTTTTTAATCCCAAATCCATTATTTAGGTATGGCTTCATTTGACTAAAATTCTGTTCCTTGGTCCGCTGGATCATGCTTCCAGTTTACAGAAAAGGAAGTGTAGTCAGAATCAGGCCCTTTGAAATCAGAGATGGGAATTACAGTTCAGCGAAAGTTTCAGAGCAAAAGGTGAAATTCGGCCAATACTTTTGTCTGGGTTTACAGAGCATTTTCCCAGCTTAGTGATATTTTCAGGTAAATGGTCATCAGACTTTTCCTCCGAAACAAAGCAGAATTGGGATGACTGGCTGAATTTTATTTTTGTGCTCACATTACAGATCTGCAGCAAAATCAGATGTTTCACTTCAGACAGAGGACATCTGTCCTTCACAGTACTATCAGTCCCTTTTATGTAGTCCTTTCTCTTGAAAAAAAGTGTATTCTAAAAACAAGACTGCTCTGACTCTTTCAGCATCCTGTGAAGAGGAGGCATCTGCTAGGACTGTGTACTGCTGAGGAAACAGTCACAGAGAGTAATACCGGTCTTCTCAGATGCCTCCCATAAAAGTTCTAAACTGACTTGAGACACCAGAAGTTCTTTTTCTACACTTCAAAGTCAAAATAACCTCCCATCTACTTTCATAGTGGACTGAAACAGCTATGGGGCCCATCCTGAGGTGCCTCTGCAAATATTTCTGGGGAGAAACATCAATCCTTGGAGTGCTCCCCAAAGTGTCATAACCCATGCAGATGAGTCCTAGGCAAGTCCCATCTGCCCTTGCAGTGACGATGCCTGGCAGAAACAAATAACCGCGGAGCCCTTGTTTACTCTCCTGGAAGGGCTGTGACATTTTCTGTTTCAGGGCGAGTGGCATTTGAAAGCAGACTGCGCTCCGGTTGGAGACAGCAGCAGAGAGCATGTCCCCCATGTCCCCAGCACAGTGGGCAGCCTGACCTTGCCCCAGAAGTAACTGCAGGCATAGATCCACAGAGACTTTTCTCTGCCCTCAGCAGTGCTGCTGCTGGTGAAATATGCAGTTTTGCATTACCCTAGCTGTGGATTCCCACTCCTCATACCACATTCTTTATTGTGTTTGTGTAGTCAAATAGTTGTCTAGACTGTTCTGGGTCAAACTGGCCTTTTGGAGGGGGGGGAGGTGTGGTAAAGGTGCAGTCTGATTCCTCTGTGAGGGAGGAGAAAGTGCAATGAGGGATGTGAACAAATAACCAGAGCAGGAAAGCAGGGCTGCTGTTATTTGCAAACTGAAACTGTGCAGGTGTTTTCTGTATGGCCTCACTAGGGAGAAAAGGAAAAGGAAAGATCTTTTGTGTTCACAATACTTAAGAAACAAATCAGTGCTTTTTCTTAAAATGGTCTGAGGACTTCTTCATGAGGCAGACAATTGTTGTTCTCAAAATATGTGTTTCATTGCATCAGAAAGGAACAACATTAAAAATAAGATGTCAGAAAAGGTGTGTGAGTGTGAAGGAAGCTCTCCAGTGGCATCCCCAAAGGAGGGGTCTGCTGAGGGCTCTGGAAGGCTGCATGTGGCAGGAGCCTTTCAAAAGGGAAGATGGATATGGCCTTATGACTTCCAAAACCTGTCAGGAAAGTGTGTCAGTAGCTTTAAGGGGATATTACTAAAGCAAATAAAATGAAAAATAAAAGCATGAAATGGCAAATACAGGAGGGATACTTCTTCTGATTCACCACACAACCTAGCTGTATCAAAGGGAACCTGGGGGAGTCAGACATAACTTTGAATTTCCTGTTTTGTGTGATTTGTCACAGTCTTAATGTCAGCACTTCATTTTCACTGCTTTAAAAAGCAAGCAAAAGTCTCCCCCCAAACTAACATCATTCATGACCTTTCCTGGAGGTTCTTCTCCAAGACCTGAGAGGGTTTGCAAGTGCCTGCCAGTCTCCTTAGTGAACAAACAGTATTAATAAACATCTGCTCATCTTCGTGAGGGACAGCCGCTGCTTTTAGGTGTTATTTCCTACAGTTTCCCCTACATTTTAGTTGTCTTAGTCTGCTCTTTTGAATACACTAAAGTCCAGTGGATGTACATTTAGCAGGAGTTTAACTGTAGCAAGGGTTAACTGTAGCAAGAGTTAACTATAGTTTGAGAAGGATTTGGCTTTTTGCCACCTGAATTGCTGCATGCTGCCAGCATAGAGATCAGTCTTTAAATCATTACCATTTTCCATTTGGAAGAGATGATTTTCTGCCATCTAGCTAGCCTTCCTTATTCCTGTTGAAAATGCTGCAGGTAGACAGTCAAGTATCATGAAAGCTTTTTCCACATGCAGAGTTCACACCTCTTGAGCTTATAGTTGATTTAAAAGTAATTGAGTAAACCACAACAACTTTGTGTGCGGTAATTCTCAATTCTGACACTGGCTAGACTTGTTCCTAATATAACCTATGCTGAGGTAAATCAGCTTTAGATGGATTTGAGGATCCACATGCAAAACTGTAAAACTTCCATCCCTTTAATTTAATCAGTTAAACTCATGTGGTGGTGTGTGTATGCCAGGCCAGCACTTTGTTACTTGAAGCCATTTGGAAAGTTAAGCATGACAAGGCCATATACTAAATAATGAGTAAAGCCCTGTAAGGAGTGTCATTTGTGAGTGTTTGGCCAAGCAAGTATGTTACTATTTTTGATTTCTGTGTGGCTTTGTGCAGTGGTCTGTGGGAGCTGAGGGCAGGGCTCCATCTGCACAGCGTGCTGTATGGCTGCCTGCTCTGGTGTCACGGTGATGAGCCAGCACGACAGTTGTCTGTGTAAGGGAGAAGTAGGAACTGTACCCCTGTGCCCACCTACTCTGTCCATCACAGGTAGCACAACTTCAATTCCCCATGGGAAGGATGGCAGGGTTAGGCAATATAGTATAGCAGGAAGCTCATAACACTTTTTAAGTTAGCCTCGTTGCCCCAACCATTGATCCTAATGTGTTCTGCTGCCCAGAAATTTAGCAGAAGAGGCAGTCACTTGCCCTGTGACATAGACTTCAAAACTTCTCTGCCTTCCTCCCACCCGTAGCTTGTCCAGTGAGGATGCTCCTAAAAAAGCAGACAAGATTTGTCTTTGCGTTAAGCAAATATCACATGACAGATACTTAGGACTGCTAGTAAGCAATAGAGGGATGCCTTTAGATAAGCAGCACTAATACCTTAAGAATATGATTCTTTTTTTGATGATCTTATGGATTTTTTCGTTTGTATGTGGCACTGAGCACATTCAGTAGCCTTGCAGATAAACTGAAGAGCCAGGATGTGTCTCTATGGAATACTTCATGGCTAACAGAAATAGCTTGGCCATAACATTATTAGAAAATGTCCTAAAGTACTGTTCCACCTGTACTGGGTGGACTCTTGAATTTCCCTGTTGGAAACTGGGAGTTTAATAAATAGGCCCTTGAAAATAGGGTTGAATGACTCTTAAAGGTGGACATTCCTCGTTTCTGTTGTAGTAAGAGAGATAAAGGAAAGAAGTATAAACTAAGCTTTTGGAGGCAGTATGTGCCTCTTTCAGGAGAAATGATTCACCTTCCCCAACACCCTTATGAAGAATGAAGAGCCCTATGATACTTTGAAGCAGGTTGTTGGTGGTAGTGTGACTGTTGAGGGGTCAGGAGTGGAGAGAAGCATGCTTCTATAAACAGGCTTTCTTAACTAGCTGAAGGGAAAGGTACAGTGGGTTCAGAAACTCCATTCAACCTACTTATAACATTCAGTTGCATGGTTTTGTTCTGGTGAGGCTCTGTAGCTGAGAGTGGAGGAACATTTGTGTTTTTCTGAGTCAGAATTGTTCCTAATTGTGTATGGTTTAGATGTTGGGGGTTTTGCCACAGAGACTCTTCTGTCATGAAAAAATCTTTGCTTCCTTGTATATCACAGAAATAACTGTGTAATGCTTGAATGACTGCTGTCTATTTTCAGAGCATATAAGTTGGAAAAATAATATTTGTACAAAGCTGAAGTGTTTATACTCTTTCGGCTCTGCTTCA
Organism: Haliaeetus albicilla; assembly: GCF_947461875.1. Lineage (NCBI taxonomy): Eukaryota > Metazoa > Chordata > Aves > Accipitriformes > Accipitridae > Haliaeetus > Haliaeetus albicilla. The sequence continues at coordinate 35,361,245 of NC_091484.1, read as the reverse complement.
AGTGAGGTAATGGCAGCTTTCAGTGGGCAGGCAAGGATACAAAAGGAGGCGAAGTTACAGGATATGCTTTTTAATGGACAGGTCAGAATTAGCTATGCAAATGTCAGTTCTGAACCATGAATCATGCTCATTCCGACAAGGCAGGAAAGCTGTTTTCCCTGATCTTGTGAACCAGATGAGCATTGCTGTACTTGATACTCACCGTATATCTGAAGTCACAGAAGGAGTTAACCACCAAAGACAGCTTCCAGTAAATTCCAAATTTAATGCATTATGCAGGAAAAAACCTAGACCCTGTAGTCACAGTTGAATAAATTGATCTTCCTGTTGTATCACACACGGTTCTCCAGTGCTGTGTGCTGTTTACTGGCCGTGTTAGGGAGGCTGCGGGTTAAAGTCAAGAGAAGATGAAACATCCCTCTGAGTGCCCTATGGGAAGCCATCATTTAGATTTTTTTTCAGCCTTTTTGCCTGGAGACAGTATTCTTTTGTTCCGCCTACCATGGAGTGCTAAACAGTGGCCAGAAAATGTGGAAGAGAGCAGCAAATTAAAAATCTGCAGGTAAAAATCCATCTCATTATTTGAAGCATCACAATAATGTTATTTTTATTCCCTGTTTTCAGAGTGTGTTCACCCTTCTATTGTAAGTGCTGAGCTGGAGTCTTCTCACACCCGCACTAATGTGAGTCAGGAGTCATGGCAGCGAGCTCCATTCTTGGGCGTGTTTGAGGCAGTTCACTGCCATGCCCTGTACCAGTGAGAAGAGCCCAGCCCATGATCAAAACTGCCAATGCTAGCTCATTTTGGAAGTAGTGGATAAAAATAGTGTTATTTTAATGCTTTAAATACAAGAATGATTTTTATCTTCAAGATCTTCAGCTTAGTATGCTGTTCCCTCCCTTATTTTCTCTGGTTGTGTCCCTCCCCCCAGCTCCTGCCAGATTTGATTCTGTTTCTGTGTCAGTGCCTGCAGCAATCCCTAAAGCAAAGTTTTGTCAGTTCCACTTGCTGTTAAAAGCCAGGCACTTCCACTGCAGAGACAAGTTAAACAAAGTTTTCTAACTCCTGCTTCTTTTCCTTTTGTCTTCTCCCTCTGCACATGCCTTCCCCTGCTCCTTGCCTGCTGGTAGGTGGGATATAGTGGTTTCCCACATTTCAGTGTGGTTCATCGGTGGCCTTCCTGCTGTGAACTGGTTCTTCTGCTTTGGCCTTCCTTCAGCTGGGGGTGGCCAAACTACTTCTGGCAAGGTCTAGCTTGTCAGAACGGCCTACCTAGTCTCCCCTCTTCTTTCCTAGCAAACTTCTCAGTCATGGCTGAAGAGCAGGTTGTAGCCCACACAAACGGTTCAAAGGTCAGTGGGCCCCACCAGACCATTTCCCCCCCCCCCATCTCATAGCAGCTGCTTTGTGGTAGGATGGGTTGCAGGGCTCTGTGTGTGTCTCATTTGCATTAACAGTTGTATTGTTGCCACCTGATAGGCGTGACTTGCATTTTTTTCATATGACGGGCAAGAATGTGATAGGCAGAAGCCATGACATGCATCTTCTCCAAGAACTTCACAAGAAATGGATTCATAAAAAGGAAGTTATTTTGGTCTTTATCCTTTGCAGAGCCCCGATGAGGTTTGATCGGGCACAAAAGCAACACAAAGGTCCCAACCACTTTGCAAACAAAAGTGCAATCAGTACACCTAAAGGCATGTCTTTAAGTATTGACTAGAGGCAGCTGTTGTGGTAGGCCGGAAGCCTAAAGATCAAAAGGAAACCTAAGACGTGAAACAGCTTCCGAGGGGAAAAAGGGAGTAAGTTGCTAGGGGCAGACCAGGGTGGAGTCAGTGATCTGCGACTATACATGATACAGATCGAGGCAGAGAGATTCTGCAAAAGAATCTGTAAGAATGTGGTTTTCTGGAGTCCTGCCACAGGGATAGTTAAATATCTGGTGAGCTAAACTTTTATGGAACCTGTTTTCCTCTGACACATTTTAGTTGTATGTAAAAGATAGCTCATATTTGGCTTTACAGAGGCTGTTTCAGCTCTCTTGATAATCATTGTTGTTAATCTTAATAGAAATAGTCACAGAAGTCTAGTGTCCGTGGTAATCCTACTGGGGTAAATCATAGTTGAGATAAAGGACTGTAGCCCAAAGCAGCATCCAAAACAGTATGAACTATGTGAGTTCATATTCACTATGTGAGTATGGGAGTATGTATCACAGAGTGACACTCCATTTCAACTCATGATGACATTAAGCTCAGAATTGGCAGCTGTAACTGAAAAATTGAAAATACATATTTCATAGGGTTACTCCTGAAGATATTGTCATGGGAGTTACTAGGTGATCTGCAGTGTTGCCAGGTCCTGTGATTTTATGATGAGTCATATGATAGTTGACATTTTTCTTGAAGATCAAGCTCCTGGATTCCAGTGATTTATTTTCTTTTTGTCTTTTCATTTTGTAAGTTAGACAATAATTCCAACCCTCCTGCTTATGGCCAAAGTTTCAAAACATGACTGAAACGCACTCTAAGAGTCCAGGCAGCAATGGCAAATAAAGGAGAACCCAGCAGTTGTTTTGTTGGGATTTTTTTTCCTTTCCTTTATTTCCATGATCTCTCTGGCTAGTTGTGTGATTTTGTAACTCATGACTTTTGAATCTTTGGGGCTGATTATGGTTCTATCTTTTCTTCCTTGTATTACTGCACTAAACATAATCAGTATAATTAAGATTAACCATCAGGATATATCCAGGTCTTAAAAGCAAAGCTCGGATCATGCATTTGCCCTGGCTCCTTCCCTCCTGCAATTAATTCATCAATATTTGTAAGGCAAAGAATGTCCTTTTCCACTTTCATGATGCTGTCAGTGTCCCCATCACTATCAAAGTTCTGCTGAGGTTACAGATTATGTACTGGCGGTAATAGGCAAAATAGAAAAAATGCTGTGTGTAGTACTGTTCCTGGCAAAACCTGATGTCTTTCTGTTGGATGAGGAGGTAATGCAGCTTGGACGTTCTTCATAGCTGCTACTGTGCTTTCCAGCCACTGAGATATGGTGTTGTGGAGCTGTGCTCTTTGGGAGAACAAGGACAATCTTCTTCTAGGCTTTCTGATAAAGGCATCCTCTTCCTTGCAGATTTCCATGATGTAGTGGAGCGAAGTCTTAAATTCAAGTCTTTCCCATCAGGTGGAATTATTTCACAGCAGCTGAGTAGTTGAGTTCCCATCCCAACATCTCCCTCAGCAATTTTTTTTTTTTTCAAGGCATGGAATCTATCTGCTCAGCAATGCTATTTTATATGTATACATCTGCCAGAGGCACTGGATGAGAGAACAGAAATGCAGTAGCAGTATTTTACAAGACAGGAGTAAGAGAAATTGGCTGCTGTTTCTGAAATGCATCCTAAGACATAAATAAAGTTTTCCAGTGTAGATATTCCCAAAAAGACAGCATGTTGGTTTGGGCTTTATTTAAATGTTGTTGGCTTTTGAGAGTTCTGTAACAATACTAAAAAATAAGAGGAATGTAAACTATAGCCTGCTGATACCTCAATGAAAGTTACACATCTACAAACAACAGACACAAAGCAAACAACTTCAAGACAGTCAATAGACTTTGGGTGAGGAGTACTGTTTATAAGGTCCTGAGAAATCTTAAAAAAGACGTAAGCATAGACTAAAAGTGTTGTCCTGCAAGCCTGGCTCAGCCAGAATTCATGGAGTTGATATTTCTTACGTGGCTGCTCTAGTGTCTCTTCCATAATATCCAGCCCACATGTTGGCTTGCATGTTCCATGCATTTTAACCACGGTGACTGATCTATGCTGAACTGGTTGGTTGAACGATTCATAGCCAAGAAACCACAGCCTTTTATTTGGAGCCCTCTACATGGACAAGGAAGCACAGAAAGCTGGAATTAGGCTTCCTGTAGAAGTCAAAATAAGAAAACTAACATTAGAGAGTGGATGGCAAAACTCAAATTTTAGGAGACAAGCACACATTTTAGGATGGCTTCCTTCAGATGTGCAAATCTGTGTTTTCTCCATTGACTTTCCCATTATATCCACTCTTTTTTTTCATGCAAAATGAAAGGTTGCTTCTGTCCACAGTCTTCGAGTGACTTTGGTTGTCTGAATAGGAGAAAACCTTGAGGAGTTGGCTCTAGGGGTATGAAGTGTGCAGCAGGATAGTCAAGCATTTTTAGAGATGGACATTCAAGTGACTACAAGAAGAGGAGCAATCTTGCTGGTTATGAACCACTCATTGCTTGTGGGCCCCTCAGGGAATGAGTGAATACACTTCCTTAGGGAAGAACCCTACCAACTTGTCATTCTCCAGGCAGGATTTTGTTGATTAGAGATAGGTTTGAGTTCATGTGACTTGGAAGGAGACCAGTCTTTCCTGGATTTCTAAGTCGTCAGAGTCTAATAGCAGGTTGTGATCAGAAGAGAGTGATGTTGAGGTTCACATTTGACTCCAGATTTCAGGCCCTTTTGCAGAGGTTGATTTCCGTATTGGTCTGATAGGAGAATTTCAGCATCAGCCTGAAAGGGGAAGGGCAAACTTGGCTTTAGTTTGGAACTAGATGGGTTATCACAGTGGGCAAGGCCGAGCTGTATTCATGAACAACACACCAACACATGCTAGAGCAGTGTGACAGTATTAGGGAAAGTAAACTGCAGTCTAACTTTAAATCAGATGCTGAAGCATGAAAGAAAGTTTGTCCACCTGCGCAGTTTATCCAGTACCTTGAACTGCCAGAGGCATGAATAGAGAGGCACTGCACTGTCAGCCTGTATTACAAGAATTCTGGGGAGAAAATTCAAGTGTAGTCAGTTCTGGAAGTCCTCAAATCCTGTTAGCTTTTGCTATTAATTTAACCTGTTCAGAAATTAGCTGGCCCTAACTACTCAGCCTTTTGCTAGTAATTGAATTGAGGCCTACCACTCTAATTTAGAAACTTAAGGTTTGTGACCTTGCAGTGGATTGCTGCTTTCCAGATAGCTTTTTTTAAAAAAATCAAGTTGCTTGGTTTGGAGATCCCTCGTTGGAAGAAGTCCAAATATATTTTCATATGTTTGTTCCAGTGGGTGAGTCTTGGCAGAAGCTGGCATGGCCGGGGATGGCACAGGAACGAGCCCTGCCTCTCAGCAAACATAATGTGTTTGAACCAGTTCACCTAAAGACCCACCTTCATGTGGCTTTTGGCTCCAATGCTGTGGGCACTAGAGAGGACTGAGTCGTGTCTGTGGCAGAGGCATCCATCGCAACATGGCTGCCCAGTGAAACATGGAGCCGTGTGAGCTCAGAGCTGAAAGCAGTGTAGATGCTGCTATAGTCTTTGCAGTCTGAACAGCAGATGTCTTTCCCCTGAGCAGCTTGGCACCCTGCCACAGGTTTCCTGTGTGAACTTGGATGAGTCACTTCATCTCTCCCTTGATATTTGTCTTTATTGTTCATCCAGGCTTTTAGGAGCATAGATTGTCTCTTACTGGGTAGAGGGACAGTCCCTCATTATCAGGTTGTTTTGATCGTTACTGGAACCTAGATAAATCGATACAGCTATTAGTTTCTCTTCAACATGTGGTAAATAAGAGGTACTATCCAGAAAAGAGGAGCAATTTGCCATAATGATTATTATATTAATGCATATTTTATAGAACACTAGATTCAAGACCTTTCGAGTTCCTACCACACCTACTTCAGTGAGGCTTTGTTCTTCTGCATGGCTTCTGGGAGTTGTTGCAACACAAATAATTAAGAACAAGAAATGTTTACCTGGGGCTTAAAATTCAGAATGTACTGCTAGCATTCTCCACCTGAGTAAGTGCTCCCAGTGAGCTCATCATAGTCCTCCCCTCTGTGTAGGAGCTTCTTCTATACCACTAAAATCATTGGGAGTTTTGCCACTGGTTACAATGACGGTAAGATCAGAGACCTTAGGTCATGCTAGTGATGAGAAGGATGTGTGATTTGGCTGAAGAGGGAAGACTTTTCTCTCAGTCCCTCACAATGGCTCAGAAATCCATTGAAAATCTTAGCAAGAGGCCTTTTTATTTCCTTCTGGAAAAAGCATGTATATTTAATTCCCATAATAAAATATTCTAATGGTAGTAAATAGTGACGTTCTAGAAGGAAAAAATTGATTTCTCAGCTAATGGAGGAGAGAGGGGGAAATTATGAATCCCTGGTTGCCTGTATCGGTTGACTAGCAACATTTGGCCACAGAGAGCAATATGAACATAGTTTTAACACACAGGTGGCTACAAGAGAAGGGCTGTGCTATATGAAGCCCAGTATCTCCTTAAAGTGGTTCAACCTACTTTTCTAAATATATTATGAAGTGAGTCAGAGTGAAACTGTTGTAGATAGTCTGCTCCACTTCAGATAGTTGCATATTCGTTTTAGCTTTAGAAAAAAGTTTATGTTGGCATTTTCTGTTCCTTGTAGTCATGCTGGCTTTTCAAAATAGTTTTTGAACTAAACATATGTTTCCTGAAATTCATACACTGGGTCAAAAAATATCCCTTCCCTTACTGCTGCCACACACTGAAGCAGATCGTGAGTACTAACACTCTGAACCAGTAAGCAAGTAATTCTTCAATGCCTGGGTGCAGAAATGTAGCTGTTGGGTCAAAGTAAACTTCTACAAGGCAGACTGTCATTGCAAGTTCATTTGAGTTCAGGTCCCCTTGAGCTGGCCCAGGAGGACTCCAGTAGCAGATTACATGGCTGCATAGATGCCCTAGTGCATTTCCAGCTTGAGTTTCACTCACAACCTCTGGCAGACCATCCACCTTAAGTTGAAAGTCAGTTCCAGCTCTGTGTTTTATTATGTGAACAGTAATCAGATTAAGGATGACACCTAGGTTATGCCTCAGGGTAGTAAAGACAAACTTGCAAAACTCATCATGATCCATGTCATAATGATGTCACCCACCTAACGTGCATTCCCACGATGATATCCATAGTTACTTTGGCACACAGACCACGACACAACATATTGTACAGCGGGGACAGATATGTTGCCTGTGAATAAGGCAAATGGGTGACTGCAGAGTAGTTATTTCAGTGCAAACTGAACTCAGAATAAGCTTGATTCTGCAAATTACAAAGCAACTTTTGGTCCCTCAAGTCAATAGAATTTGATTTCATTTTTCAAATTCACTTTGGTTAACCTGGTCTTGACACTGTGGCACTTGTCCTGTTGTAAAGAAAATTGGTAGCTGTGAAAGATCAAAGATTTTCTCATTTAAGGTGGGAGGGAATACTTGCTGCTGATGAAAACCTTATCTTCATAATGAGCAATAACACAATCTGATAATCTCCATTATCGAGTTTTCTTCTCTTTTTTTTCCTTAAGCTGAAATTATGTCACCTGTAGACAGAAATAAGGAAAATGGATTGCAAATGCCAAACCTATGCAAATTTTGTGACATTAAAGTAACAACCTGCTCAAACCAACATCAGTGCAAGAGCAACTGCAACATCACTGCTATCTGTGAGAAGAATAGTGAAGTCTGTGTCGCTATATGGTAAGTTATTTCTTCATACAGGTGGGGAGGGGAGCACACCCTCATTCATCATTACTTAGTACTTTCCTTGATTGCTCTGATATTCAGAATGTCCCTGCTATTTCACCAGGCTTTGCTCTCTTGCTTCCAACTCATATCTCTGCTCAGCATACTGAGAGTTGCTTGAGGTTAACAACAATTCTGATATGAAATGTTCTAGGGATTTTTTTTTTCTAAAGCAGTTCTGTTCCAGCTTACGCTGTTATTGGAAAAGAGGCATGTTTTTGCTCAAACCATTAAGCTGCATCCACCCACAGCACTCAGAGTAGAAACAGATTTGAGACTCAGAGAGGATTGTGGTGGCATTTGCTGAAGAAAGACAATTCTCTCTCAGGTTTCGAAGTTAACGAGAGTATGTAGATCTATCACAGGAGGGTTATTTACCGTGTTATAGGTAGAAATACTTTCTCTTAATGGTAAAAAAAAATCTTCTGTGTATATAGTGACTCTGATGTAGGCATAGTGCTTTTTATATAGCATCTGTCTAGGTTCAAAGAAATCAAGAGTATATGAAAATGAGTTGGATTTTTTTTTAGGATTTGTTGACCCTAAACTTGCATTCCAGTCTAAAAACTGGGGGTTTGCCCTTCCATAAATGGTAAGGCAATCCTACCAAAGAAAACCAGAAACACTCTTAATGAGTTCATAAGTGGACAAAAGGAACAGAACTGAGTATTTGCAACATTGCTGCTGATTCAGGAACATAATTAGAACCACTTACAGAAAGGCATAATTAATTAATTTATTGAGGGATTAGTTGTGTCCATTGACTTGAAGAGATGTTCAGCATAATTGGAAGTAGACACTTGAAATGCAGGATCAGTACAGTGTGCTGTTCCATATTTGTCCTGTGCTCCTTTAGTAAGTGGTCAGTGCCTACTATTGCCATACAAAGTGGCTGTAGTACAATTTAAGATATATTCTGGATTTTTAATGCCAACTTATCCAAAAGGCAAAAGAGTTGAGAACTTTATTTAAAGTGCTCTTTGCCTCTGAGTCTTGTGTCAATGAATTGAAATCTGTGGACCAGGACAAAACATGGGAATATGGTCCAGATTATCAGCTGTAAATATTTCCCTGACAGCGAGGCAACACTAGCTTGCACCAGTTCTATTGTTGGTTTGTTTTTTGTTTTTTTGGCGGGTTTTTTTGAATTATAAGGATAACTCCTTCAGTGCAGAAATTGTGCTGATTGTAGGCTTCAAAAGCAAAACAAAAAGGCCAACTCACTAGAAATTCCTCAGATTTTGAGGAAATATTTCAGTTTTAAACATAATTTCCCACAAATTTTTACTGTCTGCACAGTGACCACAAAAACCAAAAGTATGTTCTGAAGTTCACAGCAGTTCATTGAGCATTAGCCTGAATAATTCTGGGTGAGATTTTCAAAGGCACTTTTTGGAGCTTAGTGGTAATATGATACAGGAATAGCTGTACCATTGTACAAATGCCCCAGTGTGAGGAGCCCAGACACAGCCAAATTTACCCCGTTCAGGAAAGCCGAAGAAGGACATATGATACTCTTTAAATCCCATTTGAGTTCTCAAAAGAGGCAAATTTCGGGCAGGCGCAGTCCTGTCTGCTCCCTGTGTAAAATATTGCTTCTTTGATTTCAATTTTCTCCCTTTCATTTTTAGGAGACAGAATGATGAAAATGTGACATTAGAAACAATATGCCATGATCCCCAGAAAACACTGTATGGTCACATGTTGGATGACTCCAGCTCAGAGCAGTGTTTGATGAGAGAAAAGAAGGAAGATGGGGGACTGATGTTCATGTGTTCCTGTACAGGTGAAGAATGCAATGATATGCTCATGTTTCCATCAGGTAGGTTTAATAATTTACCCGGCATTCCTAAACTATACCTTGCAAGTACTATTAACTGTGTCATACCAATGGACTTTGGGATCTCATTTTGTGGAGGAAACCTTCTAGTGGCAAGAGCTATTTTGGTCTCTTCTGATCTCTTCTGAGTCTTGCAAAATCTCAACCTTTCTTTTCTATGTTCAGAGGTTATTTCTTCCTGCCAGGCTGTCTTCCTTTTGAAGTAAGTCTGATACTCAGCTCAAGACATTGCACTTAAAAGTTGATGAAAAGAAAGATGAAAGCAAGATGTTTAGAGCTGTTCTGTTGACACACCAAAATGCAACATATGCTAAGTACATTATAAAACATAAACAAGGGGCAAATGCCATATTTAAGGTCTTGCCTCTTCTAAAAGGCTGTATTGCCATAGTGTGACATCTGTATATACAGATACTACTGAGTAACTTGATAGGATGTGAATTTAAAGTCAGCTTCTCTGATGTAACTGACCATCTGCACTTCTTCTGTGGTGGGCATGAAGTAGCTAGAAGGTTCTTTCACTAGTGGATACGCTACTTCATGCTTACTATGGGACAAGGACATGTACGTGAGTTCAGTTAAACTATTGAAATCTGAATATAGGCCAGATCACAAGTGCATAACCTGTCCCCACTGTACTTCATGAATGCCTATATACACCACTGCAAATACAGTAAAGGTAGTGCAGGTGTGTGCAGTGCTGGTGGACCTCATCTTGCACACACAGATATGCATGTGTGCATGCACGCACCTCACTTTATTTTCTCCTGCCTGCTGGATCCCACAATGATTCTTTTATTGAGACTAAGTCAGGTCTCTCGCAAGCAAGTGTGAGGCCTAATGTGAAGAACTTTGTGTGCACGGACATCTAAATGAGTATGGCACACAGAACCCGTCCTTATCACCTCCCAAGTTCCTTAGAAAAGGATATAATCAGATCCTTGTTATCTGAGATAATGAAGGGCTGGGACACTCTTTCCACTCCTGTGAAACATGGTGTGTGACTGCACTGAGGCGGACAACTATGTGAGTGGCTTCTAGCTCTCGCTTCTCAGCCCTCCAAGAAGGCTAACTAGTTAAGGTTGCAAAACCACACCAGAGTAGCCAAGAGCAAGCTAGAAAGTCTTTGCCTCTCTTGGCCCAGGCTATCCATATCTGGTGCCACCTCCTCCCCTCTTCCTCATGCCCTCCCCATGCTTGATTTGAAACCAGACTGCTGATCCATGGTTGTATGACCTACCCTTGCTTGGGTGGGCTTTAAAGGAGTTGGAATAAATACTGGTATTGATGTGAGCACAGGTGGTAGACCCAGGACCTGATTCTAACAGATTGCCTTGATTTTGTTGAAGAGAATGTGTTCCCAGTGAAAAGGTCTTACTCTGTGTCAGCTGTCTGGAGTTTTTATACAAAGCAAACCACGCCCTTGTGGATTTTGGCTAATTTGTTATAAATTAGTCATGTTATAGCTGTTTCTCCTGGAGCTATGTAGCTGAATACAATCGCTCTGACAAATGTGTGTCTTCTATGTGTATGTTTATGAAAACTGTTCTATAAATTCAACACCAAGTGCCTTCATTCATGTCAACTCTGCAGCCCCCCTCACCCTTCTAGAGCAGCCTAAAAGCAGCTGTAGTATAAATTAAAACCCAGTCTTTTTATCCTGATTTCTTTCACTCTGGAGCGGAGCATTTCCTTCTAGGTCATGTGCTGTAAGCACTCTAGGTGACTCCTGAAAACTGTGCCCTGCATTCACGTGTAGTAAGTGAATAACTACAGATAAAAATTAATGTAAAATTTCAGTTTGTAACATTTCCAGTTCATTCACGAGCCCAAGCATTAACTCCAGTTAGGAGGGGGGAGAGCTGAGGCTTTGTCATTCCTTTTTTATTGTTGTGGATTAGTGTTTCTTTTAAATGAAAACAGCCCCTTTGGGTTGCTTGCCTGGTTAGCCATGGCAGGAAGACAAACGATTTTTACAGTATCAGACATGCGGTTTCCTGTCTGTGTTTAACTTTGAGCAGAACATCACAGCCAGCTGGTCCACGGCTCCTCCAGACAACTAGATAATAGCCTGTAATAATTTTGCCTTTGGAATGACTGTCATTCACATCTATTCTGTACACCTCTTGCCTTTTTTTCTCTCTCCATTTCTTATACACCAGAGCAAGAATTTTTGCAGTGTTTTTGCACATCCTGTAGTTTTAGAGAGTTGACAAAAGCTAGTCTAAAAAAGCCTGATCAAAAAGTGATTGATTGTACTCATTTATTAGCAGAAACTGAGATGATAAAAAAGATTGTAATTTTTCACCTGATAATCACAGCCTTTCCTTTCAAGCTATTGGTATAAATGATCAGTGTTCTAGCTCCTCTTCCTCCTGGGTGCACACTTAATACAGACCAGATTTAGTTTGTTCCTGGTGTTTTTAAGGTAAGAAACAAAATTGTCGGTAAGGCAACAAGTTCTAATTTCCACCAGAGGTTAGTCACTATGTTCCAGTGATTCACAGCTGAGCTGTTATTGCTTACAGAAGAATTGGTTTATAGCACTGTTGGCTTGTATCACTTTTGACTGTGAAGAGTAAATCTCCTTACTCCATTTTTAGACACAAACATCTAAAGGTTTTGGGTAGTGGTGTTACCAATTAATGTGTATAATATGATTGAAATAACCAGGGAGCTGGTAAAGTCCGTGTACAGCCCCCATCAGTTAATATTTAAAACAGGGAAACAATAACTAGACATGATTTTAGGGTTTAGGAATAAACTATTAGACAATGGGGCTTTGTAGATAGGTAGAATGCATATGTCAGAAAAGAGAATAGATTGTGGCCTGATCAACAAACCTTGAAGAACCGCTTGGAACTCCCAAGACAGAGTAAGAAGTAAGTAAAAGGTAATTCCTACAGGGGGAGATCACAACCACCGACTCATTGACCACCTACTCAAATGATACCACCTACTCAAAAGAAGACAATGAAGGAAGGAGATAGAGTCTGCACACTAATTTACACGAGAGGCGAAGAAGAAAGAACCAATCATTTAGGGAAATAATAATGAATATGTATTACTTAAGTATATAAATGTGGGAATTTTTGAGACAAGGGTGTGCTGTCCTTAGACAGGCACCCATTTGTGCGCATCAATGAAATTAGTGTGAAAATACCTCGACTCTGTGTGTTATTGGCTTGCACACTGGGTAAACAAACCCCGTTTGTGGGACAACAGTTTTCTGGTGACCCAGATGGGACCTTGCTGACAGCCTTGCTTGGATCATCTTGCCGCACCCAACAGAGAAGAACAGGGGAGAAAAGAACTGAGTGGACTCCAGCACGCACTGTCCTGTTGAGCGGGGATTCCATCACCTCCTCTCCTGCTGTTGGGCGGTAAGCGACACAATGGTGCAAAGCTATTTAAAAGAGGTATTTTTTTTTTTTTTTTTAGAAAATGAGGGAGAGGAAAACTACTTAGAATCAGTGGGCATTTGGATCCTGCATAAGACGTATCAAGGAGGATACGCAACAGAAGACGAAGGGAGATGTCCCTCGTAAACTGTTTTCGGTACCAAAATGGATGCTACTGCTTCTCAGGAAGTGCCCTCCTGCTCTCCCTTAGGATGCATCCTAAAGAATTGGAATAAATTTGGTGGGGATCCCCTGACAAAAGATAAATTAAACCGTTATTGTAATCAGTGGTGGCCACAATACCAATTAGAGGATGGTGAGAAGTGGCCAGAAAATGGATCTTTGAAATATAATATGCATAGGACTGAAAAATGGGATGAGGTACCTTATGTTGATTTATTCTTTACTTTGAGGAATCATTGGAATGTTCAAAAAAAAATGTGGCTTAGTAGATTCTAAACATCAAATTGATATATATGCATTAAAAAAAAAAAAGAAAAAGGAACTAAATCTTGTTGTACAGGATGTAGGGGTAAAAAAACTGAGACTGGAGAAAATGAAGAGGATGTACAATTACTAGTATACCCCTCTAATAATTCAGAGGCAAATAGTTTGAGTGATGAAGAAAGTGATAATATGAGTCCAGTCTCAGGAAGAAGGAGACAACAGAAACCTATACTGCAGGCTCCCCTTAGACAAGCGGTGGGACCAGAAGGAACACCAGTACGTGTACATGTACCATTTACCACCTCTGATTTGTTAAATTGGAAACAGGTGATTGGATCATATTGAAGCAATCCTGAAAGGATGCATAGTACTAACAAAACTGTGATGATGACTCATAACCCTGATTGAAGAGATATACAGGCCCTTTTAGAATATTTGTTCACTACTGAAGAAAGAAGAACAGTTTTAGAAAAAGCTGGGAAAGGAATGACCCAACAGCATGGCAGGGTGCCTAATATGGACATTTACCTCCCAAAAGAAGATCTTCATTGGGACCCTAATATGGGGGGAGAAATGAAAAGGCTAAAAGAGTACCAAAAATTTATTTTATATGGTATTCAACACAGTGTACAGAAACCTAAAAATTTATCCAAATTATATGAAATAAGACAAAGGGATAAAGAGACCCCTTCTGCTTTCTATGAGAGATTGTGCAAACTGACACAAAAATGGACTGATTTAGATCCAGAAAATCCCAGCAATTTGAGTTGTTTAACATGTTGTTTATTGGTCAAGCTGCAACAGATATTAGAAGAAAATTGCAAAAAGTAGAAGGGGCAGATAGAATGACAATTTCACAGTTATTATCCATTACATATAAAGTATATAATAATCGAGATGAGGAGGCTGAGAAGGAAAAACGAGGATGGGCCAAAATTCAGGCATCCCTAGTAGCTGCCCTAAATGATGGGAGAAGTAGATGGTAAGGAAGAGGACGTGGAAGAGGTGGATTTCAAGGAAGGGGAAGAGGACAGGAAAGTTATGATAGAGAAAATTACAATGTCCCTTTAGGAACAAATCAATGTGCATATTGTAGACAGGAAGGACATCGGAAAAAGGAATGCCCTAATCTCTCTAATGTAAGGGAAAGAGGAAAGAGGAGACTATTGAAGTAATGACAGAAATCGGGTTAGACTGAAGGGGACTGGAAGAATGTATTAAAATCTCCCCAGCCAATCCTCTGGTTCCAGTTAAGCTGGGGAATGAGATAATAGATTTTTTAGTTGATAGTGGAGCCACACATTCTGTAGTAACTAGTTGTAATGGACCCTTAAGTAAAACTAAAATAAATATTTTTGGTGCGACAGGGAAAAAGACCTTAAGACTGTTTAAAACCTAGGAAGTATTCAATTGGTAATACTAAATTAACTCATGAATTTCTCTATATGCCAGAATGCCCTTTACTACTGCTTGGACAAGACATACTTTATAAGTTAAATGCACAACTAACCTTTTCTGAAGACTCTGTTCAGTTGCATATGCCTGCAGAGACAGCTTGGAAAGCCCAGATGTGTTTAATAACTTAAGAAAATCCTGATGAAGAAATTAATATTCCAGAAGTACTAAAAGCAGTTACACCTTTGGTACGGGCATTGAAGATACTTGGACGAGCAAAGAATGTGATTCCAGTAAATACTGAACTTAAACCGGGACCCCAGCCGGTAAGAAAAAGACAATATCCTATTAAACCAGAAGCCAAAAGGGCTTAGAACCTATGATAAGCTCCTTTTTGGAATATGGACTGTACAAAATATAACACTCCAATTTTACCTGTAAAGAAACCTCATTCTTCAGAATATAGGCTGGTACAGGATTTACGAGAAATTAATACGACAGTAATACTTATTTTACAGTGTTGGGCCTAAAAGATGCTTTCTTTTGTATTCCTGTGGATAAGCAAAGCCAGATCATCTTTGCCTTCAAATGGGAAAATCCAACTACAGGGCGAAAGACGCAACTATGTTGGACTGTTCTTCCCCAAAGATTCAAGAATAGCCCCACCTTGTTCAGTAACATACTGGCTAAAGAGCTGGAACAATGGCAAAGTGGTAATGATGCTGCGGCATTGTTGCAATATTGGTTCTGATAGTTATGAGGCATGCTTGGAAGCCACCATTAGTTTGCTTAACTTCCTGGGCCTGGTGGGATATCGATTTTCTAAGAAAAAGACACAGATTGGAAAAGAAGAGGTCCAATACATGGGGTTTGAAATTATGAAAGGACAAAGAGAATTAAATAATGAAAGGAAGGAAGCGATTTGTAGGATTGCCATGCCTACATCAAAAAGACAATTAAGAGGATTTCTGGAAATGGCTGGGTAGTGTTGTTTATGGATCCCCGATTTTGGACTAGTTGCCAAACCATTGTATGCCACCATAAAGATCCTTGAATGGACACCAGAATATAGAAAAAGTTTTGATGAAATTAAGAGAAAGCTTATGGAAGCCCCTGCCTTAGGACTTCCAAATTTAAGAAAGCACTTTTATTTGTATGTACATGAAAGACAGCATGTGGCACTAGTTTTGACACAAAAACTGGGAAGCTGGAAAAGACCAGTAGGATACTTTTCCAAGCAATTAGATAAAGTCAGCAAAGGATGGCCAGCCTGCCTGAGGGCAGTAGCAGCTACTGTAACATTGATTGAAGAATTTTGGAAATTAACATTAGGCCAACCAATTACTGTGTTTGTATCACATGCCATGTCATTTCTCCTCAAAAACAAAGGATGTCATTGGATATCACCAAGCAGGTTAGCTAAATATCAAGCTGTGTTACTGGAACAAGATGATGTAGCAATTTCAGTGACTTCTGCTCTGAATTCTGCTACTTTACTCCCGATTTCTGAACCCACCGAATTGCATCATGACTCTTTGACTACTATTGAACAGGTGTATTCCGGTAGACCTGACCTGTGGGATGAACCCTTGCCTGATGCGGAGTTGGAGCTGTTCATTGATGGAAGCAGTTTTGTTTTGAAAGGAAAGCAAGAAGCTGGATATGCTGTGGCAACATCTACTCAGACTTCAGAAGCTAAATCTCTGCCTAATAATACTTCTGCCCAAAAGGCAGAATTGGTAGAACTAACACAAACCTTGGAACTTGGCCAAGGAAAAAGTGAATATCTATACTGATTCTAAATAACCTTTTGGAGTGGTCTGTGCACATGGAGAGATTTGAAAAGAAGGAGAACTTCTAAGCTCGCAAAGAACCCCAATTAAACAAGGAGAAGAAATAATGAAACTTTTACAGGCAGTTCTTCAACCCAAGGAAGTTGCAGTAATACATTGTAAAGCCCATCAAAGAGGGAACAGTGAAATAGAGAAATTGAAAAGCAGATCAGGTGGCGAAAGAAGCAACTCTAAGTCAAAATTTGAAGGAGCCTTAATTCCAGCACCTCATTTAGAATTATCACTTCCACAATATACTGAGAGAGAACATCAATCAGCAGAACAATTAGATTGTTCTAAAAATGATCAGAGATGGTGGGTGACACCTTTAAGATTCTTGCTAGTTTCTATAAAGATGATGGAAATTCTGCTTAAAAGATTGCATCAGGAAACACATTAAGGGGGAGATGCATTAATATTGACTGCCAAAAAAGATATGTTGTAGGACCAAAAATGCAAAATCTAACAGATATAATAGTTAAAATATGTGCTATTTCTTGTGCTAATAATCCAGAAATTACCAAGAGGGTTATAGGCGGAGTTGTGAAACAAGGAATAACTCCTGGGGAATACTGGCAAATAGATTTTACAGAACTACCAAGATGTAATTTATACAAATACTTACTGGTGATACTAAATACCTTTCTGGTTGGCCAGAGGCATTTCCATGTCGTACCAACAAGGCTACAGAAGTAATTAAGGCCTTATTAAAAGAAATTATCGCTAGGTTTGGTATTTCAGAAAGAATTTCTTCTAATAAAGGACCCCATTTTATTGTAGAAATAGTACAGGGAGTTTCTAGATTTTGGGGTATTTAATGAAATTTACATACCCCTTGGAATCCAGAGTCCAATGGCAAAGTAATCATGTAGAAATATGAGAAAGGCAACGGAGACAGGGTAGTTAAATAAAATCCTGCATGGGTTTGGATTCTCCCAGACTGGATGATTACAAAGCTTACTACAGAATCTAATCGTTTGGGTTATTATAGTGATTTTTCTTTGTATTTTGTTTGGATGTCTTAAGAGTATCATCATGAGACAGGTATCTCAGTTGTATGTATTAATGATAAGAGATAGAAAATGAGACTTGTTGATGTTAAAACTTCCCAAGTCTTAAAGGGGGGAAAATTGTTATTAATGTGTATAATATGATTGAAATAACCAGGGAGCTGGTAAAGTCCGTGTACAGCCCCCATCAGTTAATATTTAAAACAGGGAAACAATAACTAGACATGATTTTAGGGTTTAGGAATAAACTATTAGACAATGGGGCTTTGTAGATAGGTAGAATGCTTATGTCAGAAAAGAGAATAGATTGTGGCCTGATCAACAAACCTTGAAGAACCGCTTGGAACTCCCAAGACAGAGTAAGAAGTAAGTAAAAGGTAATTCCTACAGGGGGAGATCACAACCACCGACTCATTGACCACCTACTCAAATGATACCACCTACTCAAAAGAAGACAATGAAGGAAGAAGATAGAGTCTGCACACTAATTTACATGAGAGGCAAAGAAGAAAGAACCAATCATTTAGGGAAATAATAATGAATATGTATTACTTAAGTATATAAATGTGGGAATTTTTGAGACAAGGGTGTGCTGTCCTTAGACAGGCACCCATTTGTGCGCATCAATGAAATTAGTGTGAAAATACCTCGACTCTGTGTGTTATTGGCTTGCACACTGGGTAAACAAACCCCATTTGTGGGACAACAGTGGGAGGTGTTGTGACTCACCCAGGGGTGGCTTTGGAAATGTTTGAAGTAGTGACATCCAAATCAAATGCCTGTTTCTTGTGTGGACTCTCATTTAAATTGGCAATCTGCAAGATAAGCAAGACACAGTCAGACATGTGCCTAAACATGCCTGTAAGTTCTGCTGTGTCAGGGGGGCTTCTGACCCTGATTCAGATCCCTGGCATTTCAGGCCATGGGCAGCTGGTGGAAAACACTGTGTACAGAATCACTCCAAACAATGTTCTGTAGTTCTTGGAGAAATAATATGCAGGAGACAGGTGGCCATTGCAAATCTGAGTACTCCGTGTTTATTTTTTATTCCCTCTTTTTTGCCAAACAAAATTGTGGGTGACTGGCAAGCAGCTTACACCCCTGTGGTGGAAAAATGCTTCTCACAGCAAAACTCAATGCCAGTCTGTTTTAATTATTATTTATTCAAATGTCTAATGTCAGTGTTACCAAAAGGCAAAGCCAGGGAGCAAAACCACTGGAAAAGATTAAACAAAATTGGGGGAAAAAAGGCTCTGGCTGGTTAGAAGTTGGCTAGGTGGCAGACAGAGGCCTGGTCCGGCTGTCATGGAAAAGATGAGTGCAGGACTGGACTATCAGGGGTTTTTCCTCCCTGATGTCTAGATGTGTCTGGTGGATCTTCTGCACCTTGCTTTGCCTTCTTATGTTTTGATCTGTTGTGATGAACCAGGTCTGTCTATAGCTGTTTGTACAGTTCCACGCCTCCCTTGGTGTTTGGGCAGCTTTGTTCCTCAGCCTTCCATTTGCCACACCATCTCCCAGCCTCTATTCATCAGCCAGTGCGAGGATGACAAATGCCTAGCAAAGTTCTTCTTTATTAAGAATCCTAAGCTATTTGGCTAAGGTCATGGCTTGTTTACCCAAAGGGACCAAGTAGGACTGTGCTCTTTGCAGCCTCACGTCTGACCCATTCTCCGTGCGCAGAGATGACCACACATTCATTGTAGCTGAGGAAATGGGATACCTGCATGTTACACAGTGCACGACCTACCTGCTATGCAGTGCAACTTCTTCCTATTGTGCAGGCTCATTCAGACACATTGATTCAGCAGTGTGCAAAAGGGTGACCCCTGCACTGGAGACTGCAGACAGGAAAGCAAATCCTTTAAGTACTGTTGTTGTTATATATGCAGTTGTTATCGTGGGCATCAGGTTCAAATCCAAGCAGAAATGCAGAGATCTCAGCATTTGGAAGTAGGATTTGCAGACCTGTAGCACAGCTCTGTTGTGTGGTTTAGAGTTGTTTCATTCTGATAACTTGCATGGTGATCATCTTTCATCCTCACCTGTCTTGCCATGCTATGCAGATCTCCATGCAGCTTGCAACCAACGTGTCTGTGGGATTGTTCAGGTTGACTGTGTTTATTACTCCTGTACTGCAAGATGAGGTCATTACTTTGGGCATTCCCACCACACCCGGTCATAATATGGGAGAAACCTTTAACAGCAACAATGTATACAAATTTTAATGATTATCTGAATCATTCAGTGACAGAGATGACTGACAGGTCAACAAGGGTTCATGAGAGTAATGAAGCTAATTGGGGAAGTGTGTCAGAGGAGGGGAGGGTGTTGTGCTGCTAATAATCTTCTCATTGATCATGGTTTTACTGAGTTTACTAATAGAGAGCGTAAGAGATGTATTTGATTAATCAACTGTGGCTGAGTCATTTGCCTGAATGAATTACAGCCTATGGATTGCAATGTGTCAAGTGCTGTGATTGCTCACTGTGTACGGTTGTTACCTGGGAGACCTGGTATTGTTCTGCTGCCTGAACCACCAAAAGCATGCCTGTGTGATGCCTTGTCCTGTGCCCAGATCACAGGAGATATGGATAATGTTTTAGAGTTTCCTTAACTTGATATCTCTCACTTGTCTCTAACATGTTGCCCCTGTCTTTTCCTTTCTTTCTCTCCTCTTCCTCTCCTTACTAGAGTCAAAGCGTTAGTGATTTTACTTGCCTACATAGGAGGATCTCAGACTTAAGAACAAACTTAAGATCTGTGCACAAACAGCCGCCAGGCCATAAATACTCATGTGATGAGTTGTCCAGTGCTCAAGGAACAGCAGAAGGGAGATGATTACAGCTGGACTGCTTCCAAGTGGATTTTAACAAAGGCTTTCATTAATCTGTTTTTCTGTTATCCAACTAACATGTTCAGAAGGTAACTGTCTTCCAGCTGCCCCATAAAAGAGGTCAGTAGCATTACATAACGTTGCACAGAGCCTCTCACTGCTTGTATATTGGCATTGTTCTCATGGTTTCCTCTTAGGTATTTGCAGCCACAGAGTCCCACCCAATGCCTGCAGCTGTATGTAACCAAAGGAGAGGCTGTCTAATACTGAATGTCTGATTCACTCAGTGGGATAGAAAGGAAATAGAATGGAAAGAGGCAAAAGAAGCCAAAATTTTGTTTTGCTCTGCATTATTTATATTGTTTGCTTCCTAGGAAAATAACCATGCAGAGCTCAGTTACAGATTTGTGTAAAAACAAACTAGGCAGAGCTCTTCCAGTCTGGTTGGCATATTTGTTACAATTTGCATCACTTGAGAGCTTAATAAGTGTGGGAATGTGGCCAACCTTTTATCAGGTTGTCATGGAAGAGACTTTAATAATTACAGACAGAAACAAACTGTAACTAACACTGGCAACATAATATTTTGGGAAAGGTTGGAGGGGTGAAACTCAGGCTGAGAATAAAAATAGTGGTTAATGTGTGGCATCTGTTGGAACATACTGAAACTGGAGAGATTGATTTGTTCCAGAAAACCACCAGCAAACAGCAGCAGACGCTGAGTTGTATAACTGAGGCATGTATCACAGAAACACAGCCACATCATGTAAAGTTAGAATATGTTGGCTTTCATATCGCTGAGTAGGAAAGTTCAGCTATAAAAGTCAAAATGTGTGAAATATGCCATGTACGCACAGTGAAGTGACCTGTTAGAGTGGGAGAGATAAGAAGGGAATGCATCCAGGGGTGGGAGATTTTAAACAAATGGGTGCTGTGCCAGCAAACCAAGGAATTACACTTTCTAGCCAGCAGTGAGGGAATAAAACAGCAACAAACTATTTGTTCTTTGAGCTTAAGAGTTTCTTAAACCTCCTGGGTGCTGAATAGCATACTTGGCAATCAGTTGAAAAATGAAATTCTGCTTACAATAGGTAAAATATCCATTACATCATTGCTGCCCAGCCTTTTCACTGAAGTAAGCCACCCAGAGGCTATCAAATTGCCTGCTTCTTGCTCCCGTGACTAAGATGCAGCCATTCCCACTGGGTCATGGATGCATATGCATGACTCTTCCAACAAGTAACACATATAACTGAGTCATGTAACTGGGGATTTCCCCCGGGCATAACAGAGATGTCTTGAGTCCTGATCACTAGACTGTGGGTAGTCATGTGCCAAGGGCAAAACTGTTGGCCCCCAGGGGAGAGCAGCAGTGAGTATGCCACAGGTCTCCAAACCTGCTCATATTTTTGCCTTTACTACCTGTCAGGAGAAGCGGTAAGTGGTGGCACTGGGGAATGGCCTGCATTAAGTGCTCTGAGGGCTGGGTCTGGTTTGCCAGCCATATGTTGACTGCAGAGCAACATTCAGGCTGGCAAATAACCAAAAGGTCAAGTGACTGAATTCCCACACCTTTGAGCAAACATCCTTAGGGCCCAAATTCTGAGCCATGCGGATGGCAGTGCTTTAGAAGGACAGCTTTAGAAACAGGCTCTAGAGATGGCTTTACCTTGTTACTTCTACTATTTGAGCCCCTGTAGCAGGCCAGGCAGACCTGCCAACTACCAGAGCTAGTGCCTCTTCAGGAGGCTGCTTCAGCACATACTATGTATTGGATACCCTGGCAATATCCTCTTTAGACTGAAAGATGAAGACATACAACTCAAACACAAGTTACTGGCCTTGACAGACTCAGTCTACCTAGTCCAAAAAAACTCTTGTCAAATTCAGGAACTGGCTGCAGGAATTTAACTTTCAGGAAAGTCTACAAGAAATGTCAGGGTTTATTTTCCACTGGATAGCAAGATAGAGTCCGCTCTGGTTTTAAAATCTAGTAATCTCTGTCTTCTGCCATCAGATGGTTCAGCACAGAGCTGAGGGAGGGGTGGAACTGATTTCCTGCCCCACAAAACTATTAAGGTGAAAAAAAATTCTTCATCTCCAGCAAGGATGGAAAATTAAAATGTTTCCAAGAAACTGTCAAGATAAAAAAATGAAGGTTAGTTTGAGGTGCAGCATTTGAGTTTGATTATTTCCAAGTATTTTGTGTCAGGATCAACCATTGTCATAAGGAAAAAGCCCCCCCCAATAAAAAAATCTCCCTCACCCCCATCCACAAAGCCCCCAAAAAACCAAAAAACAATGCCTGTAAAATTAACAGAAGTTTTTAAACACAAAAGTTGGACCAACTTTCAGACCACTTTTGTCCTAAAGATAGGGGTTTCAGGGAAAAGTACAGGAATGTCAGAAGCAGAGTTTCTGTTTTGAAAATCAGCATTTCCCATCTAAAAATGTTTTGCTGAAGATTTCCAAGCCATTTTAATTCTAAAAAGACCAAAATCAGGAAGGTACATGAGACACTGATCAACCGAATTTCATTGTCACTTGAAGATTCTTCAACAGAGATAAACTAAATTACCCCAAACAGCTGCTCAGAGTGAAACTTCATTCCACCGAAAATGAAGCATTTTATGGAATTAGTTTTCATCCAGAAAGTAGCGCTAAAGAGATGAGCAGACTTTTCTTTATTTTATTGCCTAGTGTCTTGCCCAGAAATCGGTACATATGTAAGGCTCAAACTCACATTTTGCTTGATTCAGAATAATCGGAGATGAAAAGCTCTTCCCTGAATCAAACAGAGCAGAACTTGAACTTGGAGCTCCCATAACCCAGACTAGTCCCCTCACTGGTCGGGATTCAGCACTCACATGTCTTGGCAAATTGAAATATTTGAACAGAATTCTGTTTATGCAAAAACATTCAAAAAGTGTTAGTTTTCATTCCAGTGTGGAATTAAAACCAAACTTTGAAACCTCAGAACTGCTGCAAAATGGAGTTGTCCTCCAGTCAGCTCAAAGGGCTGCTTTGTATCTCAAGAGCTTGCAAAATAACTGGATCACTGTCCCAGGTCTGGGCCCATATTTAGTCACTGTGTGTTTCTGGGGGTTTTTAAGACACTAGACAAACTTGCAGTACATCTGTGTCGATATGTTTAACCTGAGTTCTGCCAATATCAAATAAATTCTTGCCCTGCTGTGCGGCTTTGATTAGCAGTTGAATAGGCAGTAACTTTAGAACTTGCACAAGCAGCAAACAGCACCAAAGTAGTTCTGCTGGTACTGGCTGGGCATTCCTGCTACCCTGGGCATTAAAGTGCAGGTCCTAATTTTATTGCCATTGTTTTATTTCTTGTTTCCAAAGTTCAGCGACACTGAAGTTCAATCAAAGGCACCCGATCCAACCTAAAGGATTTGCACGCAAAGCAATGTTGTGCTTTGAAGCTTCCTGACTGAACAGAGGCTGTACAGCATTTCCATTTTCCTTGGCACCTGAGCCCTGTTCCCTAAGGGCTTAGGTAGTGTTAAGGGTTGTGCAGATGGCTTGTGCTTAGTTCAAACCGCATACAGGAAGGTTTCTTTTAGCTCAACTTCTCTATTGTTATGCTATATTAATAGGCTCCTTTGAAGCTTAAGAAAGGACTAATCTGCCTAAATAATAGTTCTGGGTGGGGAAAGTTATTTAGAAGCACGTTTGCAAAACCTGAAAGGCTGTTTCTTTTAACCATTTCCTTGCCTGCCTGTGCTGCCAGGTTTTGCTCATTGCAGTGCTCAGAAAGAGGAAGCAGCACTCCCATTTTTGAAATTGTGGGGTTTGAGTCATAGGTATTTATTTATAAGCAAATGAACATATTTATTCTTAGATTCCTGTAGTCAAGCCAGAAGATGTTGGCTAGCCACTATGCAAACATACAGATATGCTCTGAATTTTGATCCTGCCCTGACTTTGTACACAAAATCAACAGAGAGGTACCCCAACCTCAGCTTGTGCTGGAAGGGCTGATTTTGTTCTGCTCGTATCAGCAGTCAAAATCAAAGGCAGTTCCAGAATTGCCTTGCTTGGACCAGCCCTCAGAGCCACCAGCTCTTTGCTGCTGCTGTCCCCTTTAATTCTGCTGGCAGGCAGCTCAGTGCCCTCCTAAGCTCAGGGTTCAGCCTTGTCAGTCCTGACACTCAGTTCTCCCTGTTGAGTGCCCGTCCTTGCACTTCGCAAGCGTTGTGTGGGACTTGTCTAGTGTCTTAAAAACTGAAAATGAGCATACCCTTCATCCGTGCTGCTTTAGGGAGGGGCTGTGCAGCTGTATATTTTTCACCCCTTGCCTCTCTACTTCCTCCAAGGGACAGTGCCAAAGCGGATGTGTCACTTTGCAGCAGGGGGGCAGGACCATACAGCCCTCAGGGGAAGTGGCCAAACTGCTCAGCTTCTGCTTTGATTAAAATTTTTTTTCATTCTTTTTCAAGTGACATTTGGAACATCAACAGCTTCTCCCTTCCACCCAGAAATCCCCCTGCACCACAAGCAGAGCTTTCTCTTGTGTAAAAAGAGGAAGAGCCAAAGGGGCTGTGAAGTCTGCTGGAGGCAGTAGCCCAAAATAATACAGCCTGCTCTAGGGCACTATAGGAATGATCAGAGACCCTCACACAGGTAGCCATAACAGTCAAGGAGTGGCGGCTTTGCATGAGTTTTTTTCTCAGAGATGAACATGCACCCAGCTACCTCCAACTGCTTGGACTGATGGGGAGAAATTTCACAGAGAACTAATACATCTTGGGATTTTTGTTCCTCATTTAGAAAGACATTTGTATTTCAAATATCTGGGCTACATATAAACCCCTGTGGTAAAGAAAAAGGGCTCTAAAGAGGCACATTCATCTTTGTTAAAAAGTATACCATATGATATAGATGACATACTACTCAGTTCCAAGAGCAGAGTCCAAACTTCAAGCATGCTTTTCTATGGTCAAGAAAAAAAACAAAACAAACAAACAAACCAAAACAGAAGCCCAAACATTCATCAAAACTATTTTATCTGATTGTTACAGATCATAGTTGCATTCATGCAGTTGTGGCCTGCTCGCAGCCAAAACTCCGAAACAGCCATCCCACAATGTAGTCAGTTCTCCTCCACCAGGGTGTTTCCCAAGTTTCTTTATAAAGCAGATTTTCTGAGATCGAAGAATGCACATGAGCATAAGCAATGCAAATCTTCTATTTACTGACAGTGACATTGGACTTTCTAAATATATTCCTCCAGTAAGGGTCATTAAAAAAATGGAAGTTTTTTCCCCTCTTCAACATCTTAAGAAGCAGAAGGGGTACCTGTAATCTGTGATGAACTTTTAAGTATGTTTTTTATTTAAAATTTAGAAAGGTTAACTTTTACTAACATTTTGTCACCAAGGGAAATCACTTGAGAATAAGGATTTGTGGTTTGCATAGGTGTGGAAGAAGGGATTGGCTTAAAACATTCTCTTGCATAAATGAAGGAATTACGTTCTTTGTAGGTGCTGCTAGTGAATGCCACTGACTGTGTCCTAGCTGGGAGTGTCAGTGCTGGAAAGGTACTTCCTCTTCCTTGAAACCCTATGAGAGAGGCTAGGATTGAATTACTTGCTCTACATCTGGTTGGTGAACCTTTCAAACAGAGGAAGCACATCCTGGTTCAGGATTCAGGCCTTCTTCCAAATAAAGAAAAATATACTCTTCAGATGTCCTGTCACCTGCCTTTGAATAGCTGATGGCTCCTGCTGCTTGCCAACTAACTGTGTTTCCAACAGAAAAGTGACTACAAGTGAAATTGGAGGGTCAGAGGTACCACTTGTTCTAACTGTAAACTATTTTCCGCCACCCCTTTCAGCATTGCTCACCTTCATCTTGAGAGGCACAGAGTAGGGGAAACAGAGGCTTGTGCCTAATGTAGTTAGTGGCAACTTCCCTTCAGAGCTTATTAAACTTTCCATATTGACGTATTTGGCCCGATACACAGAACCTGAGTCAGTGACATTTCTGTAAGCATCCACCAGACCATTGTGCTGCCAACGCAAGCCACTTGCTTAACTGTGGTTGCAGCTTCAGTTGTTTTAGTCCATTCAGGTTAGGCTCCCAGGGCGTCTTCCAACCAATCCCTTCCCTCATGGAAAGATAATATCTTTCCATGTGTCCGATCAAATCAGGTTCAGATAAAAACTCTGACCCTCCTTCTTTAATCTATTTTCAGAATAAAACTGTTCCCTTTTAAACTGTTTTATCTTCCCTAAGAAATACTGAACTAGAAGGCCACTTCTAGAGGTGAGAGGGCAGCTCTCACCTCTTAGAATAATGATCTGTATCCTTCCCAGAACATCTATTCTAGAGTATGTCCCTGTTGTTCTTCTGTTCCCTATACGTTCCACCTAAGAATGTCTTAGTGTGTGGACTGCACCAGCTATGGAGTTTGGAGTGAACCATCCACTGCTTTACAACAGGACAGCCAGTATGTGACACATAGAGGAAGTTTTCAGATACATAAATGCATGCAAAAAGTACATGGGGGTGGGGGGGACAATTCTGATGTGTCATACATGCCTGATTGTGCCTGCAGGATTCAAACACCTGTGTACGTGCAGCTGTTTGAATTTGTTCTAGCAACACTTTCACATACATCAAAGTATGAGAGCAAGCTTTGTTTTTCAGATGTGTATGCAGGCATACATATTGTGCGTGAATATTAACATGCAGTAGTTGTGTGTGGACAGACTTCCTGAAGATGTCTTTACATGGATCCCACTGAAATATACTGGATCTGGAGTGATAACTGGGCAAGTGGGAGTTCACATGCTGCATTGTCTATTTATTTATTTTAGAAAAATTAATGTGTTCTAGTAATTTCTGGTTAAAGGGGCAGATCTGTCAAGAATACATCGACAAAGTAAGTGCAGGAGACTTTGGCTATTGTATTCAGGAAAATGAAGCTTTCATCCATAATGTATTAAGAGCCTGAGAGAAGAACAAAGCTATTACATTACATTAGGTTCTTGATTATTCTGTTCTGGCTTTTTATAAAATAAGCAGCCAGGGAAGTCCTGGTAAGTGGAGGCCTATATGCCAAACAACATCTTGAAGTAAGAAAGCAGTGGCAATTTTTATTATTTACTGTTAGTGGAAGAGATCATGTATTGCAGTCTGGATAAAAATTATAATTATTGACAGCCTCCTGTATACATAAAGCTATGATATCATTTAATGTATGCCTTCCTTCTGTTCTTCTCTACAGATGACCCTCATAAGCCGGAGGAGAAAGATGAAATTTACAAAGTCACAATCATAAGTCTTGTCCCATTACTGGTGATTTCTGTTGCTGTGATTGTTATCTTTTATGCCTACCGTACTCATAAGAAGAGGAAGCTCAACAAGGCATGGGAGAAGAATGTTAAGCCCAGGAAACATAAAGACTGCAGTGATGTTTGTGCCATTATGTTAGATGATGACCGCTCAGACATCAGCTCTACCTGTGCCAACAATATCAACCACAACACAGAATTGCTGCCCATTGAGTTGGACATTGTTGTTGGCAAAGGAAGGTTTGCTGAAGTGTATAAAGCCAAATTGAAGCAAAACACATCAGAGCAGTATGAAACTGTGGCAGTCAAGATTTTCCCCTATGAAGAATATGCATCCTGGAAAACTGAGAAAGACATTTTTTCAGATGTAAACCTCAAGCACGAGAACATCCTCCAATTCTTGACAGCAGAAGAGCGTAAGACAGATCTTGGTAAACAGTATTGGTTGATCACTGCCTTCCATGCTAGAGGAAACTTGCAGGAATATCTCACACGGCACATTATCAGCTGGGAGGACCTCTGGAAACTGGGTGGGTCCTTGGCCCGAGGGATTGCCCATCTGCACAGTGATCACACACCCTGTGGTCGCCCCAAAACACCTATCGTACACAGAGACCTAAAGAGTTCCAACATCCTGGTGAAAAATGATTTAACCTGCTGTCTCTGTGACTTTGGGCTATCCCTGAGGCTGGACCCTTCTCTGTCTGTGGATGACTTGGCTAACAGTGGGCAGGTAAGTGAAAAGTTTGAAAGGAGGGGTGGTATTGTACTAGTTGGTGTGTCAGTTCCAGGGGTGGAAAGAGGAAAAAAAAAACTTATGCTGCTATATTTACTTAAAATCATTAAAAATTAGTATGAAAGTGTTCATAAACAAAGAGGCTCTAAACTTCATATTAAAGCAACAGTGAGAGAAGTGCAATGTAAGTTTTGTTATGATTGGAGAGCTGCATATCTATATGATGCAACCATCCTCTCTATACACTTATACTAAGCATGTACCAGCTTGTTAGCAACCATTTGTGGTGCTGCTGTGATGCAGACACACACATATGATAAGGAGGTGCTTCACATTGTGAGGTTGTGCCACAGTTTTCATGCCTGATGGCATTACAGTTTTGTGTGAGTAGACCCACTCCTGGTGTACCCCAGCATATGTGAAGTCCATCTTCTGTCCTCAAGAGGTGTAAGCAAATAACTAGAGTGATAGATAATAATAACTTTAAAAGGCCTAAAATAAACTTGTTTAAGATTATGGTACATTCTGCACATGCAAGCAAATAAAAGAATATCAAATAAAAATAATTGCCCTGTTGTGCTTTTTCAACTAAGTGGCATTGATAATACTCATCTACTTCACAGGGATGCCAGGAGGATGTTTCTGAATGCTTTGAAGATGAAATTTTTCAAGTACATCTCTAAATATTGGCTCTTCTAATTAAAACTCCGTTAGTATAAATTCAGACCATTTGTTAATTAATTCCTAATTATTTAATTATACATATATTTACATGTATATTTTTTAATTTACATTTTTATACATAGGTCCCATCAAAGCCTGTCCATTTACACTGACTTTTACTTCACATGGAACTAATATTTTGGTTTAGAACGTTTTCAGGGACAGCCCTTCAGTCAGCAGTATTCTGTTGAGTTCACAGGAGATTTTCTGTTGTTTATCTAATGAAGATCTGTGAGAGGCAACTGTCCTGATCTCATTTTGAGAAGGTTTATTAACCAGAGCTGGGAGTGAATGATAACCAGTGGAGCCGTATTTAAAATAATACAAACACCACTCACAGTTACATATCATTTCTCTCCAGCATGCCAGACCTTTTTGGACTTTGGTGAAGTCATACCATATTGTCAAGTCATAAGACTGGTCCCATTTGGAATAAAGTCAAAACAGAGTATTTGGCAGTGTAAGGCAGGGGTTCTGAAACTGAACCCCACAGACACTTTGATTGCTTACAGCCGACCCTTATTTCAAGCTGATTTCTCTGGCATTGCTCACAGACACTTGGAAGTAGAAGGATAGCGTTGATACTGCCACTTCCACAGTCCTCACCAACACTGACGACAAAGTACAGTGCTACCCAGAGCAGGTTACTGCTTTGGAGTCAGTGTCCTTGGGCACTGGTGTTGAAACCCACTGTTTTGTTTAGCTCCAGTGAATCTGTTTGAGGGTGACCCAGCTAGTGTCATTCTTCTCTGTGACAAGGAGTATGATGATGTGAAGTGACTGCACTTCAGCCTCCACCTTGATTCTTCTAGAGACACAAGCACCACCCACTTAAATTCCCCAACATGCCAACTTTAGTGCTGTAGCTTTTGCTAAAAGGGTCTTGCACCAGGATTTGCCTTATGCATAATTTCTAAGCTTTACCCTTTGGCTCAAAACCTTCTAACCAGGAGATCCAATTTTTTAAAGTATATGATGGAGCTGACCCAAATTTTAATTCAAGAAAAGCTCTAGCTTCCTGTGAAATAAATAAAAGAGTGTTAAGTATTTCACGATTTTTTCTGGTCAGCCTTAGACAGTAATATTCAAGCAAGTTGTTGGGGTTACAAAGCCATCTCCTTTCCCATCTACCCAACTATCTTCCATATGCAAATGTAGCCATTTTTGATCATAAAGTACCAGTGCCCTTAGTGACTGGCTGGAAACCATCTTTTTCTCCATTAGAATCTTTGCAGTCTTTTCAGTTTGGCCACCCACAGTGGCTGATATTTGCAGACATTACTTAATGTGAGTACATAAATCGGGACCTTTGTCCCATTGTGTTCAAAGGAGAAGTGGGTGCCAGCAAGGCCAGCAGTTCCTCACCTCAGCAGCATCAGCAACCTTGTAATAGATGGTCTCCCTAATCAGATAAAGAGGGATAGCTACTGCCCCTCTGAATGACACACCTCAGGGCACAAAACATCCCCCAAGAGCTTGAAAGAAATGTAAGGTCTCCAGTAAAAAAAAATCCAACAGTCACAAAAATTATAATGTACCACAGAAAGAGAGATGGTCCCTCACTAGAAGCTTTGGAGAAGCAAGAACTGAAAGCAGACTGGTTTTGGCAAAGAGAAAGCATGTCCAGACTCCAGAGGGACAGCCAACTCTGAAATGCTGGAGTTTAGAGACCTAAAACACCTTTGAGACTTAGGATGCAGGTTTCTGTGAGATACAGGAAAAGTATCTTTGACCCAAAGACCTAATAATCTAAATGCAGATAAAAGGACACAAGCAGTGTGGAACACATGATAAATCCTAAGCAGGATGGAAATGGGATTGATTTGATACTATTCTTCAAATTATTTTGAATTTTCTCTGCATTTCCCACGGTACTTTTTAGTTATAGGGTTTGATCCTCCATTCTTGAGCAAAGCTGCAGAATAATTTTCACCACTGCAAAGAGGGTATGAAATGCCAGACCAGAACAGCACTTTGTGACAATGTTAAGAATCTGTATTTAGGCACCACTGTGCCTTGTTAAAATCAGCAGGATTTGGGAGTGTGGGCCTGTGGGCCATAGTTTACAGGTAACCCTTCTTAAGCTTTGGATGGGATCTGCTTGGGGAAGAAGTTCTGTGTAGGGGAAAGGATGGGAGGTAGGAACAGCCTCTGCTGCGGAGTTACCATACGTTCATGTTCTGTAGGGGAGGGAGATGCTGGTCAACTCAGTGGTGCTGAGACATGATTACCCCACATACCTGTTCAGTATATGGCTGTCATGCTTGGCCTTAAATTCTTCATACAGTCCACGTAATAGGAGTTTAACTTTGGGACTGATAGCACAGGGTTTTTTCTGTCCTCTATTTATAAAGGCTTTGATCCTACAACCATTTGGATATTTTTGACACAGAAATCCTCTGCTGTTACAGGGTCCTATGACAAAGCTATGTCCTTGATCTTTCCTGCTGTCTTCTTACAGTGCATTGCACTTTCTGTGGAACTTCTTCCCATTTGCCCTGAGCCCAGGGTTATAAGACGTGTTTACAGAAGCTTGTAAAAGGGATGTCATAGGGCTCGCTCAGGGACTGTACATTTACTATGTGTCTGCCTGCAGTTGCAGACCCAGTAACTGAAATGAACTTTTGCAGTCCTGCTTGCCGCTGGGCTCTCGAGTGATTGCTGTAGTGCAGTCTACAAATTGCTCATTTGAATCACAGATCCTACTGCATCACCCACTTGTGCTCGTTCATCTCTGTGATTAACCAGTCTCCAATTTGAAACTGTCTTTGTCTGATCAAAGACTTATTATGTTTGCAGCTTTTCAAGGGGGATAATTTTTTTATACCTACCCTGTGAAGAGTTTGTCATTTGAAAGCAACTGTTGAGTGATCCAAAAATTCTTCCTTAAATCCTTTCTTGTGATAAAAACAGATGTTTAAACTTTGCCTTCTGTAATGCAAGGTCATAATCTAGATCTCAGCAAAGCTGCTAAAATCATTGCTGAAAATTGCTCAGCATGAATAAAGTTTATGAGAACGGCTTTTCAAACAAAGGGGCCAATTTTTGGTTTCAATTCAAATGTGTGCTTCTGCATTCAGTATTTGTGTATTTGCTTTCTTCTGCCAGGCCTGCATTTACCACTTTCCTTTTAAGCCTACCATGAAAAGAAACAGCTAACACTGTAATATGCAGAGCAAAAGAATACAAAGTGTTTCTTGCTAGTGGCAATTGCTTCAGGCCCAAAGGGCAGAGTTTATCTGTGAACAGCCAAAGAGTGAGAAAGCTTGTTAGTGTCAAAATTATTTGCTTAAGGAACAAAAAAGGGCTTCTTTTTTTTTCTTTACCAAGGGAGGTGCAAGTAAGTTGGTAGTCAGGACAGTGCCAGATTCCCCTGGCGGCAGAAAATACGATCAGTGCCAAGTATGGCCTGAATTTTTGGATACATGTCAAATGGCACCATTTCTGTGACAGCTGAAGTTAAATCACAGCAGAATCCAAAACATGAATTACGACTGCAGCTCCTGAGGTCTCCCTGATCTCCTCTCCTGTAGGTTGGCACAGCAAGGTACATGGCCCCTGAGGTTCTGGAGTCCAGGATGAACCTGGAGAACGTGGAGTCCTTCAAACAAACAGATGTGTACTCCATGGCTTTGGTCCTCTGGGAAATGACATCTCGCTGTAATGGTGTCGGAGGTAGGTGCCATCAGTTTTCTTCTCTCTATGCTCTTGTGGTTGTCTGGGGAGGGGATGATTCTTTTTAACTTTCACCAATTGTTCTAGTGTACCTGGATGCTGTAAATTAACAGGCCTTCAGTAGTATGAGATGCACATGTGCATGAGCAGGCTTCAAGGGCAGGCACCTGAGAGCACAAGAAAATTGGTTCTCGATTGGTGTAAGGATAAATCTGTTGTTAGGTAGACCACTTTTAAAGATAATTAATGTCTTTTTTTTCCTGTAACATCTTGAGCAGCCATGGATTGACTCAGTCTGGTTGACCTCACCCAAACATGATTGGAAACATAAGACAACTTGAAATATTAAGACCAAGAAGTGATAACTGCCTCCCATTTGCTTTCATGGAATGTTAATTCTGAAACCTAATGAGGGCTAGTTAAGTGTCACAATTACTAATTGATCATTTCAGTAAGAGCCATCATAGTGATACAGAAACCTTCCTGCTTTCCCAAAATCCCCAGCTGTGGCTCATCATTTTTTGTGATGTTGCAAGAGATCATCCATATGCAAAATCAAGGGGTGTTTGTTGTATGAAGTGCAGTAACAAAAAAAAAAATGATTGGAACTGACTGTCAGAACAGCTCCAGGAAGAGCTGCTGTGCTTGTTCATATTCAGTTTGTTCACTGAAACAAAATCTCCATTTCTGCTTTGCTTAAAGCTGCCCCAGAATTCCCAGTGTGCAGCACTGGTATATGCTAAAAATCAGAAAAGTTGCTGCTGAGATATCTCCATTACATATTGCCATGTTTGAAGATTCTCACCTTACTTCAGGGACTAAAATGAGACTAAGTTATGTATAAAATTCTTCAGTCTGCTGGTATTGTCTAACATTCATTCTAATAAAAACTGGTGCAGAGTCCAGGGCTCTCACAGGCAGTCTAAGGAGCGGGGCTGTAAAAGATATCACTAATGTGGATATTATAGTAGATATGCAAATATGATTTGATATGTTACCCTTCTTCCAAAACCAAGAGGCTCCCTTTTCATCAGACTTTGCATGGTTGCATCTCAAAGAGCTGCCACAGAGACAGGACAATCTTGCAGGCTAGAGCACTACAGTATGGGGAACATAGTGTCCAGGAGGGAAACCAATGTCCCATGGGAAGATGTGCATAGCTGCTCCTTGTTTCTCTACTAACATCAGTGGGATACCACAAGGGTGTCCATGGAGGCCTTTGAAGCCGCTCTACACAGCGGCTGTGTGGCTGCATCACGGTGTCCATGTGCAGGCGGGAGGAATGCCTCCACCTCAGTCTCCTCCTATGTCTGACCAGCATTTAGTCTGGCTGGGTGGGCTGGACTGTGGGCAACAGATTTGCCCCTGTTTGCACCCTGCCAGGAAAGCTACAAAGCAAGTATGTGTGCAAACAGCTAGTGCTAGCATAAAATCATGAAAAAAATTTCTTTTCTAGTCAAGCATTTCAGGGAAAAAACATTTGGTGCTTCAGGAACTAAACCTCAGTCTGGCATATTCCAAGGCAAACCTATCCACATTTAACTGTTGTGGTCATGCTTGTTTCTAAATGCATTGGCACAACCTCAGCCTTTCATTAGCACTTTGTAAATGTGGCTGAGGAGATTTAAAACCCAAGAAAAAGGATCTTTGCCCCGTCTCTTGAGCTCTCTCTGTTTCTTGCATTTAGGAACTCACCTTATTAATATAAATATGAGCTGTTCACTGTGGAGTCTTTCATCTTTGCTGATGCCTGAGTCCCTTCCTGTTCGTATTTGCTGAGTACAGTGAAATGGAGATTGTGGCAAGAGCAAACCTTATTGCTGCTGTTCTCAGAAGGCAACTCCCTAAAAGAGGATATAAAGAGTTTCATAAGGAAGGAAAATCACCAGCGTGTTTAACTAGAAGAGACTGACCCATTATAACCTTGAGAAGAAGAGCTGAAGTCATTTTAGGAAAAGGAAAGATTTCTCTGGCCCAGCATCACCTTTGCTTTCAAGGTGGAGCTTAATCCCACCCACACCCTAATTTTCCCTATTAATTTCATCCCTCAGACATCCTCATCTCCAGAAACTCTTTCCTTGAATTTTGTCTCCCTGTT
Organism: Haliaeetus albicilla; assembly: GCF_947461875.1. Taxonomy (NCBI): domain Eukaryota; kingdom Metazoa; phylum Chordata; class Aves; order Accipitriformes; family Accipitridae; genus Haliaeetus; species Haliaeetus albicilla. The sequence continues at coordinate 35,326,356 of NC_091484.1, read as the reverse complement.
TCAGTCATCTTTCCAGGGCCTGAAATCCCCAGCAAAATCACAGGAGTACTTGGGCAGATTTGTGGGGGTTGGAGCTTGGGCTTAGTGTCTTCACCCAGAGCAGTTAAATAAAACTTCCAGGACGTAGCTCACTTAACTTGTTACTGGTACTGAGCTGCAGCAGCATTGCACGGTTGCTCTCATTTCCTTCTTAGATGTTCCCCTGGTTTGTGCAGTCTGGCTATCTTTGCAACCAGCTGGTGAAATACCCTTACAGTGATTCACGACTACAGCTCCCCCTCTGCTTTCTCTTTCCATCTGTCACTCGTGAGACTCCCTCCTCTCCTTGGAGCCTTCCCGAGGAACTGCCTTCACTCACACAAATCCCTCTTTTCTTCCTAAACTGTTAGGCACCAAGAGAAATGACCTCCTGCATAAGCTGGAGTAGGCTGACCTGATTGCAGCCAGCCTTTCCAAAGGAGCCTAAAAGACGTAGGCAATGTCTTTGCAGGTCAGGCTTGACTGTGGTGTCAGCTCCCTGTCGCTAGAGAAACCTGTGCCAGTTTAGAGGGCAGGAGTGGTAGTCTAAGCTGAGGCATCACATTAGCAACTTTAATTAGGAGGGAAGCATGGGGGGGGCTAATTGCCATTCAGCTGTGTAAAGGTACAGTGACTTATTTCTTTTACAAAGGGAGCTCTCAGGATTCATTTGTGAGCGTGCAGGTGTTCAGTGAGCATGGGAGGTGATGGAGGCAGGTCCTTTCACTACAGCAGCTTTGTCAAACACAGTCTCCACGCTATGCCAGGCCTTTTCAGTCAGCAGACATTTAAACAAAAATACCCAGCAGCATAATCCATACTGTGAAGCTGCCGTAGTAAATAAGCAGGTGGGGATCTGCTTTCAAGAAAGGCCATGCTGTTCATTCTTACTTTGTTGTGCTAAATATGGAGAAGCAGAAATGGGGCACGAGGGAAAGGGAGACAGAGGCAGAGATCGAGTTTGACTGATTTTTCACCAGAGTATAATTTAAGAGGCATATTTAGAAACTCAGCAATATTACTTTGGGGAGAACTTCAACTGCTCCATGCTGCCGTTAACTTGGTATTTCATTCAGTGCAACAGCTGTGCACCAGATGCTGCACGTTGCAAGAAATATAATTTTCATCTCAACCACTTGCTTTCAGAGCGACACAGCTTTGTCGACTGAGGCAAGTGTAATTTCTCTGACAGCCTCCTAGAAAGAAAAGAAAACCATCTGTCTTGTATCAGGGCTGCTACGGGTGGGGGACTGTTGGGGGGGGCAGGGAGAAGGAGAGGAAAGGGAACTTCTGGATACGTGGGGTTGGTGAAGAGGGAGAAGAGAAACCCCTCAGAAAATGGCGACGTTGCTTGTGCAGTATTGTACTGCCTGGAGTGGTGGCTGGCTTCGGTATAGCAGCAGAGCTTTGTTTGAAATGGCAGCCTTGCTTTACCAGAGCTGTGTTTAATGTGAATAAAATCACTAATTAATCTTACGCTTACTTGGAAAGAGTCAGCCAAGAGCCACAGTTTGGTAACTAAACATTTGTGCATCTTGTACCTCCCTTGTGAAATGCTCAGCTTTCACCATATTGTCATAGAGAAGTGACAGTTTCTGGCGGCAGGGAGCATTTTGATAGCCTGTACGGTGGGGTTGTGCCTGTGCATTGGGCCCTGAGGTGGCTGCAGCTGGGGCCTGATTTAAGCTTATCCCTCTGTGGAGCGGAGCCCAGTTAGGACACATCTGCACTGCACTGGCTTGTGGTGGCATATAACGCCGAGCTGGTACGTCCACATGGTGTGGCGTCACCCTGTGACAGTAACTCATGTCTAGAAATTCTCTATGTGTCACCACACTACTACATATAAGGTAGCAAGTGCTTTCCTTCAACAAGCCCAGGTAGCAATAGATAAGATCGCTGCACTACACTCCATGCTGGGTGCTGATGTACTCATGTGCTCTGTGTTCCTCTATTTTCCCACCTCAAGATCACGAGAGAGGGTCGACAGGGTTTGCGGGTATGCTGTTCTGACCCAAAGGAAGAGAATCTCACTGCAAAGAGCTTAGAGTAGAAAAAGATCACATGAGCAAGGCATATTTTTCTTGAGGAACCCACAGCCAAATTTTCCAAGTCATTCATTAGGAACAACAAATAGATTTTCAGTAATGTCTCTGGGGCTAAAACTCTAGTCCCAGCCTTTCTGAGAGTTCTGGCCAGGCCAGTGTCAAAGGGAACCAGAGGTACAGCAATTATTAGTGCAAGGTAGCTCACAACCATGAAGATTAAATGCTGGAGGTTAAAGTTGAAGGAACCCTGCCATTACTGAACGCTAAAGGTGCTGTAGTTCATGGTACCTTAGGTATTTATGGTACTTCAGTCAGTTGTCATTTTTAGTGCCTGACTGGTCTAAAAACAATAAAAAAAAACATATAAGGCATGAAAAAGATTCAGCATCTGTATACAGCCATGCACAAGCAGCCAGGCACAAACATTTTAACCTGCCTCAAATTGACATCTGTTACATCTCCTGTAGCACGTCAACATGATCCATGTATAACCCCACTGCAAAATGTGCCTGACACCTGAGATTCCACAGTATAAGGATGATTTACTGCAAGAGGATTCAGTGGGCTTTTCTTTCTAAGGGAAAGAGAAGCAAGATAATAAATAACAAGATGTTGCATGCTTTTCAAACTGAGGGAGGGCACTACTGTATACTATGAAGTTATTACAGCAAATTGGCATCTGACTTCAATTTCTTTTTCTTTCCCATTAAAAAAAAAATATATATTAACCCCTCGCCCCCACCAAAACCCCAAACCTGAAAAACCTATTCAGTCTTTATATTTGGAAGAGTGCTCATAGCATAGAAAGACCTATCAATTCCCCAGGAAGGCTTTCCCTTCCCCAACTCGGACCATCTCATGAACCTGAATGGCCTTCAGATTAAGCTCAGTGAGAGGGAACAGGTCAGTGCAACAGCACCAGCTTCCCTCTGTTGGACATTCAGGCTCCTCTGACTCCTCATACTGCAAGAAGGTCTCAGAGCCTTGGCTGGTGTCCATGACCACTACCATAATCAAACCATGACTGATGGAGATGGTGTAGGAAATGGCCGTCTAGGTCATGCTATTTAAATTTTCCCAGCAAACTTCAATATTTTGGTTTGCTTTGAAAGTAGAGGTATCTGCTTTGTAATCATTGTGCATCCACTGCACAGGAATCCAGGTCTTACCAGCAAGATGGCAACTTCCCAACTAACTCCTAGGGCTGAAGTCTTGTAAATTTACTTTGGCTAAGTAATCTCTAACTCAGATTAATGTGGGTGAAACTGGTATGACTTCTTGTAGAGGAAAGAAAGCAAAGCAGGCTTTGGCCCTTGAGTCTTAAAGAAAGTTATTTATGTATGAGAAGATAGGAGTTGTGTTTTGGGACTATAGCCACTCTCCAGAGCATTGTGTGGCCAGTGGCCAGCACCAGCTGGTTCAGGAGAAGGAGAGCGAGCTCTGCAGGAGGCATCTGTAAGGTGATGTGCTGCATTGCACACACAGTTGTTTGCAGCTGGATCTCTAAATGCTGAACTTTGAAGCACAAGGTTTAATATCCCTTCCAAAATGTTTGTTATTGTATCTATCTTGGCTATTCTTTTTAACCATTAGAAATTACCTCTCTTTTTCTGTAACCTATAGTCTTCATCTGCTGGCCATCACATAGAAATGAGATCTACAGCCTGACTCTAAGGTTTTGGATAAAAGTCCACCTTTTAGTTATGTTCAATACTACCTTGTTTTTATCATGAGACATGACAATCACAAGGATCTGACCTGTTATCTTGATCATTAGTTATTTTTGGTATTTTACCATATGAACTCTTACCTTTCTCTCCAAAGGAAACAAAGCCAAGCTTTAGAGGTTCTTCCCATTTTTTCTGGGCCTTTAATCGTTGTTATCACCCTTCTTGGAGCTTCTTTTTACCCCTTGAGAGGAGTAGCACTGGACACTGCGTTTGAACTTAGGTTGTAATATTACACAATAGTACTGTGTCTCCTGTCTCGTTCATCTCTCTTCACACATCTTCTGGGCACTCACATGCATTCTTCAGACTGCCTTGTGGATTACACTTCAGTTTTTCTTGCCCTCAATTAATTCCTAGAAAGAAATAAGAGGCAGCAGAACAGGCCAACTTCATAAATCTTTATCTAATACTAGCAAGTCATTAGGCCTGTGAGTAAAGTCTCCATCTGTTCCCAAAGAAACCACAGCATTTTCTACACTGTGTCAGCATCTACTATAATATTTCCGCTCTCAGAGATTTCTTGAGTTTTCTCCAAAGGTTCCATATGTCTGCCTCTTCGTTTCTTGCTCCAAAGAAAAGCAAAGAAAAATATGCAACATGCAAACAAAAACTGGAATGGCAGCAGCCCCTTCAGGAAGCTGTGCCCCGTGCATCATGGGCCAAAACTGACCCATTGTGGGAAAGAGGCCTAAAATAAGAGCAGACTACTACTTTCCTCAAAGGAATGTGGCTCAGTAATAAATAAGGACAGCCTGGCAGCTTCCAGCGCTGCTCCTTACTGTATCTTTGTCCTTTTCAAGCAACTGTTTCCTCCTAGCAATCTGGCATATTAACATCTGTTGTGACCTAGATGATAGATTTCGGGTTATATTTCACCTGGTAAGTGTGTGGGGACTCAAGGGGACTTAAAGGTGACTAGTTCTTGCAAGCCTGGCTCAAGCAAAACTCACGTTGAATCTCCTGTGTGTTTTGCCTCAGCACAGATTGAAAGGCTTACAAACCATAATAGGTTACTCTGCTGCTCTGACTGTTGCTAATATGATTATGTACTAAAGGGTTTAAATGAGAATTGTTTGTTTGGCTAGGAAAGAGAAGGGGACGGAGGGGGCATGTGGGAGAAACACATTTGAAACATTTTTGAAAATGCCAACTGGCTTTGCTTTGTTTGGAGCTGGTCAAGCAGAAGAGTGGCACTGAGCAGCTAATCAGTGGCTCCTACTCCTCCAGAGAACAGTAAGCTCCCTTCACACTTGGCACCAGCACGGCCCAGCTGAATACCCTTGTGTTTGCTTATTCTCTTGGCAGAAGTGAAAGAGTACGAGCCCCCATTCGGCTCTAAAGTGCGAGAACACCCCTGCGTGGAAAGCATGAAGGACAATGTCCTAAGAGACAGAGGGAGACCCGAGATCCCCAGCTCCTGGCTTAACCATCAGGTAAGAGCACCACATGTGAGCAGCAGGGAGCTGCACTATACATTTAGCTGCTGCCTGGAGGCTGAGCCTTAGTGCAGTGTCCTGTCCAACAGGCTGGACCTCTCTTTTGCACGGATTAGAGCTCTGTCACATGGTGACACCAGTGCTGCCATGGTTCAGACACCACAGTGCTCTGTACCATGCCTACCCCAAAGCCCTGGGATTCCTGCTGCCTACGAGTGTAATCTAGAAGTCATCAAAACAAAAATATTGGAAACCTGAGATCCGACAATCATTCAGACAGCCACAGAATAATAAGGGCCTTAAAGCGCACTGTGTGCAGGCTCTGAAAGGTCAAAGAGAACAACTTTGCACATGGGCCCCTTCAGCAGAGAAAACAAATCTCATTACTTTATCATGGAGACCAGTCATAGTTGTATCCCAGCTGTTGACAGGTTTAAGAAAATAGGAAATGAGTCTTCAGCAAGCCAGTCTGGTTTTATTCAGGTTGCGCATTAGCAGTCCGTTTCCCTTGCATGTCGTGAAGCACTCTGTCAGTTTTCCCCATTCACAGACACCATGGTTGCCCTTCCTAGGCGACAGTAGATTTCTCAGTAGATGAAACTGAATGGAAACAAGCCAAAGGCATGCATTTCTTCACCTTTGTTCTGAGTAGTTTTATCAGTAGAGATAAAATGAGAATCGTATCAGAGACGAGGTGAGGCTTGGTCATTCCACTTGTCAATGAAATATGTTGAGTGGTCTTTACAGACAAAAGGAAAGCATCGTAAACATTTATAAAAGCCCAGGCAACCAAGATCAGCTAGTATTTCCATCAGGAGCAATGTAACACTCCCTTTTTCATTCCAGTAGAGATGTTAAAATCACAGTCCCACACCTACTTAGGAAAGGCCAAGTGAGTGGCCAAAATCAATCATCTTTCCAACCAAGAGCAACGCATCTGCTGCCTGATGACTATGGCAGAGTGTAGCACCTTCCTGGACCACAGGGACTTGCTCCTTATGTAGTCATCTGTGATGAGTAGGGTTATTGAAGAGGGGTGCTTTAACTTGGGAGGCAAGCTGTATTTTGAGGGACGCCTAGATAGCTGATATAATGAGTACTAAAAAGCCCTTGACAATTCTAGGAGCCATAGATACAATCATCTTCTAAATGACAAGTTGAGCTGGGATGGAGGGATTATACTAATGCTCATCTTTCTAGAAAAGAACTGGTTGCAGAAATTTTATAAAAATTGTGGGTGACCTGGGAAAAGGAATCATGAGTTGACTGCAGTTGTTTGTTTTCCATGAAGCCAAAATGAAGCCCAAACTGGTAACACATATGTGGTACTTTAGAAGAGCCCAATTAACAATGTAGAAAAGAATCCTGAGCCAGATCATTTGGGAGGTAAAAATTAAATAGTAGAAAATGCTTAAAATGAGGAACAGTGTGAGAACATTTCTTGGGATATTCAAAAGACATGATCTCATGTGTGAAAAAAATGAAAGTAAAGAAGGGTAGAGAACTGATTAAGGAAACAGAACAACAGGAAGATCTGTGGTCAGCAAGTTTGAGGATAATCACAGTTTTCTCAAGAGCAAAAGGAAATCTAACTTAGTACCAATCTGTTGTTCATTATGAAAGAAAGATACTGCTTATGCTAATGCAAAAGCAGACATGGTCAGCAAATATTTCTGTTCTGCATTTGGGAAGAGTCAGATGATGTACATGTAATAGAAGGTGATGAAAGCTCCTGTAAAGCAAGAGTCATTGGCACTTAAAGCAGGCCTGGGGCAGTGTTAGGTGGCCCTGAGACTTGTCTGCCTTCAGAACAGGGTTAGTCCTGCAGGCACTGCAGCAAAACACTGCACTATGTGGCAGTAGAAATGGGCAGTACCGCCGGTTATGCCTTGGAGAGAGGTGTCCAGGAGCTTGTTTCATGCACAGCCAGGCATAGCGGCAAGCGTCGGTGTGCCAGCATGCCTGGGGTGCCTGGGTGAGGAAGCACCGGGCTCGGTATCCCCGCGGTGCTCAGGCATGGGGCAGGCCCATAGCTGCTCTCATGGCAGCAAGCCTGAGTGTGTGGAGGGCTGCAGCTCAAGGTACTGGCGTAGAGCTGTAAGACACACTGAATTTTGTCACCTGGGTTTACGTAGCAGGTAGAATGATTGCAGATTTGGACCTAGATGTCCTGCATTTGACTTCAGTTTTCTTCCCTGTGTAAAACCCAGACCTCAGTCTGCCCCCAGTACGGGTCACCCACCGACTGGGAGGACCATGCATCTGCGCTTGCGTGTCACCTGGATGGGCACAGCTGGCTCCAGCAGGGTTCGGCTAAGAGTCTAAGGCGGGAAATGGATGCCTGATAACACGCTCACAGGACATTTAATGAAGGTGGATTTAATTCCCCTCATCTGAATCCCTTCAGCATTTCACATTGTGCTATTTAAAATGCAGTGATGCATCAGCTTCCATGGGGCTGTGACAGTTTGCAGCAGCTGAGGACCTGCTTTGAACTCCATAGAAGTTGCTCTTACTGTAACGGCTCTTCCATATTCATTTCCTTCCTCTGCAGTCGTGTTTTTGTAATGAACTCATTATTCATCGTGATAAAATTCTGGAATGGATTTACATATTACAATTCCCCCCCCCCGCAATGAGATTTGTTGCACTATTGATTTCAAGTTAATGTTTAATATTTAATTTAATTTACTGCTTGTAATTTCAATGCCAGCAGAAAAGTAGTGTTATTTGTATACAGACAATGAGATTCTGCTATTAACATTGACATCAGTCAACATCACCAATTAGGTAAATTATGCAATTAATGCGGTGTTGTGAAATGTTATTTTTTTAAATAAGAAGTTTAAGATAAATCCTACTTAATGGGCTTTTAGTGTCATAAAGCAAAGCACACAATTTCCTGGCAAATACCTCATGTTTATAAAATGCATTACAGAGATGCAACTGGTTTTTTGTCCTGTAAACATGTGCATCAGCATTGAAATGAAGATTAACTAGTTACATCTGTGAGTGACGTGTGTTTAAGTGTTTGTGGGTCTGTGGCCAATATTTGCACATAGGTTTAGTTAGTCTGCAAGGAATCCATAAAGGGCTGATGTAGGGCCTGATATTGCTGGCAATCAGAGTTTTGTTCGAAAAAACCCAAACAGAATTCAGGCATGCAAAGGCACGGGTTGAGCAGGAAGCCGTGTTATCCAGGAATTCCGATCATATTTCTTAAAAAAAAAACCCTACTTGATTCTATAGTCCAAAGCATCATTTTTCTTGTTATAAGGTATCAGAACACATGCTCAGAAATGACAGTACCAATTAAAGTGCTGAAAAAATTGTAGTAGGGTTTCTTTTAAAAAAAAAAAAAAAAGAAAAGCATGCCCCCCCTGACAGTAGCAGCAGAGCCCATGAAGCACCTCCAGGACACACGTGAATAACCCCCTGAACTTCAGAGGGCACCAAAGCAGCTCTGACACATGGGCTTTGGCGGTGACTGGCCCCATCACGGCTGCTCTCTCTGTGCTCTCCGCAGGGCATCCAGATGGTGTGCGAAACTCTTATTGAGTGCTGGGACCACGACCCCGAGGCCCGGCTCACGGCGCAGTGCGTTGCGGAGCGTTTTAGCGAGCTCAAGCACCACGACAAGCTCTCGGGAAGAAGCTGTTCGGAGGAGAAGATCCCCGAAGACGGCTCCGTGACCACCGCCAAGTAGCGTGCACCCAAGAGCTCCGAAATGGAGGAAAGTTGCTCCTAGACGCATTCACCTTGGCAAAGGAAGAAGTCTCGATCAGTGCCTTGACTTGCTTCCTGGAGGACTGAGGCTGTCACTACTCCCTTTAGGCTCCGGCTCTGGACAGGGAGATGTATTCATGGGAATTAAAAGCCAGGGAGTAGGTGTCATACCCTAGCATTGGCTGCCAGCATCATGTCATAGGAGGAGCTATGTATGTTAGCACTTCCTCAGGAAATGAGATTTGAAAATAGCCAATAACATTATGCACTTTATTAATGCCTGTATATGACTATGAAATTGCTATTTTTATATATATATATATGCATATATATATATAATGTGTGTGTATGTGTATATGTATCTATCTATGTATCTATAAACAGCCATGCTCTGAAAAAGAGTTTAAAAAAAAAAAAATGCTTCCAGAAAATTACCAGTGCATGAGAGATCCCTCCCCTTTAGGGAAGGAGCCTGGGGAGACTGGCATAGCACGACACCAGCAATTGTGCACTAAGCACCCTGCCAAAAAGATAGGAATAATATGCAATAAGAAGATGGCTTTCAAAGCATGTGCTGTAACCACCCGGCTGTGGCTTGGCAGTTCACAGTTGCAGGAGCAGTCTCACAGCAGACAGGCCAATTCGGCTTTGCAGTTGTACCTATGCGGTCTTGTCTGCAGCACATTTTGGAAGGTTCAGGGATGCCTTTGCCCTCTCACCTTTAACCTCAACATCCTCACAGTGCCCCAGAACAGGAGTGCGAGGAGGTTTGGTCCCTCCCACACGTGTGTTTCAATACAGAGGTCATTAATGTTATATGTTTATTGCTTTGAATTCATGCTGCTTGCAAGCAGGTTGTGAAGTATCAGCAGGATGAGTTTTCCCCTCCTCCCATCCCCACCCCCAAACCATACAAAACAAGACAGGGCCACCAGTAGTCCAAGCAGATGTTTTATATTTGCTCTGCATTCTAAGTGCAGGCAGTACTATTTTTCTGTCTTCCTTTTACCTCGATTGTGTTACTGTAAGAACAAACATTTTTTTCCCTGTATAGCATGTCTAATTGCTTGACACACCACAGTTTGACTCTGTTCCACACTTTCTAGAGAAAAATAAGAAACAACAGCTGGTGCCTTTACTTTTGCAAAAGGACCTTGGAGGTGAGGGAAAGCTCAGCAGCATTAGGTTAATGGCATATCCTGCCCTCATCACTGCTTGCATATAGGGCTGCCCTCAGCAAGTCAGCAATTAACCGAAAAAAACCCGAAAACCAAGAAAGATGATTTATGCCAAAAGGATCCCTCAGACATGTTTTCAGTTCTCCAAAATGTTTAAGACAATTGACATCACATTGGGCCTATATAAATGACAGCAGTGTGTTTAACAAGTGCTAACAATTTTGTCTTCAGGAGTTTTGCAGTGAATTTTTCCACTATTTTTCTTCCCCACGGCACATGAGCAGGCCTTGGAAATTAGAAATTCAGCAAGCACAAACCAGTCCTGTACAGATGTATCTGGTGCAATTTATTAAACACCTTTGACAGATAAACATCGATATTTCTCTAGAAGGCGTTGCCGTGTACGTCAATAGGAGTCATGCTTATTCAAATAGGAGTTAAGATTTATGATGACAAATATTTTATTTGAAATGGTTTTCTATCTGCTTTTTTTTTTTTTTTTTTCATTTTAACCAAACTGCTCAGAAATATTTAAACAGAGCGGGGCAAAATCTCAACAACTATAGTGGAATTCAGAGCTACTATGCCAAATTTTATAGGGGGGGGGATTTGTTTTCTGTAAAAAAAAAGGAAAGTGGGCAGTGGGAGTGGGAGCTGAGGACCTGCGGGTGGTGGGAGCGGGAGTGGTGGGAGCGGGAGCAGGAGCGGGGGGAGCAGGAGCTGAAGGATAAGGATAAGGCGTCCGGTAGTTCCTGACAATACTGACATTTTTAGGGGGGGGGGGGTTGTTGGTTTGTTGGGTTTTTTTACTACTACATGTAAAGGAAAATTTTTATTCTTCTAAGGAATATTTCACCTGTACATCATGTATGAAATAGGAATGTGAACAATATATACTCTTGTATATCAAAAGTTTCAAGCACTTAACTTGCTTTGTAAACAGTTTGGGGTTTTTTTGGTTTGTTTTGTATAAAACAAATGTTTATTGGAGCAAATAAAATAACACCCATTCAAGTTTGTCTTTCATGTCTGGAGCATCCAGAATAAGGAGAGTGCTCTTCCTCAAGTGAACCCTATCCTAAAAATGACTCAGGCCCATTCCTTCCCACCAGAGGCCTGAACGTCATGCTCGGTGTGGCCAATGGCCTTTGCACGTGTCCTGCTTTGCTAATGACTCCTTCCCCAGCCTCCGTCCTGCCCTTCAACAGCACTAGCAGATACCCAAACTTGCTGGGCCATTAGCCCCTGCAGTGTGAAACCTTCTCTCATCTCAGGGGAGGGAAGGGAGAAGAGGGTTCACAGCTGAAGCTCTCATACTTTTAGGTGACACAGTTTTCAGTGTAGATGTGGCACTTAGGGACATGGTTAAGTGGTGGACTTAGCAGTGTTATGTTAATGGCTGGACCCAATGATCTTAAAGGTCTTTTCCAACCGAAATGATTCTGTGATTCTAAGATAAGGCTTTAGTTAAACCTGTTATTTTGGTGCAGGTATTAAAGTGAGCCAGAAGACAGCCCACTAAATCTGTGTCTCTGAGAAGTGTATGATTAATGTGCTTGTGCCTTACAGCTACTGCTCTCCACTCAGAGCTTTCACCCTTTTAAGCTGATACCCCTTCCATTGAAGACATGAAGAACACAAGCACCACATAAACAAAGAGTGAGATACCTCCTTCTCCATCCACTCAAATTGCCTCAAGTGTGACTTTTAGGCTGAATCTAAGCCTTTACACAGGATGCAGTCCACCAGTGCCTGTTGTAGGTATCTGAGACTCTCCAGGCATCACCATTTTTTTCAGGGATGGTACTTTGGTACCAAAATCTCCAGCAGAGCTCATGCTTGGCTGCACTGAATGTCTCCTTTTGAACCTTCAAGTGGAGATTCCCCAAACAGGCACCCAGGTGTCTTTGTTCATGAGTCGAGCAGAATCGCAGAATAACAGAGGCTGGCAGAAACCTCCAGTCCAGGTGCTGTGCTTGCTGGTCATCTGGTCCAGGCTCCTGTTCAAAACAGGCAGCTTAGATCAGGTTGCTCAAGACCTTGTTGAATTTTGAGTATGTTCAACGCTAATGATTTCACAGCCTCTCTGGGCACCTGGTGCGCCAAAGAAAGCAACGTACATAGCCGCTGTCAGGTGTGGTGCAAAGCACAGAGGCCGCGTCTAGTCTCAAATTGGCAAAATGGGGGCTTTGTAAAGAAGGCCCTGCCTACGTGCCCCCTCAAGCGGACAGCTGCAGGTGACCAGCTCTTCCTTCAAGCCAGCTACCCTCTGCCCCATAGTACCAGACTACAACTCAAGCTGCACAGCGAGGATGCTCTGCAGCCAGCTGAAACCAGCTGCCTGGGGACACCATGGAGGGGCCTGCAGGGAGCCCTGCTGCAGGGCTGCTGCCACCGAGGGTGCAGTCAGGACAGGACCCCCGCCAGCAGCACGGCAGCGCTGCCAGCACCAGCTTTGCTGTAGTTGCTCTGACATTGAGGGAGGGTGGGATCTCTACAGCCTCCCCCTCCCCAGCAAGCATTAATGGTGCAGCCTTCCCTTCTCTCCTGTTGCTTCAGCAAAGGCCACGTACAAAACAGCTCTCGGCTTCCCTATGGACATGCAAAGCCTCACTGCCCACATCTCTGTGGTTTCCAGCAGCGACCTGCCAAGCCCTAGGCAAGGCTAGCATCGCTGTGGTCAGCCCCAGCGTTTGCTGGTGTGCTGATGGCAGTGGCCACCCCTCACCAGTCCCCACTGCTGGCCACATATTGGCAAAGTTCTTCAAGCCCTGACTTGCTGTTTACACTGGCTCAAAGTCTAAGTCCTTTTGGCTTAACAAGGCAAACAAGTGCTGCAAAACCAAATATAAAGTGTATTAACAAAATTTAGCAGGCAAACTCCACAGACCTTTCAGTCTTGAAGTACACAATATCCTTGAAATAAAGTACCCTATATGCTTCTAATATTTTTTTTCAATTAAGGCTTTTGCCCACCTTTCTTATCCTAAATATGGTATTCAACATCCTTCTGTAAGCAGCTCTTAATTAGCATGTCAATCAGTATTTTATCACCAGGGTACACAGCAAGGAGGCTCCAGCTGTGCAATGCAGAAGGCATTGGGTTTACTACTTGGGTTTACTACTGAGCCATCCAATGGTCTAAACTAGATGGCAAAATTTCCCACCGCAGCCTGCCTCTGTGTTACCAGTTCACGTAATTCCCAGAACAATGGGGATTTCACCCCCTTCTAGGATATTCCCAACTGCTACTGGAATAAACATGAATGGTAAAAGAAGAAAAAATCATGACCCTGCTCCTGGGGGGAGAGGGGGGAGAAAAAGAAAGGCATTAAGACATTGTTATTCTGAATGCTCCTGGAAAAAAACTGGGCCAAATGTAGAGCACCTGCAATATTGTCCTCTTGTCAAGCCAGCTGTGCTGGGACCCAAGGGCTTCCTTTGCTTCCAGAGGAACATTGATTAATTTATTTCCTGATCCTTAGCTCTCTCTCTCCTGCTTGCTTGCCTTTTTTTTTTTTTTTTTTTTTGGCATTATGTTTTTAATAAAATGCTGCCTGTGGCAATTTTTCCCTCTGGCCACGAAGAGGATGGAGTGAATTGTGTTCCAGACTGTCTGCTTGTTGTTCCTGAATGCAGTTTGGCTGCATTCATGCTGCTTATTACTTGGCAAACATTCATGCAAGTGGGTGCACACCATGTGCGTGTTCGGAAGGCTCTTGCTGGGGCAGGTGCCAAAAATTCCAGTCTCATCCTGGGTGGGTATAAGTGATGGCACCTCACTGCAGGATTTTGGTGTTTGGGGTTTTTTTCAGGCGCCTGTGCCCTACTGGGTTACATTTCCCAGCATGACCCACAAGACCCAGTTGGCCTGAGCCCATGGTGTCCCAGCCTGGCTGTCCAGGCCCCGTTTCCTCACCACGCCTTGACCAACTGGCAGGTCTCACCTATTTCTGACCTCTGGCAGCTGAAAGGCCTTTCTCATGGACAGAAAGCTGAGGAGAAAATCAGTGGTTTGTTGAAATACGGCCAAATTGCGAGGCTCTTGGGAGGACTGAGTCCAGGAAATAGATTTAAAAATCTTGAGTAATGAATGAATGCTTTGAGCACCATCTAATCACTTCATGAAGAGGCAAAGGCAAAAGGCAGCTCATAAATTTTCTGCTGTGCATTATTTTCTTAGTTATAATGGTGATAAACCAATCTCTTCAGACAGTTGCATTTATGTAGCTAAATTCTTTAAAAAATGAAATGGTCACCTGATCAAGTCAGCATGATTAAACACCCACTGCTGAAATGTCTGTTTCGCAAACATGCTGCCATGTGAAAGCAGGTAGAGCAAAGATCCCTGGCATTTTTTCCCAGGTTAGCCATCTCATGTGTCACAGGAGGGACCACTCAGAGCTGAAAACACTCCCCCTCTTCCTCCCCTGTTGCAGCAAGGCTTTCCTGTGGAAGAAGAAACAAAAAGCAATTCGCCCCGCTCTCTTTTTTCACCCATTTGTGGCTTCAAGCCCTGGCTGCCACCTTCCCTCCCTGCTGTTTCCCTCCTCCTGCCAGGCACCTTCGGGTGCCTGAGTGGGGGCTGCCCAGTGCCCGCCCTTCCTTCTGCCTCTGGCTTTGGATCAGGGTGCTGGTCTTTCTCTCATGAAAGCAACTCGTTGTATTTGTGTTTCAGAACAAGACCTGCATCAGATATTGGGGTTTAAGTGTTGAGCTCAACCCTGCACGACCTCCCGATGGGAGGAGTGGGATGCAGGACGTGTTATCATCAGAGCCGTATGGTGAGCTACAGAAGTGGAGCTCCTCACCCCCCACCCGCTGCCCTGACAAAGACCAAACCTGGCGCTTTCCATCTCGCACAAAGAGCTTCAGAAACAGACTTCCTTCTGTTAGAAATATGCCAGGGTCCTCATGCTTCAACCTTGCTGGAGACCATTTAAGGTTAGAAAATGTTTTATGGAAGACATTGATTGCATCTAATTCCTGCGTTTGCTTGAAGGTGAAAGCTGTCTTTCTAGTTCTCAAACAGAAGACAGTATGAACTTCTCCTGAGATAAACATCTGCCTGTCTGTGGCTGCAGATGTTTAGCTCTTAAAGGCTGGTCTTTATCTACTGACTTCCTTATACACGTATGTGAATGCTGAGAGGATCTCTGCACTCGTCTGGCAAGGCTGTCTATGCTATGACTACCCAGTAAAATAAGATTATAAAAGTTTGATATTAAATTGGGAATACATCATTTGGCAATGTATAAAAAAAATGCCTCCCCAGACTCAGAAGTGCCAAGGGTCGTTGCTTCAGAGATTGAGATGAAAATACAAGGCCTACTTTGGGCTCTTTCAGTGCATCATTGCAACAATTGTTTGAAAATCATTTCAAGTAAAACACTATTTTTTGAAAGAGCAAAGCCTTTTATGCAGAATTATATGATTGCCTGGAGTGACAAAAACAGCGTTTCATCTTTGATCCAACAAATCTGAACTGAAGGCTGTCAGAGAAAGGATCCAGTAAAAGAAAATGCAACCGCGTCTGCTCACACCACCAAGAAAAACAGCTACACAGTGCTGCCACCAGGGAGAATTATAACTTGCAGCACATGGGTTAACAGACAGCGTATTCAGGAGCAGCCTGTCCATAAGAGAGGCACTTAGCAAGTGAAAGATGATAACTGCTGATACTTGAATCCAGCCTTATTTCTGGAAAGGTGAGATTTCCTTATTTGGTGAAATTAAAGCCAGGGTACCGATTCTCTTCAACCAAGATATTCGCTTTCCATAAACGATCCGGTGCTCCTGGAGGCAGAAGAAAGTAGGCCATACCTTTAATTAGCTAAAAGGTTTTGAACAGGACATAAATCTCATACCAAGACTTTTAATTTTCCAGTTGTTAAGCCTCGTACGCTTTTACACAGACTTGCTCATTTGCTTTGGCTACAACCCCTTTTGCTCATCTAATCCCCATGTGAGAAGCAGGAGCAATATTTCTGTAACATGACAATGTCACCGACACTTCAGCCTCACCACTGAGGAGGAGTTTGCAAGAAGCAACTTGCAGGGGATTAGACTGAAATTTTTCTTGTAATGCTTTGAATGGCATAGTGAAATGCTCCCGTGTTCCAAGGCATTAAGGGCATCTCACATTAAGCAGCAGGTTGTTTAGCCTAAGTACTTCTGGAAAGGACATGTAAGCCTTATTAAATAAGGGGAAAAAAATAAGGCAATTTCATTTTAATGTAGGAATGTTAACATTAATTTGCTTGTCTTGAAATAATTTCTGGAATGGTTGCTTTAAGAACCTAATCTTAACAAAGCCGTAGGAAATGGAAGAAAGAATTTAAATTAACTTACTTCATCCATTTATAAATTGTTTAGGTTAATCACAGTAAACCAAACAGGATTCAGCCATACTTAAACACAGCCTTTGCGCAAGTATAAACTGTTTATTATATCCATGACACACAACCAGGCAAAATTCATTCTTGATCTGGGGAAGAGTCTAATTTAGTTTTATTAGCTCTGAAGGAAAACATTTTGGCAGAAGAAGGTTCACTTTTCAACATAAAACATTCTCAGAAAAACTCTCCTGAGAGCGAGCAAGCGATGCAGGAGAGTCTCACCATCTTCACATCAGCAGCTTGGCCTAAAATTGGCTCCTATGGCAGGGCGGGTCCTTCCCAATGGGAGGGGGGCTGCGGGTGAAGCCTGAGCACAGGCAGCGAACAGTCAGACAGCTGAAGCTTGGAGAGGTGAAGCCTACTCCATGTGCTTTCAGGGGCTCCCATTAAGACCATCACTTCACTCCACTGTAATACTGCTGAGGACAATAGGTTTGACTTCAGCGATTTGACCAATTATGTCTATGAATTATAGGCAGATCTTTAGTATGGACAATATGCTTTTCCCACCAACACATGGAGAGTGCTCATAGACTAGCTTAAAGACTGATTTTTCTTTTCTTTACATTAGTGCTAATGATACAAAACATTTGGTTCAAAAATCCTAGCAAGAAATACAACGGATTTTTACAAGGAAAATTTTGCCTTTCAATTTTCCAGTAAGCATTTTGACAATCCTTGGAGAGTCTTGATTGCCACACGGGTTGGCTAGGCTGGGGCTCTGTACTTTTGCACTACTTGCCCTGATGTGCAAAATCAATCATATTAGCTTCGAGAAGAGATAGAAATTTATTTCATGGACAAAAGCATGAAATAAGCCTTGGATACAGGGTCAAACAGGTCAAATTATGATGTTCATCTTTTTTCATCTCCTTTTCTATACGTGCAGCCAATGCATTAGCCATTGGAATGTATGAATGCTATAAAGCGAATGACTCCTGTTGCCATCCTAGCAACACATTTCTTGCTTGAGCTACCCATCTTGGCAATAATACAATTATTAACTTGAGGATATTAAATGCTCTAATCAATAACTTGTGTATGCTTGTGACTCCATTTTGCTATACTTTATGGTAAGAATTGCATTTTTAAATAACTGCTTTTATTGTCTTCCAGGAGTAATTAAAATGAAATTAGAGGTATTATGAGCTGCACGTAATGTCTTTATTAAGACAATAATTACGGGGGAAGGGCTTTTCATCAGGCAGGGGGGAGGAGCTCTTTTTTTTAATGTCTTATGCAAATATCTCCTACATGATTGCCTCATCAGGCTCAATACTCTGGGACCAGAGCAATGTCTTTGTCTTTCAGTTCTAAAGAAATGCAGGAAACTAAATACTGAGGGTTTTTTTATGATGAAAAACATTAAAAAAAAAAAAAAAAGAAATCTCTTCAGGAAGAACTACACAACTGAAAAGAAGGGTGGCTGGAAAGGCCAATGTTCAGTACTTGTTTGGTTGCAGCGGTCTTCTCTCTAGCTACAATCAGACAATAAAAGATTAATTCTCAAACTAGCACCGGATAAGAAAGGGGTGGAAACCACATAATATATTGTACTGTTTTAGCCTGACTGATCTGGATGAAATTCATCCTCACAACCTCAGATCCATTTGTGCTTGTCTTTGACTGACTCTCCTGCATAAAATGGGAGTACATATCCAGCTCCCAATCCAAATGCACACCCCAGCCATGTTGTGGCTCTGTATCAAGGCAAGACTTTGATGCTCCCCCATCCTCCCTTTCCCAGACCTCTTGTCATGGTTTAACCCCAGCCAACAACTAAGCACCACGCAGCCGCTCACTCACTCCCCCTCCATCCAGTGGGATGGGGGAGAAAATCAGGAAAAGAAGTAAAACTCCTGGGTTGAGATAAGAACGGTTTAATAGAACAGAAAAGAAGAAACTAATAATGATAATGATAACAATAATAAAATGACAACAGTAGTAATAAAAGGATTGAAATGTACAAATGATGCGCAGGGCAATTGCTCACCACCCGCCGACCGACACCCAGCCAGTCCCCGAGCGGCGATTCCCTGCCCCCCCTTCCCAGTTCCTAAACTAGATCAGACGTCACATGGTATGGAATACACTGTTGGCCAGTTTGGGTCAGGTGCCCTGGCTGGGCATGAGAAGCTGAAAAATCCTTGACTATAGTCTAAACACTACTGAGCAACAACTGAAAACATCAGTGTTATCAACATTCTTCCCATACTGAACTCAAAACATAGCTCTGTACCAGCTACTAGGAAGACAGTTAACTCTATCCCAGCTGAAACCAGGACACCTCTGCTTCCCCAGAGAGTCAGCACCCAGGCACAAGGCCCTGCGAGGCCTTTCAGCACCCTCCAGCCTCAGCTCCATCCACAGTCAACCTGAGGTTCAACTACTTGAGGACCAGATTCTCCAAGCTGCAACGACCCAGTGAGGATTTCTGCAGTAGCACAGTTTGCTCCCATGTTGCCAAAGGGGCAGAGGTGGTACTTACCATTTGAAAGGGGGCAAGAGGGGCTGGGGAACCCATTCAGTTCCCTGCATCTCAGGAAATTACAAGGGGTGGGAAGAATCACATGATGAGAAGAGGGTAGGACTCAACAAGGATTCATCATGATTTTTTTTCCTACAGAGCAGTAGCTCTTGTAAAATGGAGAAGACAAAGTAAACATCATATGTCTTGAGCTTAGAAAGGCTTTTGACATCACCTCAAGTGATATTCATGTTAGCAAATTAGGGTAATATTGTCTAAATTCAAGTTCAGAATGGGTGCAAAGCTGGCTTGAAAGATATAATAGTTACTATGTAGGTCCCTAAGAGGTGTTGAGTACAGTTCCACAGCAACCCAAGTCTAGCTCCTATTCAGTATTTTAAATAATAGCCTAGGTGATGGACAAAAATACATGCTTATTAAATCTGCAAACTGTATCATGCTGTGAGAGGCTGAAAACGTGCTGCAGGACAGACTGACAATTCAAATTGTTCTTCACAGATTGAATAAACATTCTGAAAAAACATGATCCTCTTTAGTGGGAACACTTACAAAGGAGTAATTAAGTGTACAGATATCTAATGGGGAAAAGCTATGTAGAGCAGTTGGCCAAAGAAGTTCTAGAGCTCAGAGTGGATCACAAACCTGACAATAGTCAATAGTGTCTTGCTGTTACAAAAGAAGGTGAACATCATACTGTGATATATAAACAGCAGTGATAGCTGAGAGATATACCAAGTGATCCTGTCTCCCTTTTAAAACTTGGTAAGGCTTCAGAGAACTGCTCTGTCTTGTTTTGGGCAGCAGAAGCATCAGAAGACTTTCAAACATGGCCTCTAAGGAAACATGGGAGGAATGGCTGTAATGCAGCACTAGAGAAGAAGATAATTAAGGGGCAATAAGATAATCATCTATGAAGTTGCAAAGAGGAAAAATATGTTGGCATTAATCATGGTGGATAGATCAAACATAGCAGGGAAAATCCAGATTGTCCATTACGAAAACCTCATGGGAAGGCTGTAGGATGTCCAGCATTTTTGGTCATGAATTATAGACCAGGCAAAGGTTAGACACTAGTTTTCTGGTATCACTGATCCTATCTCAGGACAGAGGTTATATTGTCTTGATGACATCGTGAAGATCCTTTCCTGCCACAGAGGTTGCAGTTCCATGTTCAGAATGTGTCTCCAAAGGGCTGAGTTCAGGGTGGTCAAGAAGCTGGAAATTTTGTTCTATGGGAAATTCCAAAATGTGCTAGGGCATGGGGGCAGGACATCCTCTTTCATAATTCACCATAGAACATTGATATTTCTCATGGAAAGGAAAATATTAAAAAAACAGACATACAGATTGCTTCAGAATAAAATCAAGCCTGGAAACTCAGCTCTCTGTGGCCATATTGCTTAAAAGTGGCTTGCACACTCCTGACTTCATTTTTTTAACCTTGGTACAGAGCAAGAGTAAGGAATCACTGCTCAGCTGAGACGCTCAGTCAGGGAAGTGCATTCTTCGTGGCACCCTGAGCTCCCCATTGCTCAGCTTGGATGCCCAAAACACACCAGTGTCATCATGGGTTACACAGCATGGAAACATGTTCCCATCACTATTTAGGCAGTATGACAAGAAATGATCAAAGGTCTGCCTGTATTTCCCTAAATTCCATTGAAATCCAATGTTTTCACAAAAGACTGCCTAAAACAAAGCAACATCTTCTGACAAATAAGTTTTGTGTGAAAATTCCCAAGGCATTTTAGTTCCAATTCCCTCCTCTGCCACATGTGAGACATCCAGGAGTGCCCTTCGGAAGAGACATCCTGTGTGTGGCCCAAGTTGGTTACCAGAGGACACACCAGTAGATGGAGCACACGACTAGGCAGTGCTGCTCTTTGGCTCTGTAAAACCAATTAATATTCTCACTCTTCACTGCTTGCAGCTTGAGACAACAGAGCTGGGGCATAGACGCCTGGACCAGCCACTGAGACTGCCGCCCAGCTTTCCTTGCTGCTACACTCCAGATGAGAGGCTAGATCTGCTTTGATCTGCTCCAGATGAGAGGCTAGATCTGCTTTCTTGGCTGACTTTATTTATATGGCATTTAGGCTTAGCTCATACACTGCTATTTATGCCATCGTTATACCTATCCCCCCAATTTTCTGTTTCCCAAGAGTATAGTACATCCTACTTCTAAGCAGAAAGTTCCTGCAGCTTTTTGCAAGTCCCCGAAGATTTTGCACTTTGTTTGACTGAGTCTCCCCTGCCACAAGCTCTTAAAATCACCTAGTTCTTCATGCATGTCAAACTCTAAGACTTCCAATGTAGCTTCATCAGCAAATTTCATGAACATATGTCTGACCTTTCAGAAAGGGTTAGTGATGACAGTATGAAGTTAGATGAGCCCAGAATCAATACCAGTTCTTGAGTGGTATCTTCCTTTCTCCATCACTTGTTTTCATCTTTCACAACATAGTCTTACCCTCCTTACATTTTCTGTCCTGCTTCCCATCTTACGTAGGTTTTCCCAAATTATATCACAT
Organism: Haliaeetus albicilla; assembly: GCF_947461875.1. Taxonomy (NCBI): domain Eukaryota; kingdom Metazoa; phylum Chordata; class Aves; order Accipitriformes; family Accipitridae; genus Haliaeetus; species Haliaeetus albicilla. The sequence continues at coordinate 35,304,803 of NC_091484.1, read as the reverse complement.
CAAATACTGTAAGAGTCCAGTCTAGAAAATAATTTTTTTTTCCCCCAGAAAGCTCTCTGGTTAGCCTAGCACCATCTGCCTCTGCTAAGCCCGTATCACACTATGTCCCCTTTTTCACTCACTGCTGTCTCCTGGTAGTGACTCCTTCAACAATTTTTCTAAATCCACAGTGCAAGTTTTCACAAAAATAGAAGTTTTAAGTTCCTTGTGCATCATTCTTCTGTAAAATAGGACAACTAACATTTCTTTCTCCCACCCCTTGTCTTATTTAGTTTCCCAGGGCCAAATTGCTCTCACACGTTGTACAGTGCACAGAGAAGTCCTGATCTTGGTGTTACCTTAGTTCTGACAGGAGCAGTGATTGATCATCATCTGACCATCTAGATAAATCCATTGCTGAGAAAGAGAAGGCAAAATGTCGTTTCAAGATAGCAACCTGAGCACTGCTTTTGCTTCAGCTTCCAATCTTCCCCCTTCTGCTACTCTGACATTTTTCCTATGGTGCCAAATACTGAAAATCTCCTGCTGAAAAAATGTCCAGGCATCAGAGAGGGCACAGAAACAGAGCAAGGGTAAAAATTTGTATCACCTGGCACAAAAGGGGCAGGATGTATAAAGCTGCCAGTACTAATGCCTGCCAGATTTAAGGAGTCACTTCCCAGAATGACAAGCTGGGTGAAGGTTTCTTGGAAGAACAGTGTTGTGCAGAGAACAATATAGACTGCACAGTCCCAAAGGCAGATGTTATTTTCCATGGGCCTCTGCTATTTCATGGCAAGTGCTTTCATCATACTTTCCATTTTTAAATAGCTCTGTAGAAATTAACGCTCTCCAAGTTACTTACAAGAAAGAAATTACTTCATCAAAGCAGAACATCTGTGTTTGACAGAACTGTTAAGAGTTCATGTCCTTCGCTTTCTATTATTTGCCCTTATCCTTCACAAAATAAAGATTTTACTGGGATTTTACTTCAATTGTACATGAGCTACTAAGGCTTAAAGTGGTCATCTCTGTGGGACTTTTTCAAGATTACCCTTTCAGTATCACATTTATTACTGAGATTGCCTTAAAACAAACTTTACCCTGATATACACAAAAATTGTTACTGTACTACAATGTGTCCTGCCTTCTGAAAGGGCTTGTCTAGGATCGGTGGATGGACCATGCTATGTTGGTGCAGATTGCTGCAGCGTCAGGGTATATGCAAGTTCTCTGATGGCTGCATAATTGGTACTGCTTCACCACTCCACTCCTGCAGCGCAGCCATGCGGCACATTCACGTACATTAGATTTAGCAGAGGTTAATCGTTCACATGACCATTGTTTCCTTCTGTGGGTTGCCTCGAAACCTTTGACGTTCTCTTTATTGTACCTCTTGCTGTGCAAATTTCCTTGTTTTGTTTTGCTTCTCAAAGTAATTTTTGGTTGATTATTGTGTAGTTACAGAATTAGAGTAATAACATCTAATTGTACATCTGAAGCAAAAACATGTAATTGTGGGAGACTAGATTAAATTTAAAGAAAGAAAACCCCTCCACCAGGGTTTCTCATGGTTTGCACAGTGCATTTGCCAGGCAGTGCTGCTTTGATTGCATCTAACCTGCAATTAGCATGTGCAATTAAGACATAATGAATGTGTGCAATTGCATTATTTCGGGATGTAACAGTAGCAATATTTAGCAGTTACTGTACTAGACACAGTGCTTATAAGCTCAAATGATTTATCAGCATTTACCAATTATGCCACAGGAAGGAGGGCAGGCATGTGAGTGCGCCTTACCTACAGCCGATTTCCAGGATGAACACACTTCACTCTCCTGTTGAAAGCCCATGACAGTAGCCAATGGGGAAGAGGAGCTGGGCAGATTTTGCACTGTTGAAAATGAGGGGCTCAAATGACACTTCCAGCTTACCTTTGGCTTGTCATAGAGCTCACATGTGACATAAAAGGAGAAAGCAGACTTAGCATTTAGTATTTCTGAATTACTCTCCTCTGCGTTCAACATTTCATATCAGTTTTGTAAAACCAATCACGCTACCCAAGGATTTAAAAATAAAAATTATTTGAGCATGAACAAATGCTGTGATCTGTGTGTATGAGGAAGCCTCAGGCACGTAACAGGTTTTTACATGCTCTTACCTGGCATTCTGGGAATGCAAGTCTACCAGTTCCCCTACCAGGCTTTTCTTAAAGGACATTTCTTGTCCTTTAAGGGTCAAATGATATTTGAAAAGCATCTTAATACATCATTGAAGGATACAAATGAAAATACATTCCAATTCAGTCTCACAGAAATAAAGATAAATCTGAATCTCTAGGCACAAACCTTGAGTAGATAAACTGAGATGTTCTGAGTACCAAACTGCTGGTGTTGAAATGAAAGATCCCAGTGATAAAACTCAGGGCCCAGTCCAGCAAGCATTTCCAGTTAAATCAGTGGGAGTTAGAAGCACAAAAATCATACATAACCAGACTCTATTGATTAGTGTTAATCTATTACAGAAAATCGTATTAGAAGTCTTGAGACAAGGACTGCTTGTTCCATGCACAATGATTTGTGTGAGAGATTTTGCACACGGACCCAGCACAAAATGCCCAGAGTTCTCAGAAGATGCATCCATGCAACTAAAAGCAAAAACTGCCTTAGCATCCCTTCTGTCTAAGTATTTCCTTCCTTTCCTATTGAAAAAAGATTATTAGAAGTAGACACAAGAAATTACAAACAGCCAATGGATCAGCTTCTATATTGATTTATACCCGTACCTCACTACTTCCAGAACTTGGTTTAGCATCCTGAGAGATGGTGCTTGTCAGTAACTAGGAGAGGGAGCTCACGGGCTAATCCCATCTAGCTAGAACAGTAAAAAAATAAATAAAACGGCCATTTCTGCAACGACAATTTAGCTTCTGCGCTTGAAAGCAAGAGTAAGATAAATTGTGACACATTTTCATCCAAGACATTTATTAAAGATGATATGGGCACAGCACGCAGACAAACTACATCCTGAAGCAGGGGTAGACTAGGTTTCACATTTTAAAGCTGTGCTGGCAGTTCTCTGTCTGGAGCGCTCATAGGTACCTTCTTTATATATAATCTCTGCAGTTTTAGATTGACAAATGACAAACACAGCCTGTATTTATAAGGGTGTCATTTACTTCACTTTTTATTAAAATCACCAGCTACAAAATAGACATTTTGTACATACTAGTCCTAAACAGGCAACTATGAGAAAATTACATTAGTCCTGAAATGAGACCATCATATTGTGCACCTGGGACGTGATAAAGGGTCAAAAGTAATAGAAAATGTATGGAGATTAGATAACGTACTCACATCACACTGGAAGGTTAACCTATACCTTTGAAATAATCAGTGCACATGTTGATCAGAGACTTATTTTCTGCAAACATTAAAAAAGTTCCCTTTTGCTCTCATTTAAAAATACTATAGCCACTACTGCTACAGAAAGGAACTGTGTTACTTCAGTCGGACATGCACCGTAGGTGTCACGGTATCTGGAAACAGAGAAATGCACTAACAACATGAAGAGAAACAAGACTAACACTTTTTTGATAGTAGTGGTGTCACGAAACACCACGGACCAAATTCTTAGCTGATGGAAGGTGACATAGCACCCCCTGAATCAAAAATCAAGTACTCACCAAGAATCTGGACCATAATCAAAACATCCTGACACTGTATTCTGTCTTTCCCTTCAATGTCAAAAAAGAGAAGAAGAAGGGGTAACAGTCCCATCTAACTCAAGAAGCAACAGCAAAGTCATCCCATCCATCAACCCAGCACCCCTTGGGTACTCTGCACTCCACCCAGAGTGGCTGGGAGGCTAAATAAGCCTTTTGGGCCCTGAGTTTTAGTTAGGGGTGTTCCAATATCATGATAGCTGGTATTGTCATTTTTTGTCTTGTGCTTCTGGCTAAGTTATCTGTGGGTATTACAGGGCAGAATCCAGTGGCCACATTGTGATATTAATTTTTATATTAATGTCAATGTGGGGTTTGGCTTAAAGTCCAGTGATCACTACAATAGCACAAGAATTTCACTTCCAGGACACTGTTAAAGGCATCTGTGTAGTGCTGCAGGGTGATTCTTCCTCCTATCTACTGCTCTGATAGTGTGATCTCCTTGGTTATCACAACCTTGTTAAACTTTCTACACCATCACCCTGGAAGTAGGAATGTCACGCAATGTTGGATCCTGGTACAATGTAGGAAATGAAAACAAGAAAGCATTGTGTTCAAAGACAGCTTTCAGCGGGACAGAAAACATTATAGCAGAAAGGTTCATATTGGTCAGTGCTACCTCAAATACAGAATAAGGAACAAACATCAAAACATTGAAGCTAAAAAGGTGTTGATTACAGGGTGAAAGACATGGTTATTTCCATTAGTTTGCTGCAAGAACTTTACCCCAAGAAATACATTTCTATCTCTATAAAATGGATCATTTTATAGAATAAAAACAGATCAAAAGTATACTGTAATTGTTAACACAAAGACAAAGTTTAGAACTTAGTTTTGCAAGTTAAGATTGACCAAAAATGTTCAAGCTGTTCATATCCTAAAATCACAGGCAGGCCTTCTCTGATCACCACCACCTTACTTTCAGTGTCAAAATATAAATTATACACTGATAACGTAAGATCAAGTCATCTCAAAACTGTAGGAAAATACAAACGGATGATGACAAATGAGTAATTTTGCTATATTCTTAATATATAGTCACCATGCATAAAAAATACATCTTTCAGGTAAATACATTTATTTTTTTCTCTGTTATAATTTTAAAGTGCATCTAGAAGCTGCTAAATAAATCTTTACACTTTAAAATAGAGGAAGGTAAGCAGCAGTTCAGAAATGATAGGTAACTCCTGTTAACAAAGAGGTAAGAAGTTCTAAGTGCTATTCCAATATTCTCAGCTCTGCTAAAGTGGTGGTGATATTTTGGGTAGGCAACACTGGCAATCACTCACTGACTGGGCCCAATGATTATATTTCACAGAATCGCAAAATCCTGTACGTTGGAAGGGACCTTAACAGGTCATGTAGTTTGACCTGCTCTAACCAGGGTCAATATCGGTTGCTTGGGGCTTTGTGCAGGGGGATCCTGCAAACCTCCCAGGATGGCGACTGCACAACCCCACTGAGCCCCATTCTACTGTCTGCCTGTGCTCACAGTGGAAAACCTGGGCAATCCACCCAGTTAGGGGCCTTGAGGAACTCTTCATGTAAGTCCACAATTTCCAGTTTTAGCATTCTAATTACCAACCAGGCCTCTACCCTTAAACACATACCAAACTAAAATATTGACAGAGTAGACAGAGTATTAACTCACATTTTAAGGCTCACTGACCTAAATCCACTCCTAACAGTAACTTCAGAGGAGTATTGCCTGCATATGTGACCAGTTTGAGCTACACTATGCACAGGCACCCCATAAATAGCTGCCCTCCCTGGGACGTAGACACCATTTTCAGAAGTGCTCCCTTCTCGAGGAAACACTTCCCAGAATGGCAGTGGTGCTGCAAGCACCGGCCTGCCCCCGGCCACTCTCAGCCCTCATCAGCAAATACTTTCCTGCAAAGGGGTGTTCTACCTGCAAAGCTCTCAACATCACTCCATAAAATGACAGTTTCCAAACTATATGTCAAGCTTTTTACTACTTTTCACCAAATAGCACCAGAATGCTGCTGCCATCCTCTCTCCATAACTACCACATGTGAGCAGCGCCTGGTGCTGTGGAGCTACAGCTACAAGTCCCTAGCAAGCAGTTCAATTTCATCCAGCAAGAAGTCCATGTCCTCTCGACTAACATGCGGGCTGATCACCACCTGGCGGAAGAAGTTGACTTTGCCCTGGTGAGGCTGGTATCCAAGCATCATGCTGCCCTTCTTCATCATCCTTTCTTTAATTATAGGAGCAACCTGAAAATAGAGACAAAAAAGGGTTGATGTCACAGTCAGAAATATGGCAGATTTGGGCAGGAACTGTATTTTGTGACTTATGAAGTTTTTTTGAAGTGTCTGAGTTTTGCATCCCTTGCCTGCCTTCCCACTGCTTGCCCCAAGAAACATTAAAGCTCAGACCTGCAGGTTTAGAGGCAGACTGTGCACTGAGACCCTCAGGTTCTGGGACTCCCAGAAGAATCAGAGCAAGATCCAAAACCCCCAAAAGCCTGCTGCTTGGGGCATTCATCTGTGACATGGGAAAGCTTGGGTTAGAGTTCCCTAGTCTTCCTGATTTAGATCAAAGGTTTGAACTCGGGAAGAACATCAACCGCAGCTGGTAAAAGGCCAGGTTTCTCCCCTTGTGCTAACTAGGCTAAGCCTGACTAGTCACCCTCATGGCCCTTCTCCCGCCACAGCTGCAAAGCCACTCTCCCTAGAGGACACTCTCCATTGAACCCCTGTGAAAATTAAGCTGCCAAAGAAGTCAGTGTGATGCAATACCAAGGGAGAAGACCTGATCCTGGCGCTTAAGATTTCATCTCTTAGCTTTAAGGTGTAAGTAGCATTTGGCTACACTGCTCTTGTGTCAAATGGGGTGAAATCTCATAGGTGTCTCACTGCAGAAAAAAACCATGCGTAAGATTGGCAGAGTCTGGTCCTTATAGCTGAACATTTGATCTCATCTCAGCGGGGCTATTAACCTTGTCCAATTAATCTTGCGCTTAACTTTAAGCGTGTGAGTAGTTCTGTGTTCTCATGCTTGAAATCAGTCATAAGCTTAAATGCATTGTCGGCTTAAGTACTCTATTCCTTGGAAGACAGAATTCAACATAAATAAGTATTTTGATAGAAGTAGTATTTTTTAAAATGTGTTTCATTTTAATATATTACTAATAACACCAATGTATTTCAGAACAGTGTGTTCCTTTTCTTCCTTTTGTGATGGTTTGACTTTGAACTAAGCAAATAGGTGTATGACCTAACCTTAGTTTCTGCATTAATTTATTTCAGCTCTAAAAGTTAGTGCCAGAAACTACCACCTGATGTGCAAAAGAAAAATGATGATGCCAACCTTGCCTTAATAGCTTTATTTTTACATGGCACCTTTTAGTAGGCGAGTTCTATACAGTTTGCTTAGATAGAAACAGCTAAGGTTTTCAACACTAACTGCCCAGCTTCCCCATATTTGTTTAGTGGCACATGTCTAAATTACCATTGTTTCAGAATGTAGATTGAATTCAGAGGATGAGTGTTTATGGTTCTAACTTAATTTGCCTCTCTGATTTTGGTTTATCTTTGTGACAAAGCTACGTGTTTTATTTAGTGGGTTTTTTTTAAGCTATGAGAGTGCTGGAGTCAGAATTCTAACTGAAGTCTAGAGTGTGACATCAGTATGAATTATACATATGAAAGCAATGAATATCCTTTCAGAATGCAATGTGCAATCAGAATTTTGGGTTTTTTGCATATTGCTACAAGCAAAAAATTAGATATAAGTTGTGAAAGTAGTTCTGATAAACATTTGGGAAACAAGAAAATAACAATGAGGACAGGAACACTCAGAATTACAGCAGAAATGTTAAGAAGCATACTCCGATACCTTCAGTCACATTCAATAGTACCTTTTCCCATAAAATCCGTAAAATCTAATGTGGAGCTCCAGGTGTGCCTCCTGTGTAAAAATTCTAATGAAAGCTACCAATGAAATCACAATTCTGCTGTGTATCTGCAATGCGTATGTCACTTAGAAATAGAAGTCATCAAATACATCCCTATACCATCAACCACCTGGGTTTCTGTCTGCCTAGCAAATGATTCAAGGATTCCTCAATTTTCTTGTTTTATAGCTCAGAATTACTTCAGACTAACCTCATTTAGTCCATACTCAAGAAAAAACCCCCAACATTGGAGTTCTGCTTGGATAGAGATGGTAGTTATTTTGCATGAGACAGCCTTCTTCATCCTGAAAAGTATTTTACTCAGCAAACAATCCTCTCTGCTTCAGATCAAATATTCCAAACTGCATCCTAACAAACCACTGAACGCAGTACTGTGCAGTACTAACACTAGGGCAAAACCTGGGTCATAAAATTGTTCTTGCACATTTTCCAGTGGTGGAGTCAAATGGGAAGACTCTTGGTTGGGAATACTCCTGGTTATGCACACTAGTCAATAACTTTGGCATGCTAAACATTCTCCTACTTCTATAGTTTGCGTGTGTTGCACCCCTGAACAGTGCATGAGGCTACTAAGGGCTCTACTCTTCCATTATTATTCATGCCAGCTATGGCCTGAGATAGCAATGACACAGTGACAATGCTCAGCAGACATCGTGCCCAGGAAGCATTGTGCTGGGCACCATATAGATAGAGAAAAGAAAAAATTCCTCCCACCTCTGTACATGACAAGAACCCCCAAGTGACTTCTACTCATGGAATAAAGGCACCACAAGTGCAAGGGGAGAAGTGAATTCTTCTTAATATACTTCCTCAAGCTCTTCTTTAAGATTCAAATCCCTACGGCAACTTTTAGCCTTTATTGATGTTCCATCAGAGTTATTTCATCTTTTGTATCACACTATTGATTCTTTCCATCTCAACACCCAGTGCTCCACAATCCATCATCCCAAAACGTGCAGTAGCACAAATGGAGACCATGAAAGCAAAAACATTTAGAGCTTCAGTAATTTGAGGACTGTAAACATACTGCATTTTAGTAGGTCTTCTCTCATGGAACGGAAAGGTAGAAAAATCTCATTTTCATTATCTCATTTATTATCTCGTTCATCCTCCATGCTAATGAAGTTGTCCTCTTAATTTGAAGTGCATCAATCCCTTTTTGATGGCAAAACACTTCCTACTTAAAAGAAACAAAACAATATGGGCTTTTGACAGGACTATTTTTGGAAAGGTTTTCCATCAAGTATTTTGCATGTTCTATTTGTTAACATGATGCAGTCAGTGTAACAAAACTATCAGGGATCCTACCCACAGAAAGCTGTAAGGAACAGAATATATGCACAAATGCTTAAGTACGTGTCTCGCAAAAGAACCATTAAATGATACATGCATGCTAAGGCTTGAACTTGCAGATCACAGGGTACGACTGCTAACTGAAAGTAAAGGCAGCTACCACTTTACAGCAGAAAAATTAGACCTATAAGGAACTAATTGCCTAGTGAAGAGTTCAATGACTTTAATCCCCACTGAAGTCAATGAGATTTGAGGATGCTCAAATATCAGAAGGAGCTGCACAGCCCCGTTCAGGATAGGCTCCTCAGAAAGCAATTTAGTGAGAATGAGATTGCTTCACCAGTCCAATTATTTTACTACGGAACTTACTTCAAATTGTAAATCTAATTCTTTATGTTACCCGCTGGTGGAACAGTCTCAGAATTTTAAGTGTAACGTATCCTAAAACTGAAGTCCTCTCCTCTGCTCCCTTCACCACTTCCTTCCCACTGCTGGCCTCCCCTGCCAATCCACCCTGGAAATTATTATTTCAAGTGCTCACTTCACCAGTGTATTAGCTATCAGACATGCCCTTCTTCCACCCAGGAAGGTGGAGAGGTGCAGCGCGTGGAAGACCATCTTGCAGCGGAGCTGCACACATTGCCCTGTGCAACCAGAGGCCCAGGGAACTGCTTTGCCTGAGGACTGATGGGTGCATCACAGTCTCCCCATGCAGACCTACACAGAGGCTGTAACATCTCGTGCTTCCCTTACTTTTAATAGCAGAGGTTTTTAAACTAGAGCAGCAATGACATAGTGGTTTAGCTCCTTCTCCATTTATACCGGGATGACAGGATAATCTCTTCTCCCACTCTCAGCCAGCACTCAGCCATACTACAAACAACACAAAGTTTTAGCCCTAAAGTTGGGGTTGTTAGCTGTTTCTAACCAGAGTCCAGACCACAGCTGACCTTCCTATATATTCACATGGAAGATGCCAATATTCCTTCCCAGCACATACACACACACACAGAGCAGTGTGAGAAGTAGCCAGGACCAGCTTGGACACTACAGCTGAAGTATCTAGTGCACCAGGAGGATCAGGAAAGCAATATATCTCTCCATATCTCAAGTGTCTTTGAGAAGAGTGGTTCTGCACAATCGTACCACAGGGCAATACCTTAAAACCCACTGTGCTCCCCCTAATTGACTTGTCAATGGCATTCAATGCAAGTTTCTCCAACACTTCAAGAATTTCCACCAAGCTTGGGCTGTGATGGCATAACACATTTCAGCAACCACCACTGAAGACAGACTCATCAATAGTTGAGCACATTCTCAGCAGGAGAAGCATGTACCTAGTGTCTCCAAGAGGTCATTCCCAAGTCTGGAGACTTAAAATCTTTTCAGAGGACTTGATGAAACACCTATTTGAGATAATTTCTTCTTCTTCCAGCTAGCAAGGCCTCTGAAACCATTCTCACAGTGGTCAAGCTGTGTAAGCCTGTTTCTTAAGCAAAGAACAATTTCCTAGCACATGGTTTCCTAGGTAAAGCGAAATCTCCAGAGCAGCTCTGTTTAACATGTGATGGTCCCACCACATTAGTCACAGCACAGTATTATGCTTTGGAATTCATTCACTGTAAACTGCCTCCTGTTGAACAGTATGGACATTTATAATTAGAATTGGTTTGTAAAAGTTTATTCTAACTACAACCCCCCCCCCCCAAACAAACCAACACCCCAAAACATAGTAAGATAACCATTTGCCTAGCTTTTTCAAATCACACAATCCTGTTAACTTCTAAAATATATACATCACTATTACCAGCTTATAGTTCAAGTCCTATCCTTAGTCCAAAATAGTTGATGCTTTCTGATGACAAGGGACAGAAAAGAGTAATGTAGCTCTTTTGTTCAGCTGAGGTAAATCCACTGAGCCCTCAACCCCAACTGCACTAATGCTGCTGGGTATGGATAGCCAAGTAAGTTGTCCTAAGGAGAAGCAGAATTTCCCAACAAATATGCTACCTTGTTCTTCTTGCTTAAATAAAGAAATAAGCACCTACTGATTTTAATTAGCCCCTTATTTTTCTGCTCTAATGTTGTCTCTGACAACTGCAATTAACAGATATTCTGAAAGTACAAGAAAGCTTGGGCTGAACAACTGCAGAATAACTGCTGATAATGGAAGATTATGCCCAACCTTGGTTATGAAACTCTTTCTCCATGCCCTCCCTTAATCTGTAAGGGCTCTCATTTTAGACCTAATCCAGTATTTTCAAACTGTCCCATCACAAACTATTTTCTATGCCTCTGACACTGTACCTCTGTTACCTGAATGCTACTTGTACTGCTGTCATTCTCACAGACTCTACTCGTATTAGTCTAGTCATACCAGATGTTGACATATTACAACAGCTTTTCCAAACTGTAGGCTAGAGGCTATGCTCTTTAAAAGCAACATTCTGTAAATTTTGTATTTAAACACTAAGGCAACAGGAATGAGTTGCAAATTGATAACAATGCTGGGTAAAAACATTCTGCTAAGCACTGCTAAGCAATGAATTTACAAAAATATTTTGCTTCAGGGGAAAAAAAAATTGTGAATTTGACAAATAGCCCAAGTGAAAAGATAGCATTAGCCAGAAAAATAAAGAAACCAGAAAAACCTAAAGGTTTTCTAATTTTTTTAAAAGAAAGGTATTTAGAATATTTGTTTCAAAACACTGTTTTCAATTAAAACTTAAATTCAATTGGAAATGACCCATTTTTATTGCAGTGAGTAGAAAAGGACTCAGGAAAACAAAACTAACCAAATTGTTTCATTTTAGCTTGTCTGAAAACTTTCTGGTAAGCTAAAACTAAGAATTGCTTCCCGTTTCTTAATTCAATGGCCAAACAAAAAAATCCATTATTTGTACAACCATAAATATGTGCGATCAAAAGTGCTGACACTGCTTAACTGAAACATCTGTAGAATTTTTGGCCCCTAGAAAAGACAGAAAGTATGAGAAAATTCACAGGACTGCCTGTTCTGTCGGCAAAGTTTGGCTGGGAATCTCATGTGAACAGCTTTGAGTAGCGTGGATGACTCTGAACGTGCTAGCCCAGCAAGTGCTACAAAGTCAGAATGCCTATAAAAGCTAGTGTTAACACTGGCAACTGCTATCAGAAACATTTTTTCCAAATCTTTTGGACAGTCCCCAGGTTACTGAGCATCTATGCAACATAAAGCTGAAGAGCTATTCCAGCTGCTGGCAGCAGCGACTCCCAGTCACTGGACCCCATTCTACTCCTCCTGAAATTCATTTCAAAATTGCCACGGACTTCAATGGAAGCAGAATGCAATTATCTAAATTTCCTCCTTATGTGTCTGCTTCAGGTGGCACTTTGCAAACAGCCTTCAGCTTTTACTAGAGAAAGGCACACTCACAGTAAATCAATGACCTTTCTAGGGAACCACAAAAGCAGGCTAGACAGTGTTGGAAGGACAGGAGCATATTAGCAGCTCAAACTATTTCTCTTCCTCAAATACAGCCTTGATGAAATTTTCCAAGGTACCAAATACTGCACTAGAAATTGGCTGAAGATTTGTAGCTAAAAGACAAAAAAAGTCGCCCTTTTGACAAAATGGAAAGATCACATTCTCATGATTTCACAAAAATGGAAAACACATTTTGTGTTCTTGCCTCAATTATTCCTTGCAATGAAAGACAAGTTTATACAGCACAGTCTCTCTCAACTAACCACAAAAATCTATTTTGGCTACCCCAGAAGGGGCAAATTTTCATTTAGAAGTTCATGATTGTTACTTAAAAGGCAACTTATTGGCTATTCAAAGTCTGACAAGTTATGCTTCCTGCTAGAAATTACCAGTTCGGATTCATGTATATACATAAGAAAACAACTGTTGTACAGCAATTGCCACCAAAAAAGTAAACAAAACCCCAATTCATTGACATATTTGAACACAATTTTAAACTTCTACATATGGGCTATTAATTTCAGTGGGTCATGACAATACTGTTTCTTATCTTGCTTAAATGACAGCACAGTGGTTGAAGTACTAGATACAGACTCAACAAATAGGACTGGTCCCAAACCCTGCCAGAGGCTGTTCGGACAAATCACTCTATCTCTTTTGGGTAACGTGTTTCTTCTTCCCTTCACAGGAGGCATATAACCCTTCCAGGCAGTGAAGTCTCTATGTGTTCATACATCTATTGTAACCAGCCCTGATACCTCATGGGTGCTCTGTACGCTAGTATGATATATATAAAATAATTTCTGTGCCAAATAGGTCTCACAGACATCTGTCACAGCATATCTGCTGCATTTCCCAGTGTGACTGCAGAAGATAACTTTGATATCAACGATACCAGTCGGCATTAAGAACAGTAGCTAGCATTTTAATATTGATCATTGGATGCAATACTAGTGAACAAAACACTTTCCTTGGTTGGTTGTAAACACAGAACTAGCTAAATACTATAAATATTTGGAAGTAATAGTGCTTTCAACATATTATAACACTGAGAAAGTATATCCTCCACTGGTAAATATCTTTTCTTGCCTTGTGCTGCAACATCAGTTGCTGGCTTTAAAACAACAGGCTTTTTCCCTTTTGGTGATAATTAAAAACAAACTCAGACCATTTGTCAGCTGTCACCCCAACCGGGACGATCGAAATACCAAATATTTGCACACCCAATCACAGCTTTGTTCCTGTAGCCAAGGCGCTCTGTAAAACCCAAACATGTTTTTCTTTTGTCTAGAATTTGTTCTGGGCCCACATCCCTAAACCACTAATAAATTATTGCCGTACACTATTGCGCCAGTGTTCCCCTTGTGCCACACCAGGCAACAAAAGGAGAAATAAGTGCATTTGTCAAAATAGCAGTAACCACTTCCACATTCTTCAGAGCAACTAACATATCAAAGGAGAACAGATGCTGCTGTATTTTTGTCCTGATACCAACATTCTCCATGCACCTTCAACCCAGGGCTGTGCGATATGTCTACGCTATCATATTTTGCACATCATCTTCTCACTCGTTGCTTTTTGCCAGAAGACACATAAATGAACCCCACAAATTACTGAAAATGACCTGACTAATAGGAGATGGTGGGTTGGCTTTGGGTTTTGATTGCCTTAAATGACTTCTTTAGCCAGCCATGTATTCAACAAAAAGTAGCCTTCAGACAAAGGCTTTTACACTAATGGTATTTGCCTCTGAAAAGGAGGAGGCAGAACAGACAGCACCCAGAACAGAATCAGCACTTAAAGATGTTTGTGTGTTTTTACTTACAGCTAAAATGTACATTGGTGAACAACACAGCTTTTCAGGTGCACAGTCCCATGTTATCTTCTGTCTGAGCACACGTGGCTTTTCAAGACAATTCATGTGGATGTCTTATTATTTTTCTGTCATTTCTGTGGTGCTTTACCAAGGTCTTATTAACAAGCCATGTAGAAAGTGTAGGCATTGAGAAAACTCCAAAAGCTAGCACACAACGCTATGGATCCAGCACTCTGATCTGTTTAAACAGTAGCAAGAGAGTTCAGCGCTACTGGTTTTATAAAAATAATTTTTTTAAAAGCTTTCATAGTGTACATGAAGTTCTTCCATGCAACATTTTGTTAAGTTCCCATTTTAGTGACTAGGTTTTCCAGTCTTTCAACCCTGCCAAAGACAAACTCCCTTTCTCCATCCAGGATGAAAGAGTAGCTTGTCATCTTGAAAGCAAGAGTAACTAATCAAAAAAATATCCTTTTTAGTTTGTATGCATAGGGATGAGCTTCTGTTCTACTCCACTGGGGGAAAAAAGAAATCACAGTGCAGTGTAAACGTCTGGGACTAGGAGGAGCACTTTACAACAGGAAGGTTACATTTATGGTGACACAAATTCAAAAAACTCAACACACCTCTGGTGTACAGAAAGGAATGTCACTTCAGAAACTTGGAATGATTCCCAACTGTTAAGTTCTCTATTTACTACTTGCACAAGTCAGCTTCTGGCACAAGGTAGCAGCACCTTCTGTATTTGCATTACAGTAAGGATTAAAGAACAGTAATGCGTCTTTGTTCATATTCTTTAACCAGATCTAAATAAAAATAAGTATTTCAACAAAACTAGGTATCTTTTATGTCTTTTATTTTTCTCCTTAAAAACATCATAATGACTTTCTCAGAGGCTGCTTACAATCTCTTGGGAAGGATGAGGGGATGGTGTCTACCATGACCCAGACTGCTACCACAAAAGCAAGGCTGCTGTCTGATCTGATCACCCAATTTAACAAAGAAAAGGATTCCTTTTCCCCCTCCACCCACTGAAATATAGGACCAATAACTGTCAGTTACTAGAATTGTTGTGCCTGCCTGGGACTCATTTAGCTTAAGCCCAATCTGGCCATGAAATAAAGGCCACCAAACCCTTCCACGTGGAGCCCTATCAAAGTCAACAACACTTTTCCCATGTACATCTTGTCCCACGACAATGTTCATTCCAGCTCTGCCTTCCTCCTCTCCTCATCCCCAGTGAGTAGGTTTTCCTTTATTTTTTATCTACAACTTAATTGCAACATATGTTACAAACCTCTGTGCTTAAATGCATGGACAGTCACGAAACTGAAAGAACAAAGCAGGATCCCTAGGGTTTCAAAATTCACAAATTTTCTTGCACTTTGAAAGTGTGGAAAGTGAAGAGAAAATAATTATTTGCACCTACAAGTATTTGCAAACTAAAGAACCAAAATATAGGTAATTATGAATAATAAAAGTCTTACGTAAATAGAACGAGACTGCAGTCAATCCCTAGATAATTTAAGGGCACTTGGAGGGGGAAAGGCACACTGGGCTCAAAATTTAGCATCTCTTTTGCACAGATTTGTAACCTTAAAGGAATACATGGAATAAAAAATTTGCTAACCTTGGGCCTGCTGTACACCCCTATAGATCTGGCTCAGCGTTCAGAGGCACAGATTAAACCCTCTCATCCTGTACACCAAATTGCTTTGAGAACCTTGTTCTTTCACCAGTCTGACCAGCTATTCACTCTGGACCATGGCAAATACCACAGCTACCTATAAATCACACCAAAAAGGTAAAAATGGTACCATTAGAAGGAAAACAACAGCAAGGTGAAAAACTTGCATGTTTTTGTCAGGCTTCCGCACCAGCATAGATATTTTTATGGGGGGAAGGGGGGGGGAGAGAGCAAAAACAATCTTGAAAGCAGTTACGATCTACTATATAAAACTCATCCATTAAAGTCTGCTAGATTTCACTTTTATCGAAAAGATTCCACAGAATTTAATAAATACAAATAATCTTCCTAGAAAATTTATAAAGGCTCCAATTGATCCGTGGCTCTGGAGAAGATTCTCTACATTAATCAACATTCACCTAAAGTCTGCCATTGAAGTCATGGGGAGTTTTATAGCTGAATTCACCTGCAGTAGACTAACATATTTCCTTACAACTCTATCAAATTTGAAAGGAAGGTCTAACCACCTGCTGAATGGATATCCATCCAAGCATTTTCTACTGCTTTTAGAGGAACTCTTCCCAGTTACGAGAAATTTTGTAAGACTTGTAGATATTTCTGACCATACTGACCTCTTTAGAGAGTAACAAGAAATTCCTCCCTTGTAGGCATGAAAAAGAAACATATTCCATCTCAATCCTCTCAAGACACCTACAGTTAGAAAGGAATCTGTGCTTAAATATCTGAAGCACAAAATGAAATCTAAAGTCTCAGTATACATAAAGGAGCAGGATTTCCTCCCACTCACACCCACAAATATTTTTGACACCACTCACAACATTACACAAAATCTAAAGACTGTTTAATTGAGCAGATGATGCAAGCTACACACTTTTTCTGTGGCATTACTAGTAATTGATTTTTTTTCTGAACATTTCTGAAATTTCTTATCAAGCAACAACAAGAAAGGGCAGTTTTATGTGAAGAAAGGACAAAGTTTAAGGCCCAACCCTTTTTTCTTCTACTTGCAAATTCAATGTTTTCTTGCAATTTCTTAAAGAAGCATTTGATGCAGCAGGAGGGAAGTGCAGGTCCCCTCTCCTCCTGCTGAAGTTGGTGATAGGAAACAGAGTGCTAACGTAGTAAGTAGATACTCATTTAAGTGGAGACAAGCTTAAGATTTATTGACCTGAGAGCAAGAGGTCAATATTTATTCAGAGAACAATAGATCTTGATACTTGGTTCTAACAGATGTTAATCCAATGTATTATTAAATCCATCCCAGTAAAGCTAATTAGACTGTATGTCCTCGTGAGCCTTGTTGCCAATAGTCATTAGCATAGCATGGGTCATAATTACTGTACTTTGATAATTAAACCATATAATTTCCAGTAAGATTAAATATCTAGGGATAGAAATACTTATTTTTCTCTACCATAACTATATTATGGTACATTTCATTGGATTCTTCCTTCATGCTGCTGTAGACCTTCCTTCTATTCTTCTGCCAGGACTAGCACAACTAAGGAATCAAAAGTTCTGTTGGAACTTTTTTTAAACTTTCTCATTTGTCTTAAAACCCTGATACTCCTATAGCCACATCCATCTACTATTCATGTACTAGGACTGTAAGGAGCAAGGACATAAATCCACAGGCAGCTGCTGTCAGGGAAAAGAAAAAGGAGTCATACTCCTAAGTATGAGTGAAAAATTCCTTCTATTTTGGAGTTTTACAGTGCTTTCCATCCCCACATTTCAATGCACTTCATAGATAAGAGAAAATGCTATCATCTCCACCTTAATCTCTGGAAAGAACTGAGGCACACAGAGGGGAAATAACGACCAAGATCTTAATCACAACTCCATGCCAAAGCTAGACATCACTCAGGTGCATTAGTGAGTTAGTGAGCAGGACAGGGTATTTTTAGTGCAAATTTGTCTCGCAAATACTCTTGCAGAATACACACAAACACACCACCATTTTGGTCAAAGTGGTTTCCTTCCTGAAGGAACCGCAGCTGAACTCAGGCATCAGGGTACAATGCGGAGTGCCCCACGTGCAGTGCAGATGATGGCTCCTCCAGTGGTTAGCACTCCATGCACTCACAGTGCACACCTAGGGCTGCTGACTGGTGTGAACTTCACTGTTGGGGAAGACTTAGTGAGGACATTAGGGATCACAGAAAATCAAATCATGGTCACTCCGTCTTCTTTACGCCACATACATCAGTAATATAGACTACAGTTCCCAAGTTTCAGCTCCTTATATTGACTTATATTGATCCTTGACAGTATTTTTCCATCAGGACCTGCATTGTTTACAGGCAGTAGTTACTTATTTCTGTAAGTCTCACACATAAGGGGATAATAGCTTGAGGGGAAGCGTTAGGTGCATTGAACTGCGCATCATGTGTTACGCAGAGACATGGCCTCCAGCACTGAAGGTAAAACGTGGGAAGTAGGATTCAACTCCCATCATTTTGGTGGTCTAAAAGTTAAGACACCTAGCCTAAGCTAGTCATCTAGGCTTTGCCTTTAATTAATCGAGAAAGAGAGGCACCTCTAGAGAGTGATTCACCTCATCCTAGAGTAGGCATCTAAGATAGATGGGGCTCAATTTGGAAAAGCTTCTCTCCTCCTTCACGGGCTTCAGTGGAAGACCTTGGCCTAAGTTTCAGATGGCTAAAGCAAGGTAAGATGAAGTCTATGCAGACAGTTTATCTTAAATTCAAGATATCTAAAATCCACATTCCTCTGCTGTTTCTAGGCTACGGAACTGCTGGAAATGCCCAAGAGCTGCACTGATCACAGTGCAGAGGGAGGATATCCAGAGCACAAGCAGAATCAAGGGGAAGCAAGTGCTCCTCCAGTGACTAACGGTGAATGTGCATTAGGTGATTAAAGGCTAACCACAGAGAACACAAAGACCCAGCAAGGATCAGAGAAACAACAACAAGCAGAGGAACCCTAGTAACCTGATCAGTGAACATGGAGCATACCACATTGATTACTCCTCTGACTATCAGAGGAGGATACTTGCCCCTAGTGTGAAACCCACAAACAGAAATAAATGAAAAACTCTCACAGGAATTCCAGGTGAGGGGTACAGTACTTACTATGGGATGTACAGTACTTACTATGCTCACAGAGGGAAGAAAATTCTGGGACTGTAGTAAACATACTATGGGATGCTTAGGTGAAGGACCAAAGATGTGGACAGAAAGAGGTCAAGGAGGCTTGGGGAGGAACAAGTGTGGGAAAACAGAAGGAAAAGAAGATAAACAGGGAAGTCAGATACAGACAGACTGCTGGTCAGTACACTCATCTAGATGAACCCTGCACTTCATCACTGCAGACTATCCTTTATTCTTATTAAACCTTATTTCTTTCTTCTGTGTGGATGTCTGAACACTAGTGAACTTCAAGACGGACCAGCCAGCTAGCAGGATAAGAGGTCTGAGTACCTGCAACCTGAGAGGTTTGCAGACCAAGGTGCCAGCAACTGGATAGACTCAATTTCTAAGACCAGCTACCAGAGAGACCATAACATGCACATATTTACCCCACAAGATTTCAGTTCTCATCAGCTGAAGAGAATTTAGTTGTTCATACTATTCATGTCTGTATGACTGCTATATGTGTTTAGGTGGGTGCCAGTAAAGACACTGCTTTCTGTGTTGATCTGTGCAGCCAGCTGTGTCTGTATCACATACTTTGTGTGTGCGTGCATGCACACACATGTGCACCTACCTATTGGAATATGTGTACTCACTGGACCTGGGGACTGGGAACCAGTGGCCTCATACCTATTGGGCTAGAAAAGCAGGAATGCTCCTCGGTCCCAAGGGCATCTGGATTCAACCACCTTCTGACATTGTACTGAATTGCCACTGCTCTGAAATCTTTTCTGTGGTTGACAATTTGCATTGAAATGGTCGGGACGTGCTTTGAATCATTTTCTATATATAAGGACTCATTTGCATTTGATCCCAGGAGCATCCCGTTAGTCCCACACATGCACACCGATCATTAGAAAACTGTCTTCGAGGCGGAGGTTCATCTGGCATGAACTTGAAATGGAACTTCAGACTAGGATTAAATCCACATATGCTTTTACCTCATTATTCTGTTGTACATTAAGTACTCTAAGATCAAAAAATTAAAATGCACAGAATAAGACAATGTGAGGTTTACATTTCTGATTCTGTTTGAGGAAGAGCCATCTTTAACCAAGAACAGTTGTGAGAATACGTGCTAACGCCATACTAAGGGCATGCCTCAGCTCTCTTAACACCCTTTCCCTTCCACGTTCAAAGCCAGTTTTTATAAATTTAGTGCATACAAATCCCTTTGGTGCACTGCCGCCAAGCTGGCTATGTGTACATGCGAAGATCCATTTTTCATGTATACACAGATTATTTGCATGCAAATATCACATGCATGCAAGTGCATACATGCAGCTGTGTAGGACCAATTTAGAACAAAAATCAGACTTGCAGTGGACTCCTCCAAAAAAAACCAAACACAAAAAACAAGCCAAAAGAAAAAACTCCATCTAGTACGTGGCACAAGCTCCATCTCTCCAACGTGCTACAGAGCAATTTACTCTTCACAACTAGCATGGCTACAGGCTACTGCCCTCCTACAAGCTTCAAACTGTTGTTATTTTACTTCCCTCAGATGATTCTCATTATAACCTGGCTGAGTGCTGAGTTAAAAAGTCAGTGTATGAATCATATCATCAGCTCAGTTGTCTGGAATCTTGCTTTTCCATGCATTTCCTCATTGCTACATGGGATCACCAGTGTAAAACATGTTGTAGCTGCATCAAATTTCCTTTTGCTCTTTTTAGCCCTACAATTGCCTGTGAGCAGTTACTTATTTACTGTTATCCAGCCTCCTTAACAACTGATGACCTGTACCTTCACCGCCTGCCTCGCAAAGAGGCAAAGTTGCAAAGAGTTACAAATATTTGAACTTGAGGTTATTGCCCAAGGGGGGATCTCTTTATCCAGCTTCTGGGATAAGGCCTCAGCATTGAGTGTCTGTGTTCTGCTCAAGAAGAAAAAAAAGAAGAGTCTCAATTTAAGCCTAATTTAAACCATGCCATTGCTCCATGCACCATCAGATCTCCTCCATTTTTCCACTGGTGAGGGTGGCTCCACAGCACTATATCTTTTGCCACAGCCATGCCCCATGGGACCTCCTCCCATGCTGGAGCAGCAAGCGGGTTGGTTCCACCAGCTTTTAACCCTGCCAGAGGAAGGAGATATGCACGAGAGTGGCTCTGAGCACTAGTCCTGAGACAGACTTCTCCTGCCTTACTTGCAGACATACACAGAGGACAAAAAAAAACCCCAAAAAAACCCGCTCCCAGCTAGTAAGACTTACTATTTATTCTCCTTCTTTCAACTGTTTATTTGAACTACACTGTTGGCCTATAATGGCTATAGTACAGTCCAGTGTGCTGCACAATGGCATCTTACAGTCCCATGTGTTGTACATTCACCTTCTACTATCCAATCACCGCAACACTGATATTTCTACCTACCATCACTCTACGCAGTATTGTACCAGCCTTCCCCATGTCCCTAATCCAAGTCCATCTATCGGTCTCCTTTCCTGAAAATTATACTTTGATTTTTTTTAGTAAAAATAATATTTTTGACTGATTCTCTTCAGTAGAATGCATTTTTCCAGTTACAGAATCCAAAATACATCTTGCAATCTCTCCCTTTGAAGCCAGTAGTATTCCCAAGGTACAAGATTAGAGCAGCTTTTATAATTTCAGGGTGGGCAGTATGGAAATGATTTCTTCTTGGTTTGTTTTTAGTCTTATAAAAAGCTGTAATCATGTTTCCAGAGTAGTGCTCCCCTCTTTCCATTACTAGCTTGTATTAACAGCCAGTAATCAATTTGTACATTCAGAGACTGAGTTTCCTTCCATAGCAACTATTTTAAGAACTGGTATATTTCAATTCCTGTATTGTGGAAACAACACTAACACCAGCTTGAAGTTATGGGATATTTCATGAATATTTTGTGATCACACAGACAGAAGTATCTCCTAAGTGTTTATCAAACAACTGATTTAAAAATCACAGTTCCGACAGGATAGATTAATTTAGCAGCACCACTAAACACTTTCATTTCTACCTTAATCTTTAAGAGGATTCTCCTAAACAGATTAATCATTCATGGACAAAGAAAAAAGTTTAAAAGCTTGGCAGGAAAAATGGTCAGTCTCATGTGCTTTCATTTGCCACTATCAGCTATGACTTTGGGAAAGCGAAGAGAGCATATAACTTGGGCTGCTTTTGATCACCATCTAGTGCATGAATTAATGAACTGCACAAGCTTAAGGAGTGAATTCCCGATTTAAAGTTAAGCAGCACTAGAATTAACGATTCTTTTCATCATTTTTAGAAGACCGCAGACAGGCTTAGTGAACTTGAAAAAGTGGGAATTTCCAGACACCCCTAGTTGCCTGGCGAAAGCCAGATGTTTCATGATGACACTGTTTTCTAGTAGTCTGTGACTATGATGGTCTAGGGATATAAAGCAAGCAAGACCTGCATAGTGGAGTACTATCTTTTTTTCCAGGCCAAATTACTGAGTGAGAAAAAGCAACATGGTTTCAGGCAAGCAGTCTTTTCATCAAGTCTCTGTTTCTTTTCCAGGTGCCTAAATGCTACATTCATTTTGTTATTATCTGATTTTTTTGTCAGGACAGTCAGAAATACTATTTGCAAAAATTTTCACTTACAAAAATGAATTGTGTGTGTTGTTATAACTAAAACCTACATTCTGACTGTGCTTCAACATTCATCCAGGCAATGGGGACTTCAAGGTTGGTAAAGCAGTAAGATGACTGGACAAAGGAAGACGACTAGTACCACTGGGGATGAAAGTCCCTGGCAGCTTTAGGTTTTGATCATTGCAGATAACTCAGGATAACTTGGACAATGCTTCCCAACAGCACTAGCCAAGCAAGGCCCGATCTCGGCTAGCAGCCTTGCCTTTCAGAAAGCATGCTGTGACTCAACACACAGAAACTCAGTATCTTCACACTGAGGAAATTAAAAAGGCTGAAACAAACACAAAACACATCTTTACTGAAAGAGGGTAATACTTTCAATAATAAGTAATAATACTGTAAATTTTCATCACAGATTAGAAGAGGAATTTCAGGAGACGCTTGGAAGAAGCCTTTGCCTGTAGCCAGCAGAAAAGCCTTCTTTTTAAATGGAAAAATACTACTTCTCCCCCATTTTCTTGCGAGGCCAGGTCAAGGAGCAGGCAAAGATACTTTGACACCATGACTTATTAGTAGCCTATAGTCACTGTTACACAATATCTACCCAGGCTAAAATCCACACAGAGCAACTAGCCAGAAGGGATGTCTTTAGGTTTCCCTTCACATCTGAAATTCAGACCATCAGCTGAATTGTCACTCAGGAAAAAAAAAAACAACCAACCAACCAACCAACACTCACTGCTGTTAAAACTGTATACTAACTCCTCAAATATTACTGGATTCAGACCTCATAGAGGATACTCAAATGCCTACGAAGGAGACAACTGTAAAATCTTTACAACCAGTTTCATATTTTATTAGACACTGATCTCTCAGGGATAATTATTCAAAATATCTTATTCAAAATAACTTAATAGTCTAAACCTTGCAAGCAATACTTAATTTTATTCAAAGGAAAAGGAAGGGAAAAAGGAGGGGAAAAAGGATGGGAAATCTAGTGCTGCCTGGAAAGTAGAAGATAACTCATGCCTGCTATAGGTTATTCTTTAACAGCTCATGCCTTCAAAACAGAGCTGGCAGTATTACTGAGGAAATTATGCTGATTTAAGAACTGGAAGAAATTTCCTCCCCTCCTCAAACATAGGGTTTTTTTCCTGACTGCACCGAACAGACAAGAACAGCGTGTGCACCCGTGAGCGGTTCCCACATATTACTGTTGTTCTGGTGCCCCCCAATGGTCGCCTGGCTTTACTACTACCTACGGCTTAAAAACCTCTCTTGGAAAAGCTGTGCTCCAGGTGTAATCCCCAAATGCACACGTAGCTCTTCATCCGGCTGGACCCGAGCTCTGAGCCCTGACCCAGCGACCGGCACCGCGGATTTCCCACAGGTGGTACCCGGAGTTGGGCGTGCAGGGCAGGTCCTACAGCCAGGTTCTAACCACCACCCCGAACCACTTCCAGCAGAGCACTTCAGCAGCTTGAGCCCTGAGCCCTCCAGGTCAACGCAACTACCTCATACCTACTGCTGACTGCGAAAACTAACCTGATTCACCAGCACAGATGCTACATACAGCCAGGGTCTCTGCAGAAAACTGCATTATATTAACTGAACTGAAGCACCATTCAAGCAGCTAAGACACAAGATACCCAGCACTGGCTGTGCCTTCCCTCCCTTCCCCAGTCGCTGCATCCCGTTATCACACACACTGACCTAGCGTGACCAGACAGTCCCCATCGCGTACGACAGTCACTTCTGCACAGCAATGCATCCTGTCCCAACTCACCAGCGGGGGTGGCGCGGACCCGCTATGATACATCTTCATTTCCAACCATATCGTGGCACAGAGAAATTAATCATCGGTCTATAAATCAGCACCTCCCTCTGTGAACTGATCACAACCTGACTATACTCACTGCAGCCAAAGCAAAAGGATGGTCCCAATCACAAAGGGTGTTTCACGAGACTTAATTTCCAAACAACTTCAGGTGGAAAAGCTAGATGAAAGCTTCAAGCTCTTTAAGAGGAGATTAGATGGCCAAAAGCTGCAATCCTTCAGTCAAGAAAGACGACAGCTTTATCTAAAAGCCCATCTTGGTTTATTGGCAAAGCAAAGATAGCAAGGCAATATTTAACAAGTTGAAAGGGGGAAGCGGGTCAGATAGCAATCAATACAAATGTGACATGGAGAAAATTTATCGGAGGGAAAAGAAATCCTTGATTGACAGGACTAAGGAAAGAAGAAACACTTTAGTATGTACATTAGGAACAAGTGAAGCCCTACCTATGGTTAATCATTAAAAATGCCAGCAAGGCTGAAATGTTCAATAAGCTTTCAATTTCTGCAGGGAGGGATTCCTACCACAGATCTGATGAACTTTCCGAGCCATCAGCAGCTATTGGGATATTAAAGATCTACTGAGGGCAAATTTTTAGATCTACAGGCCTGGATGGCTTGTACCCAAGATTAAAAAGGGCTCACTGTTATCTTTGGATAATTTGGGGGATACCACAGAAATTTCAGAAAACAAGCATGAGTATTAGGAGTGGTAAGGTGACAGACCTAGTGAAATAAGGATGCTTAAGCCAATATGAACATAAAGTTAAAAAAAAAAAAGAAACACTGACACTGGATTTAATTTATAATGAATTAAAGGGTAAGAATATGTAGTCATTTTAAAATTGATAGAAACAGACTTCAATTTTAGTCTTTTGTGTTCAGTTACATTTACATCTTTGCCAAACACCATTTTTTTGGGTCAGCCTGCCTTCATTATTTTGCTGATATTACAAGTTTTCTTGATGATTTACTTGCACTTAGAGCATTAATAAGAAAGCCTTACACAAGCCATTTAGATGAAAAATAGCAGGAACAATTCACACAGCAACAGCACAAAAAAAATTAGGACCACACAATAGCAATAGAGTAAAACTAAGCAAGATTTGAATAACTAGCATATCTCCACAGGTAGTAAATAGGGTGTCAATCAAACGTTGCTGCTAGTGAGGCTCCACAGAGATCAGGATTAGCATCAAGGCTAATCCTCATTGTTGGTTTTCTGGAAGTCAATAAATGACAGCTGATACCATTTGCGAGTGAGAGACTTGCTAAGGGAGAAAACCGAGGAAGACAAGCCATTGCACAGACCTGGAGTACTCAAACCCACTCTACCAATGACTTTTTAATACAGCCAAAAGGTTAAGTTGTGCATGTAGAAAAAAAAAAAACAAAAACAAAAACCAGAGACAGCTCAGAATGAACAAGTATCCTAAAAACAGTGACTCTGAAAAGACTGTAGCAGTCAACAATAAAACAAAATTTGTATGAGCTTCCAGGTCACATATCAGAAACCAAGCATCCTTCCTGACAAGAAACTGACTTCTCCGCAATTGTTTTCACTCTACATTGGAGCCAAAATCAGCTTTAAAAAGTTCTGTCAAGAGACAACTACAAAATTTTGGAATTAGGTCATCTATGTGGATGCTTTAAAACAGTCAGGGCTGCTCTTAAACATGGATGTCCAGATCCTAGGACCACTGGTTAATCTGGGATGTCAGTTTGTTTTCCATGGGCCAACAGAAAAAAAAAAAAAAAAAAAAAAGTCACAAGATGTCTTGACAATTTATTTTGTCTTGAAATAGTCATTTATATGCACAAGTAAAGATTTCATTTCAGCATTCATCATCATAATATATATAAATACAAAGCCTCATCAGCTTGAGCTCCCAAAGAAATACAGTAGAAGAAAAAAGTTAGTATGATCCGTGATTTTATAAACAAGTGCACAGGCATTAAGGAAACAATTTTATCTCCACATGCAGTAGTGGAAACTCAGGTGCTGGCAAACAATACATAGTTCAGATGTTCCCGTCCTGTGTCCCCCCCCCCCAAACGATAATGAAAAACTGGAAGGATGCTGGTGACAGCCACAGAAATGATTCAATGGCTAATGAAGACTTAAAGATGTGAATCTATTTAGTTTATAAATAAAAGAATGAGAGGTGACTTGATGATAGCTTATGAGCACATGAAAAGGGAAAAACAGAGAAGGCTATTTTAGTGTGGAAGGCTATTTTTTCACTACTTTTTTCCCCCTTCTCAATCAATCTCCTTTCACACAGGAAGGCTAATTAGCCACTGAAAGAAGGTGCCAAGGAAAATGGTCGTTTTACCATTCCTTGATATTTTCCAGTCAAGAATAGATACCTTTCCAGAAGATGCGCTTATACAAAAGTCACTGGACTACCCAGAGACAAGTCCCCAAAATACAGAGGTGGTCAGGTTATTCCTTCTGTCCTTGAAGTTCTTTTTGATCATAGGCTTCAGTTTTATGGCTAGATGCAAATCAGCTGCAAACATGCAAATTAGTTTGTTTATTTATTTTCATAATTCACATGCAGCAACCTGCAACTTGTTAAAAAATGGCTAATACATTCCTGCCTGGGAGGCACAATTCAGTTTAAGCATACCTTCAAGGGAAAAAGGTAAAGCGAGCTGATGCCTTCCCACAGATCTCTGGGCTGACTGCAGCTGGTTCACCCGGTCTGCCCAAAAGAGGGAAAGGGGAGATGAACTGCATCGCCTGTCTGGACGCATTTCTCCCAGAACACCTGCTCTGTTTAGAGAGTAAGAGCACAAACACTGGACTGGTAAAGAGCCGCTGCTGCAAGAAACAGCAGGAAAGGGCAGAGAAAAGAGGGCAATGGCAGGGAACATACAACAATTTCATTGCTCTTCTTTGGCAGAGAGCATGCTTTCCTCTGTGATACTTGCACTCCTATTCCAGTGCCACAAAAAATGTATCTTTTGGACTACCAGGAACAAAGTAAGGACACTTCCATGCAGTACCCCTCTTCCACAAAATCTAGGTAAGCTGTCCAACGTTAAGGAGAGGTGTAAAGCTATAAATGTTTCATTTGTACCCTAAACCAACCACTAAACAATTCTATGATCAAATATTTGTAATCCAGATACGTTTGTCGTTCTTTTCTAGAAATGCTGCATATGCCCAAGTGCCCACATCCTTTGCAACTCCACCAAACATGGGAGTTCCCCACTTACACCTGATATAACAAATAAAATGAAATATTTCCCCAGATAGGTTAAGTCAGTGTTGAAATTGTCGCCCATGTTTCAGACTACAGCAGAAGTTTACCTTTCCTGTGAGGTAAAATAAAGGCTTATACTGTTAAGCAGCTTCTGTTTTCTGGCTGATAAGGCAGAAAGATATCTTATCTTGTTTTCCATCAAATACATAGTAACTCATGCTGTAGGGGTCCATTAATTAAGGGTGAAACTCAAAGATTTTATTTTCCTTCTGTCCAATTCCCTATAAAATGACCAAAAAAAAAAATCAGTGTACTATTTATCTTGTAATCACTATTATTGCGCTACAGCCAATTAATTGCTGTTATTTATTAAACATGCCAAAACCAACAGAATGCTAGAAAACAATTGGTTCATTCAGAAACCACAGCAGGTACCAGCTGGCAGGGCAGAATGGTCACAATGCCACCAGAAAGATTTGTAACTGGAGGAAACTTAATTG
Organism: Haliaeetus albicilla; assembly: GCF_947461875.1. Lineage (NCBI taxonomy): Eukaryota > Metazoa > Chordata > Aves > Accipitriformes > Accipitridae > Haliaeetus > Haliaeetus albicilla. The sequence goes on along the minus strand of NC_091484.1, from coordinate 35,276,589 downwards.
TGTAGTGTAGAAAGGGTTCATTAAAAAGCCACTACCAACAGACCACACTAGCACTCATTATTCATTCATGAGATTGTTATTTAGCCCGCCTGCAATTTCTGATATTCAAGTACCTTTATAAGATATTTAAAGCTTTCGGTGAAGCTCCTGTTACCACACCCTTGCAGAGGGAGAGACTGCACTTAAAAAGGTGCCAACCAAGAAGTGCTGGCTTCCATTCCACATTGCAGTTTTGCTGTGTGCAAAAGCAAGAAAAATCATGCACTAACAATTGAGCAACTGCTGAAAATAATTTTTGTTTGGCCGCATTCTTTGCTTTCACTCTTAGTAAGATTCATCCTATGCTAAGGACCAATGGGAGAGGCAGATGTTACTTTTATCCTACACACATCCTTCAGCATTGAAATATCAATTATTAGCAAGGTAAAGGAATATATATAACCATCACACAGGAAGCCAGTGGCTCTGCTGGGCAGTCACCTCATCAGCCCCTAGCACACCCTAAAACATCCATTGCAAGCACTCACTTAAAAATCATCTGTTATTCCCTCTTTTGCATTTCTCAGTCATCAGCCCCATTCAGTTCAAACTCCCACTGTATAACAGAAAAGACAAACCTCCTGATCCTCTGAACTGCATACCAAAATCCTCACAGGGATGAGGACCCACAGCTTGGAAGGGCAGCTCTAGGAGCAGCTTACAAGCACAAGGTGAAACAACGCGGTGAAACAATGATGGTCCTCAAGGAGCACTATTGCCCACCGTGAGATGGGGCTGATCTGAGCCGCACAGCTGCCTCACTACTTCTAACCCCAAGGGCTCCTTATCAGCCAGTATGCCCTGCACCAGCCCAGTTGTGCTACAATCACACGATGCAGCCCCGGCACAGGAACCCTGTGATCACAACTCATGAAAGGCCCAAGGGTCTCAATTTGGCCAGGCTTCCTACTGTTTCATTCCAAGGTTTTTTTTTCTGTCAGTAGGATGCTGCAAAAGTCAACCTTCCTTCCACCACCTTTGCATAGGAACAGAATTTATCCCCTGTGCAAACCACAGAGCACTGAGTCCACAAAACCCTTCTGTGACTGCTGTTTTCCTGAGACAAGACTATACATCCTCCCCGTACCCACACAATACCACCTGTGCAGCCCCAGGGTTGCAAATTATTGCGTTCTCATCACCAAGGGACCAGTTAGGATCCTTCACAGAGCCCCCGGGGCTTCTCATATGAAAGGAGTAAATTCAGAGCTGGCATGCAGACCAGCTTCACAGGCCCAGAGAACATGTCCAGTGCCCCTATGGGACCGTTCTGCAGACACCCAGCACAGAGAAGAGATAGCCGTGAGTTGAGTGTACTGAAGACACTCTGAAATGCTAATGCCTCTGAATGATTGTTTTTTCTCATTTCACAGAAAATTAGGAGGGGGAAGGGGAAGAAAAGGAAGTTCATTGTTCCTCCAAACACCAGACAAAATAATTTAAGCCAGTGCATTAAAATATTATTACCATTTGTTACAAAAAGAAAAGATGATGGGGGGAGGAGACAGCTTTTATTCAGGTAAAAACTGAGCACAGAAGGAAACTTCTAGTGACCTCAAGACTCAAGTACTTAGACATTCCCGGGATGCTTCAATTATTGAGTTCCCCTGTGATGTATATTGGGTTTCATTTTGATCCACAGGCTATTAAACATGATCTATGACACTTTCAGAAAAGCTGTAGTTTGGAGTTCAGCCTGTAACTCAAACTTTTTTTTTCTTCCATCATTGGTTATTAATGTGCATATGGCACTGAGAGAGCATAATGACAGGGCGCACAGATATGCAGGAGCACAGTGCTGCTTTATAAGAACACAGTCAATAAGGTCAACTACAACTAAATTAACTGTGTTGAGTGTCTTCAAACTCTGCTTTCTTATTAAAAGCAGTTCTCTTCACAGGCAGGCACAAAAGGCCATTTAAAATATTAGTCAATATGTTCTAACTCCAAAATGAAGGAAAGGAAAGGAAGAGTAATTAGTCCTATTTAAGCAGAGGAAAATATATGCTGTTTGGGCAACCAACCACTATACAGTCAGGAATCTGGATGCACCAGCTGAAACCAACAAAATACATCAGGAGTACAGCAATTTGCCATGGCTCAGAATGGAAAATATTTGACTGTAAATAGGCTAAAAATGCATACTGTATTTTTGTCAAAGAATAAACTATAGATTTAGAGGTCACCATTTATTGGAAAGCATATATTTGTGAGGAATAAGGTTGTGTTTGCTTCTGTAGGGTCGTGGGTTTGTTTGGGTTTTTTTCCCTAAAAGTAGCCAAAGACTATTAAGATAGCAAAAATGTTGACCATGTTTAAGAGAAACAGGAAGACGCACACAATAGAGGTTGGACAAATGGGCTGACAAGAACCTCATGAAGTTCAAAGGGAAATGCCAAATCCAGGACCTGGGGAGGAACAACCCCATGCACCAATAAATGCTGTGGGCCGCCCAGCTGGAAAGCAGCTTGGCAGAAAAAACCTGGGGGTCCTGGTGGACACCAAGTTGAACATGAGCCAGTAATGTGTCCTTGCCACAAAGAAGGCTAGCGTAACCCGGGCTGCATTTGGCAAAGCACTGCCAGCAGGTGAGGGGAGGTGATCCTTCCCCTCTACTCGGCACTGGTGAGGCCTCACCTGGAGTACTGTGTCCAGCCCTGCGCTCCCCAGTGCAAGAGAGACACGGACATGCGGGAGAGAGTGTAATGAAGGGCCATGAAAAGTATTAAGGGACTGGAGCATCTCTCCTATGAGGAAAAGCTGAGAGAGCTCGGACTGTTCAGCCTAGAGAAGAGAAGGTTCAGGGGGGATTTTATGAATGTATACAAATACCCCAAGGGAAGGTGCAAAGAGGACAGAGCCGGACTCTTGCCAGTGGTGTCCGGTGACAGGACAAGAGGCAATGGGAACAAACTGAAATACAGGAGGTTCCCTCTAAAGATCAGGAAACACTTTTTCACCCTGAGAGTGACCGAGCACTGGCACAGGCTGCCCAGGGAGGTTGTGGAGTCTCCATCCTTGGAGATATTCAAAAGCCACCTGGACATGGTCCTGGGCAACCAGCTCTAGGTGGCCCTGCTTGAGCAGGGGGATTGGACAAGACCTTCAGAGGTCCCTTGCAACCACAACTGTTCTGCAATTCTGTTAACAAGTTTTTCTAAGAATCCAGTTACTTCCGTAATACTATGCCTTATTCCATTCTCTCCCTTTTCAATAATAATTTTCTTTTACATGATCCCAATATGTAAAAACATGATCATGTACATGTGTATGCATGAGCACACACACACGTTTACATTCAAAAAGCGCATACAATTCTAAAAAGCCTCACAGTGTTGCATTACAAAATATTAAATTTTTCATTTCTATAGCAGTAATGAACAAAAATACAATACTATTCTGTGTGGCAACAGAACTCTTAAGTAAGAAATGCCTATTTTTATAATGCTAGGAATGCCTATAATCGGGAAACACAAATACAGATGATAAACTATTACATCCATGCCTTTTTTTCCTTATTTTCTTTATCTGTAAAATATTGATAATTCACCATTAATTTACCTGCCTTTCAAATATTAAAGCAGGGTTCACTAGTGGGACAGATTCAATGTAAATTCCCTTTGGCTTCCTATACTCTGAAAATAGTTTAATGCTTGCTTTTAAAAAATGTCATAGAGTTGACTTAGCTTCCAGATTAGGTGTTTTTGACTATTAGCATAAGGACAGGCTAATAATAACAGAAAATGTTAAATTATTCTTTGTTCCTGTGTACACAGAAATGATCGTTATTTTTCTTTTCTACCTTGGTCATTCGTAGTAGAATATACCATTTCAATGCTTCAGTTTTACCCTAGCATAATCCTTTAATCAAGATGACCATTATCTCCAAATTAGGAGCACTTAGATTTCAATTCTTCACAAACACAGACAGAATGATTTTCTGAGGTATGTCACAAACTGCCTACCTAATTTATATGAACTGTGCCGCTTCCACATAATCCCCCAAAAATTCACTTTTCTGGAAAAGAAACAGGGTTTAATTTTACCCTCTTGGTCCTTCTACAATCTGCAAGACTCACAACGATGGATGCAAAATGTCCACTGCTCTGGGTAACATGCTATATCTATTTGAAAGCCATACAAATTAAAGAGTACTGTCTTTGTTCACACAGAAATAGCAAGCAGGTCTTATACAGTGCTTAGCACCCTTTAGTCAATTGGATCTGTGGCAATGAAGTGGAGAATGCAGTCCCACTGAATCCCCACAGCCTTTGTTTCTGTGATCTTTCAGTTAGAAAATAAGGCTTTTTAGATGCTTCCGATATGTAAATAGAAGGATTTATTATGTCTGAAGCTTTTCACAATGCAAAGGTTTAAAATCAGCTTGTTTGCTTTCTATATCTGAACTGAAAGCTAGAATGACCCTCAGGTTTTAGCGAGGCAGTATCCAAAATTCTTAAGGCATTGGACAAATGGAACCTATGCTGCCTCTGTAAGAAGGGAGTTTGTTTAGTGGTGAATGGGGTGAAATCCAGTTGGTGGCGGGTCACAAGTGGTGTTCCCCAGGGCTCGGTGTTGGGCCCTGTTCTGTTTAATATCTTTATTGATGATTTGGATGAGGGGATTGAGTGCACCCTCAGCAAGTTTGCAGACACCAAGTTGGGAGGCAGGGTCAATCTGCTGGAGGGTAGGGAGGCTCTACAAAGAGATCTGGACAGGCTGGATCAATGGGCTGAGGCCAATCACATGAAGTTCAACAAGGTCAAGTGCCGGGTCCTGCACTTCAGTTGCAGCAACCCCATGCAGTGATACAGGCTTGGGGAAGAGTGGCTGGAAAGCTGCCCAGCAGAGAAAGACCTGGGGGTGCTGGTCGACAGCCGGCTGGATATGAGCCAGCAGTGTGCCCAGGTGGCCAAGAAGGCCAACGGCATCCTGGCCCGTATCAGAAATAGTGTGGCCAGCAGGAGCAGGGAGGTGGTTGTTCCCCTGTACTGGGCACTGGTGAGGCCGCACCTCGAGTACTGTGTTCAGTTTTGGGCCCCTCACTACAGGAAAGACATTGAGGTGCTGGAGCGTGTCCGGAGAAGGGCAACGAAGTTGGTGAGGGGCCTGGAGCACAAGTCTTACGAGGAGTGGCTGAGGGAACTGGGGTTGTTTAGTCTAGAAAAGAGGAGGCTGAGGGGAGACCTTATCGCTCTCTACAACTACCTCAAGGGGGGGTTGTAGTGAGGTGGCTGGAGTTAGGACAAGAGGAAATGGCCTCAAGTTGTGGCAGGGGAGATTTAGGTTAGATATTAGGAAAAAATTTTTCACTGAGAGGGTTGTCAAACATTGGAATGGGCTGCCCAGGGAAGTGGTTGAGTCACCACCCCTAGAGATATTCAAAAAGCAAGCAGACAGGGCACTTCAGGACCTGGTTTAGTGGGCATGGTTAATGGTTGGACTCAATGATCTTGAAGGTCTTTTCCAACCTAAATGATTCTATGATTCTACAGCTACACAAAACATACTCCACTATCATAGGTGATTTGCTTGGGTGCTGACAGAAAGTCATGTTAACTAACTAGTCCTTGTGAGATAGTTTTTAACCCAAATTAAGTACCATACTTACATGTGGCCATATCGCTCCTAGTACCTGAGCTAGCTAAGGTACCCTCACAAAGCATTACATACTGTGATGAAAATACATCTTGCATTGATCTCCCTGGAAGGTTTGGTCCTTTACCTTGAATCTGTCAGTCTCTCATGATTTTATTTCCTCAATATTTTTCTCCACTTTGTCTATCCCCCCCAGCTTCATTTCATGCCATTATGTGTATTACCACATAGAGAAATGATTGGACCTTCCATTATCCTTAAAAGGATTTCAAACAAGAAACAGCTAGTGTGAAACCTACTTCACCTCTGGACATCTGAGCAATCTTGCTCTGCAGGTGGCTCAGGGAAGTTGAAATCCTTGTTCAGCCTGAATGCAACATATGGAGCTGCAGCAGACTCCCTTCCCATAGCTTCGATCATTTCTGTAGGCTGAGCACTAGGGATCAAGAGACCTCGGTCCCCAGCGGGCCTTGAATATGCACAGCTCAATGTTAAGTCTCTGACAAAAGTTGCCTTGAACTCCAGTCTAGTAAACCATACATCAGCAAAGCCATCTGGGTTTCTTCTCTTTGTTCCAAGAATTGAAGGGTAGTTTTAGCAGCTGTGCAACAGTGCTCTTACAGTAGAGATGTTTTGCTGCCAGACATGTTATCATTGCTGAATGGGATGTAAATATCGTCAGTTCAAAGTATCACCTGATATTACAAGTCTGGGAAGGGACTGAGGGGTAGAACAGAAATAGTCAACTATCCAAAGGACCGAACTTAGACGGTTAAAATAAAGTGGAAGGTTATTTAGTGATGTTGATTCTTGCCCATTTGCCTCAATTGAAACAGCACCACCGACTCCCAAAAAGTAAAGATTTCGGCATAAATAGGACTGCTTCTAAATAGAGCCCAACTGGTACTACCCACTCATGAAAAGCCAGTCTGGAAGAGGGGTAGAGAGCTAGAACAGAAATCTCTACAATTGCCATATCATGAATTACTGAAATACCACAACTATTATAGAAAGCATGGGCTGGAAGCAGTTCATGTCTTTGCCTTGTCTTATCACATCTACCATAGGTTACAATACAGTCATACAAATATACCTCCTTTTTATTCCCATACATACATCTGATATGCCAGTCATCCCATGAAAGAGCAAGCGTAAGATCAGGTCAGTCTCACAAACCATTATATGTGGCTGAAAGTTAAGCAGGTATACAACCCCACTGATGTAAAATATCTACTGAAGTGTTGCTAGCACCTGGGTCTAATGCTAAGGTGGGATGGACTGCATCAAGGTAAAATGCATTGATCCCTACTCCTGATGGAGACTTTAATAGTGAATTTGGCCCCTTGGTCTAGCATTACTACTTCAGTACTCATGCAAGAATAAATAGAACAGAACAAAAACATAAATTCCAGCTATGTCCGGTTATGCAGTCAGAAACCAAAGTATTCTATTTTGAATTAACTTTTTTAAAGAGACATGTTATTTTTGTGTTCTTACAACTCAAATCTATGGAGGAGACATTTAAAACAAAGTCATGCTAAATATCTTTTTTAATTAACAGCTACAGCCCACTTTTCTACTGATAAGTTATATAAAACCGCAGGAAAAAAAATATTAAAAGGGAAATTGTGCAAATCCCTCATTAGCAGTGTTTCAGTACCTTGTTATATTTTTTCTCTGCTATTATATTACACTGTACTGTTCCTTCTTATTTATCAGAGCTCAGATCTCTCTTCTTAACAATAACAGCCATTTATATGCAGCTAAACTACAAAGACTTCATTCATCTGCTGCTGTATATTATGTACTATTAGTTGCAAAATAAGAGATGTTGTGACCTTAACAAGTGACTGCTCATTTTATTATTAAATTTCTGAGCACCATCCTCTGCTGAGGAATGGTCACACTACAGCATAAGTCCTGGTTATTATTGTATTACTCATTCTGTGGTTGCAGGCCTTATTGTGCCTCTCTCCCCTAGGGTCCTTGCCTGCAGCCCTGCCTCCACCAGGCCTCCTGCTGTCACCTCTCCAAGAATGCTGTATTTCTGCCACTCTTGAACAATACTGAGAATTCATCTGGGCCCATTGAATTAGGAGGAGATTTTGCAGCTCCTCCCTCCAGCAGCCTGTAAAATAGAGGCCTAAAACAGCACACAGCATGCTGAGGATTTAGTGTTGGGTTCTTCTTACTTGTGTTTATGAACTAAAGCAGCCGAGCTAGGATCCTGGCATCCCTAAGGTTCCCCTCCTGAATAATGAGGAATGACAAGTTTTTCCCAAGGGTGCTTCTGACTGTAGGTTGCCCAAGTCATGATCTGGGAGTTCCCCTTCTTCTCCATGTTAAAGATGGAGGGAAACTGTGCCAACTCCTCAAGCAGCTTCCTTGGGTAACTGCCTCAAGTTACACAGGATTGATCTGAAGCTTCTATTGACCCTGAGGATTTCCCTGACAAACCAAATTTCTTCAGACAACCCCTTTGGATGTCCCCATCTGATTCACCGAAATGACAATCCATCCCCCCGGAAGGTCTTTCTTTTAGACCTGCCAAAGCAATCTCTTCCATTTGTAGATTTTTGCTTCTTGAAGTCCACAACAGATTTGTAGGTTGCTTTAAGAGAAAGCAAAAAGGTTGAGGGATGGCACCATCTCTTAACAATCCTCACATGTTGGCAAAAAAACACCCAGAACTTGACCCACTCTTTTTCCTTCCATTCTTTTTCAAACGTATTTCTACATGATTACATTATTTCAATGTAACAAGAAAGCACGTGGGATCAGAAACAATTAGATCGACATACAGTATTCACAAGTGACTGATGAACAGCTCCAGATCTGTCAGTCACAATGATTTAGCCAATCTAACTCCCATATACTTCTGTGTAAATCTTACCATTGATTTTCCTGTCGATTGATGTGGCCCTCCACAGAAACTAGTGTCAAACAGAGCTAGATGCTAGAGTCAGTAGGCTACTTGTTACCATAAAAATTACTCATGTAAGCAAAGTTCACAGAAAGAGGTCTCTACCATTGCTCTTCAAACACACACAATAAAACATTGTTTAATTGTGTTCTCGTTCAAGGGTAAGAAAAACTCAACGTATAGTATACAAGGATGCCAGGCATTCAAGTAACAACATTTTGCACACAAATCCCAAGTGGTGATCCCATGCAGTGACATGTTGGGGACCTTTCTTGTGCATAAACCTGGGCTTGCCGCATTTAATGTTCTGATTTTAATCTATGTCATTTTTCTCTTGTTCTTCCAAAATATAGAGGGTTATTAATATAACCAATTGGAGGTCTTGTTTTCCTTTCCCATTCAAACCTCGTACCAGAGCCAATAGATATTTTGAATACATAAAGAATACTGAATCGGGTCCTTGATTAGTGTTTGATTTATACCACAAAGACCACAAGATTCAGAGGTTGCCAAGGCAACACCACTTCAACCTCCTTACATTTCAGCTTTGATATGAAACCTCTCATTATATAAATGTATCACAACACCAGTCAGCATGACAGGCTATTTTACAAATATGCCTTCACAGAGCAGACAGCTATATTCTTCTCTTAAATAGGGGGGGAAAGGCAGGAGTAAGGTTACCTTTTACTAAGGAGGAGAGGGGAGGGGCATAAATGGCATTCCAAGTTATATAGGCTTTAGTATGAAATTGTATCCTGAGCCTTCTAATACAGCCAATAAATTTTGTATTATTTGGCCAAAAATCCACAAAAGGGCAGGAAGCAAACAAAACAAAAACCCCTAAACACACCACACAAGTAGAGTCTGAGCCTGAGATGCTAGAATTTTGAGCAACTGGAACTAACAACTGCATATAAAAGCTTTACTGAACCACTGGAATCTGATACTCCAGCATATGCTTAGAACTACAGTCCAGGCAAAGTCTAGTAAAGCATGAAAGACCTATCAGGAATCTACTGACACTTTTTTAACCCCAATTTTGAGGTCTAAAGTGGTACTTAGCAATATACCACTAGCCTTCTTTACTGAGCAGTATTCAATATGCAGTAGTCTACCTACAGTTACGCTCCAGGATCCTTCGGCAAAGCCAGGCTCCTGCAGGAGGAGGGCTCTGTTAAAGATGATTACTTCTGTGTCTCCTTAGTTTTCTAGACCACACCGAGTTTGAGCAGACTACAAGCTGATCCAGAATGCACAAGGCATGGCTGGCTGGGTTAGCAACAGGATGGCAATAGTTCCAGATGCATCCCTCCAAATGCTTCCTCATGCCCTAGCACCCTCTGTGCTGCCAGGAGGCTTTCCAGAGACAGTATTACTAACAATCAGCTAATTCTGCATCATCTAGAGACACTTCAGCATAAGCTGAGAAAGATGACTTTTCTAAAGAGAATATTGTTACAAGTAAGAATATGCATAGATAGTTGTGGTTATGGAAAAAAAATGAAAATTGGAATGGTCTGGGCTTAAATTTTTTAGTTCTCTCACTTCTATTTCTGGCTTGTAATTTCCAGTTACACTTTTCTGACTGTGACCCTGTGACATACTGACCATCCTCAGTGGTACAAAAAGTAAATCCAATGGTGTGTCACAAGAGGAAGAGGAGCAAAAACATCACTAGGAGGCACATACAGTACTAGCAAAGCAACTGCTCCTTCATCCTGTCAATTATGTCCGTTCCAGGTCAGACACAACTGCCCCTGGTTTGCAATGACAAAGTAACACCACTTACAAATATTTCTAGTTGAATGTAACAGCAGCTCCCCAATTACCCCAGAGTGCCCGTTTGTATGGTTGCTGCAAGAAGAAATCCCTCTTCACTTGTGAAGAATGTCACTGAAAAAGGTTCCTTTACAAGTTATCCTATCTGCTACGCCCTCCACATACTGCAAAATGTTCAGGGCGTGGACTATCTTGGACCACCCAACTGCATGCAAAGCCTTGCTGTACTGTCTATAGAACCAGTTTCACTACAGCGCCAATTCCTGCTGTAATCCCAAAAGATGAAAGTGTTGCAAGACTGTAGATGTGCACAGAATTCCCAGTTTCACTAGGTAATGGAGTAATGTACCACTTATGCTCCTCTTTACTTCCCCACCACCATGTTGTTTCTTTTTCCCTAAAGCATTCAGGTGATGAGTCAAATAACCAACTAGTGGCTGTCCCAAATCCTTCAGGCCACTCTTTCCTATCACCTTTCTGGTTTGCATGTTGGGGGCTCTGAAGAGGGCAAATTTTATACCTAAAGTCCAAGGCCCCCAAATTTAAAACAAACAGCCTATCACACACACACAAAAAAAAAAAAAAAAAAAAAGGTTCCTGAGAGACACAGTTTATGTAGGACAGCTGGAAGACTGACATCAGAATCAGGTATCACTCTGCAATCCAGTCAGCCCTAACACATTTCCACATAAAGTGGGCCATGGAAGCTGGAGAAGAGCCAGTACAGCAGAATACCTTCAGGGTTATTTTGCACAGGACTATGCAAATTCTTCACAAAGCTGAAGACCTGAGATCAGAGCTATTTGCTTATCAACTTTCACCAGCACTAAAACTCACATAACTAACCTTAGAAGACAGCATCTTATGCTGAACAATATTGCTGAACAAGCAGTTGAATAAAATCAATTACTTAAGGGTTTTTTAAGCCATACATTTCCTTAATTATTGTCAGATATGCAGGTCAACAAAAAGGAAGATTGATTTCTGGATAAACAGAATAACTGTGATGTTAAAATGTTGTGTGAAAATACAAATTGTAAATTAAACCATTTTAATGATCACTTTAGTGGAATGTTGGGAATATTCAGGGAACACTTGCAGTCAAGAAACTATACACACCCCCATCTGCCCATCAATGGCATAATGCAACAACCTCTTCAGTCTTCATCTTCTTATCACTTACACCTTGCTAATCAGGATGCATTCCTTCTTGGCCAGCCATATATTTGTACTGATTAATGTAATAGTAATATAATGACTATGCTGTTTGCATCAGCAATGTTAGAACAAATTGACATTAGCTGGAAAAGTCAAGTCAGTCTTATCTTTTGTGACCCAGTGCTGTCATCTCATCTGCTCACTGATACATGTTGTGCCCCAAAACGGCCCTCAGCGTCCAAAAAGCAAAGTAACCCCAGACCTGTCCCTGTAGAGAATCAGGGAGATGAAATAATGTTTTAGTTGTCTAACAGGCTCATTTCTGTAGTGTCCAAGAACTTCCCAGCAGTGCCTAAAACAATGCAACTAACAATCATCATTTGTTGTTTCCTCCAGGAGAGAAATTTGTGCCATTCGTGCCTTGCTTTGCCAGGGAGTTTTGGTCTGTTTTGTGGTAGATTTTTTTTCAGGCTTTTGTGGGGACAAGGGAAATAGGTTCTGGTTTATGATTTTGGGTTTCTTAGTGCTTCATCAGAGGAGGCGTAGGAATCAAGAAAATGTCACCTTGCCCATGAAAAGAGTAGTCGAGATCTGCAGTGGTGCTCAGTTCTTGGGAAAAATTGCACACAAACTGCTTTCCAAGTTCTCTCCCACAAAACACTGGCTAGGAAATCTGCATTTCCAGCATCAGTTTATCTATACCAGTACATAAAATAAAGCCAGGCATCTATTCCCCACCCTGACTGGAAGCATCATAGAGCAGCAGAGCAAAAGAACCAGTAAGTTACACGCAATAACCCACTGACAACATACATGCTTAAAGCCATTCATTGGGCTTCATCCCTTCCCTCCTCAGTCCCTTCCCTAGCGTACATAAATCAAAAGATGGCAGTTGCAGCATTATTTCTTCTATGCCTTCCCATTGCTTCTTTCCAAATCCTCACTCCTCCATGGGTAGAGGAGCTGTTATACAGCTCTGTCTGTGTGTGTGTGTGTGTATACATATATACACACACATAGGCCTTCCACTCTAACAAGAGGAGGGGAAGCACCATATGAAAGGATCATAACTCATCCATGCTTTGTGAAAGCATGGTAAATACAAAGCCCTTGTATCCACACTGTGGCTATACATGGCTTTGTACTGTGAAAGATAAATATACTTTCCAAAACAATACAGACAGGGTTAAGGAAGACCTCACCCCTAAAGACAGCAGCATCCAGCATAAACTGAAAGCAATTCCTGTAAAAGTAAAGCTGCTGAAAGGAGAGCAGATGTTATAGAAACTATGCATGTATATATAGTATGTATACCATATGCATGCTTGCATATGGTATACACATCTATGTTCTAATTCAAATTTCTAGTAGCAAATTCAAGGAAAGAATAAATGCAGAACACCAAAGCTGCTAGAGAGAAGCAAACAATGAATTAAATTCAGTTCCTCACAGAATAGCTTATTCAGTAAAACACAATCCCACAGTGTCTACTGGCTTCTTAATTAAGTCTTAACTACTGATTCCCCACTAGTAACTTCAAAATTGTACTGCTGCTTTTTTCAAGATGTTCATGATTTTCTACCAGGATGGCAAAGAGTTACCAAAATGCTCACCAGTGAAGTTTTTTCCCCATTGTATTCTTGTTGTCATTTATGGGTTGTTTAACATCAGAAATGCATTCTTAAGCACTTCCTCACTTGCATTATCATAGATTATCATAGGTAATGCAAGCCAAGTTCCAAGGACAGCATTGTTAAGTGTCTGAAACAGGTAATGAATACTCACTCCATCTAGACAAGAGATGCAGACAATACTGTTCCTCTTCTCTCAGTTCTGCCAGCTGCTAACAGCTTTGATAGTAAGCTGAATACTTGTAAATGCCTTCATCTCTTACATTAAGAAAAATATTAATTAGCTTTGTCTAAACAGAGAACAAACTTAAATCCTACCAACATCTATTTAAGGATTAAATCCCCATTCTACTGATAGGTTAACGGTGAGCAAAGCCAAGGGCTATTTCACATTCTTATCTGGCATACAGATAAGTGAGTAAACTACAGATAACACTGTTCATGTGACACTCACCTGGTGTAGCTTCTGCCAAAATTCAGGTCCATCCTCCATTTTTCTTAAGCTTGGTGGAATGTACCAAAAGCAAACATTTGCATACTCCGGCTAAACAAGAGAACAAGTGATTTCTTATAAGATATAACAAAAGGGACAGGAACACATATATATAGTTTGTCAAAGAGTTCTGCTTTTTTTTTTTTTTGGAGGGGGGGAAGCCTTTGAGTTTATACCCTTTTCATTAAAACTTCAATCTCCAACTAACCTCTTGTTTCCCTTTTTTGGAACTAGAAATAGTTTTCATATCATCCATTTCTTTTCCTGCTGCCAGCAAAAGGAAACCTGTTGGGGTTCCTTTTTCACTTCTTCTTCCTATATACATATTTAACATTGCTTTGCTCACTACAAATTTTGATTAGAAAAAAGGGTAAGAGAGCATAGAGAGGTAACTTACAGATTTAAAAACTGAAGCAACTTTAAAGAGAAGAATACATTTTCTTTTTAGTGTTTTTCTTAAATGGAAATTTCCTATGATGCATTTTACACAAAACACAAACTCAATTTTTGTCACCATTTAACACTTGTACACCTAGTCATTTTTCTGCTGAATGCTGCTTATCTCCTTTTATATCATATATCATACAGCACACTACACAGTGCTGGAGTTAATGCTGGTTTTCTCAATTTCCACATTTTATAAGAATCTCAGGACCCCTTGCAGGGTACATGCCGTATGCTGGATACATCTTGTCCAATATCTAAGCAGGCCTTTTGAGCAAAGACTAAGACTCCAGATCTCTGCTTCCCTCCAGAGAAATTTTGCCTTTAAACTCAGCAGAGAGTTACCTGCAAGACTCCCAACAAGAATGGCTGTTCACCATGCACCATAAAATAAGGCATTTTGTGCTTATGAGGTTTCTGTTTCATACGTGATTGAGGAAAAAGTTCCCAGCAGACCAGTCCAGGGCCTCTCTACATTTCCTGCTAATTCTGAACTTTTTTTTTTTTTTTAACATGTACAGATAGCAATAGCACGAGGAATAGATGTGCCTTCTAATCCCATCCAACATTACCCATAAAACCACTCAGTCAAACTTGACCTACATTATTTGCAACACAGTATGTAACTGGGGTCTACATTATAACATGGATTATAAACTCACACACCCCTCTTCTCCTCCCACATGCCATCCTCATTAGTACTGGTTGAAAGGAAAAAAAATTGAAGTTAAAAGGGAGCTTAGTAGCTGGGTCACACCATCTCTTTGCCCCACTGTGAACATGGCTGCTATCACAATCCCAGGCAGTTTCCTGAACGAGGAGAGCCCACCAGCTGAGACATGTTCTTTCATGAAAGGGCACTGAGAACTGCTCATATCATTTTCTGCCTCACTTCAAAGAATGCATTAAATACAATTTAATCATCAAGAAGAATATCATTGTCAGCAGGAACAGAGCTGCAAACCTGCCACCTGCTGCCACTGAATGAAATAAAGCTCAGCTCTTAAAGTCCCATTTCTTTCCCCAAAGAGCATGCATTGAGTACACACATAAACACAGACCCTGAAAAGGCAGCGGCTTCTTCATGAGCACAAGCACTAGCTCGCTGTTACAGGGTTTATTTTAAAACTATTTAAAATCAGATGGCAGGAGTAGACAGATGGCATATATTACCATATTGCTTATATTGCCTTCTTGATTATCTCAGTTTCCTTTCACACATCAAATACATCATCCCCCTCTGAAAATACCATTCATCCTAGAAAAACTTAACTACCCCCATGCTTCACTATTTCTGGTTATCTTGTCACAGCTCTTATCCAAGCAGGTAAGCAATTATACCACAGAAGAGTTCAAGATGACTCAAGCGCAAGTGGCACTTCCAGGCCACAGAGCGTTTCTTGTTGCAGGAATTTCCTCACTGCATGTATCAGAGGATCATCTTCCTGAGCTTCTTGTCCAAAGTCCAACTTCCTTTCAGAAAGGGCTCACATAACTGGGCCGAGCTGCCTCCCAGCAGTTTTTCTTTGAATTCTCAGTGCTTGTCCCCCTGCACCCCTGAAAACCTTTTCTTACCCCTTGCTCAGTTTCCTTCTCATAGCCCGTACTATAGCACTCCCTCCAATCCCACTTTTAATCCGAGTGTCCTGTTCCTGCAGGAACTGAATAGCAGCCTCTGCTCTCACCAACAGCTTTCACATGTACAGTAGATCTGGGCTCTCTGCTAAGCTCTACAATAACAGAAAATGGAGAGCTTTTAACAGACTTGCCACTTTAGGAACCCCAGCATGTGCTGCTGGCCCGAAATTCTTTACTCCATGTAAAGTTTCCCAGTATGCACTTTGAAATTAGCCAATTTCAAAGTTAAAGGGAAAAGTTTATATTATATGAATAGTATAAAACATTTTTTATATTTCATATTTCTTCTAGCCTAACCCGGAATGCTCATGGCATCAGCAAGTGTAAAGCAAATCTGCATCGTTTTGGTTTGCTGGTCTCCATGTGTGGCACTTACTTGGTTCCCCTTCCTCCTCCATGTGGTCTCTTCCTCCCCACACTACACACCCAGCTGTCTTTCACACACACACTTACACACACAGTTTCAACAATGCAGGTTTTTCTAAAAAGACAGGTCTTTGCAACATCCCCAGCATGTTAGTCTTATTAACCAAAGAGCTGAGGATAAGTGAAAAAACAGCGCTTTAATTCTGCCCCCTTTACTCACTCTCCCCCAAGCAAGATCACCAAGAGGTTTATTACTGACAGATTTAGCAAAGATGAATGAAAAACACAATATTTGGGTAGTTTGGGGGAAGATTAGTGTAGAAACAGAATTAAGGAAAAAAACACGGACTTTAATCATGAAAAGTCCATTTTTAGGATCAAAATATTCTTCCATCCAGCAGACAGTCTTACACTTAAGTCTGGCAAGCACTGCTTTTCTGTAGCCAGACTTTTCACTTTAACAGAAAAGAGCTCCATCTATACCCCCTTAGGCAATACAGGCCCAGAAGCTAGGAAAATAGGTAGAGTAATGGTAGGGAATACAGAGCATGTTATATGTGTTCAATCACATCTATGTATCTCCAATACATAAACTTATTATATTATATACTTCAAATACATATAGGCAATTGGCTAAAAAGAACAAAATCAAACAATAGACACACACAACTCCCCAATAACGACACCAGTTCAGTACCATTTTCACTTACCTCCAAAAGAAGCTGGAATCCCTCTCTTTTCTTAATTTCCTCCACTAGGTATCTGTAATTAAAAATGCAGGGTTTTAAAGCATAGAAGAAAACAATACGTACAGACAACAACAAAAAAGGTCTTGAACATGTACACACTTTTTTTTCCTCCTCTTTTTTCTTCTTTTCCTTTTTTTTTTTTTTCCCCTCCCTAAAGAAACCAGAGTTAAACCTCATCTCTACCTGCTGTGAAAATGCAGTAGCTATCAGTTTCTGAAAACAAATGAAGGCTACAGCCAGCCAAGGAGCACTGAGGAGAGCCCAAATTCTGTCCCCAGGCAGAGATTTTCAGTGGAGCCACATGGCACAATTGATCCTATTTGCATCAGGCTGTGAACTTTCCCAATGCAAATTTCCATTGATGTTGCTCTCTACAAATTAATTCCTCCACCTCTTTTTCTCAAGTGATGATGCTGTGCTGCCATGCTATTTCATGGTCAGCCTGGTATCTCTTACACTACTACTGTCACCAGGACCTCTTCGTTTAGCCCAGAATTTAAAAGTTTCCACATACTTCAAGGCCAGCAGTTTTCCTAGTACTGTCCTTATTCCACACTGTATGCAACAGTGCACATTTCCATTCAGTGAGCCACTGCTGATGCACAATAATCCCTGGGCATCCTATGCTAACAATGCATTGAAATAAGTATTTCTTTTCTCTTTCACCTGTCAGTATGAAAAACACAGAAACCTTCAATAGGAAGATGGATTTGAATCAAAACTTTGGATCCAAACAGCTTCAATTTATAGAAGTTTTTTAAAACATGACCTCAACTTTGCCATGGCATACATCACACAGGAATTCTGAAGCAAAGAGGACACCGTGACATAGCTGGGACTTCTCTTATTCCCCCCCTTCCAAAGTGTTCCCAAGGAAAACTCCAAAGAAATCACCTCAAATTCACACAGCTTTTCCACTTCAACAGAATTTTAGTCCTCTACACAAAGATTTTGCTGTCTAACAGTAATAAAACTGAGACAGTTGACTACTCATTGTGTACAAATCTGTTCTTTTGTTGCATTTATTTGGCATTTTCCTGCCCGTGGCTGCATTACTGGTCATGACACAAATAATTATTTTATCCACTACTTGAGGAAGAAGAATACCGTCAGAATAACTCCCCTTGGTCCTATCCACATGCCTGAAACCCACCCCCACAGGGACATCTCTAGCACAGTTGTATCTGAAATGCCTGCTATTCCGCAGACGTGCTGCAGAAACAGGTTGGCTAGGGAGCCAGTAAACAATACCCTAGATGGTATATGTTTTTCAAAACAGAGCATAGGGAGTTGTCATGCTGTTTATCATTAACAAGTATCATGCGTGTGACTCATTACCTCTTAGCACACATCCCTGCAAAATGATTGCTGTGGTAGAGTGCCAGTTCCCACAACACACAGCTCTGAGTTGCGCCGCACTGTGCACTGTTGAGATGCTTCCTCTCACTATAACAAGTTGAGGTTCTGGGTCTTTTCCGCCATGACCATTTAGATCCTACTGTGTGTATTTCTTTGTTACCTGGCTGTTAATGCCCACGCTACTGTTTAGGCTGAAAAAGAGGCATGCTGAAAGGTAAGTAGGAGACTAGATATCATGTGAGCATGTTGGGAGGAACTTGTTTCTGTAGGGGAATTGTCTTAAGTAAAAACAAGCTCAGTCCTTTTGTCCTGTTGATGAGAAGATACTTGTCTGTGCCATAAAACCAACATTCAGCAAAATCAGCAGGCTATTCACAAGACAGTGGCCCTCCATTTTTTTTGTTTTAATTAAATCTTGAAAAAGAAACCTACTTATGACCACCTTTCCTCTGACGTTCCCCCTCCCCCTTTTTTTTTTTAGGTCTTAAATTGTTAAAAGCTATTTTACAATGCTTAATACCCTTCCCTCTTATCACAAGTGCCTTTTTTTTTTTCTTATACCACCATCTGACATAGGATATCTGATGTCGGTCAAGCTCACAACACTGTTAATCACATTCTTAACTGCACTGCCAATAGCCTAAGAAGGCAGCCATTAGAAAATCCATCACCCATGACTTATCTTGCCAGGACCATTTGATGGCAGTGGAGCAATTTGCTTTGTGCATCTTTCCACAGTTGACAGTGGAATTTTATTATCGTGTCATGGTTGCAGAATGTTAGAAGGGCTTGAGTCTCAGTGAGGACTGGAGTGCACAGAGAAGTGGTATTTGCTATGATTAAGCCTTGCAGAAAATGAGGGGTGGAGATCTGCAGTGAAAGTAGACATATGTCTGCTAAGAGTGGGTGTCAGAAGAGGAATCAGGCAGAAAACCTGCAAAGATGCTGAAGCATAAAATGCAGAGCTGGTTATAGTTGTATTCTAAAAGCAGTTTACTTCTATTTTCTTTTTAGTGTACTTCATAAAGCAATATCCCTGCATCAAAAATAATTGGAAAAAAAAAAACCAACCAGAAGAAAATTTTCTGAAGTAATCAGCAGGATGCTCTACTGTAGGTATTTTAAAAATAAGCCTTTCCAAATAGGTAGCATCACAATGTTCCTGGGATATCTAATACACTGAAAATATGATTTATCTCCAGAACAAGAAGAAATTAATGGAATAGCCAATAAGCCAAGTTTGATGCAACAGAAATACATGCTTGCCATTACCCTAAAACCTTTGCAGCTCTGCCTGGCCATGGGGGGAAAAAAGTAATCTTGCTGTTAAATTCAATAGTCACTGGACTAGTTCCAGAATTAATCCAGGTCTGTGTTCAGAAATGCTGAAATACTGTCTTTGCAACATCAAAGTAACACCTACTGTAACAAATCAGGAGAAAGGCTGCACAGCTGTTGAGTAGTTAGGAAGCCTGGCATAGTGCCCGTGTCCATGCAAACCCAAGGTAGCAATGCAGCTACTGTAAAGAATATACTTCATCACATAATGACCAAGAATTAAATTTCTTCTTAAAAAAAAAAAAAAAAAAAAAGAAAAAAAAAAAAGGACAACCCAGTCACTCCTTGGGAGCGCTACCAGCTGAATCCTAACATTCAAAGAAAATATTGATCCCAGAAAGGTCATTAATCACTACACTCTGTCAAATGACCTTGCCCAGTGACCTTGATAAGGCTCAATTCTCCTACTGATAGTGGAATGAATTACTTAGTCTGTAGAGACACAGAACAGTACAATGCTTTGGAAAAAAACCAAGGTGCAATTTAACAAGAAGATATTAAGGAACACTTAACCACCCAAACAATGAATGGCTTTAAAGAAATAAAATAGAGAAAAAAGCCACAGCTCATTTGGGCTTTTCTGGTTTTGCTTCTTTCTTTTTATTCCTTTCTCATCTACTCTGGGTTTAGGTCATGGGTATTTTTACCTTTTCTTTAAGTGACTTCATTAAAGTGAGACTATTCCTTTAATTGTCACTGGAGTAAAGATTCAATTCTTTTCAACTTGGTAGTCCATATCAAAAATAAAATGGCAATATGATATGGGTGACTTTTTCAATATTAATGATTTGACATATGGTAGCATATAGCTAGCCCACGAACTGGTGAAGATTTCATTGGGGTTTATCTTGTATAAATTCTGAACAAATATGATACTTCAGGTGAATTGTTTTTAATGGGCCATTATCTGATAGAAGAAATAATATTGAAATAAGATGACAAAGCAACCTGTGTATGGAAGTTTCTTCCCAGAAACTGAGACATCACCATCACTTTAGAAACAACTTCTAGCAAGAATTTTGCAGAATTCACTTCTGAACCTCCGTTCTGCAAGACCAAAAACTTAGTAAAATTGAACAGGGCAGGCAAGGGGAAGATCGCAAGCAAAAGGTGCTTCAGTCCCTAACAGAACACACTGTAAGCATTAAGAACTTCAGCAAATTTGTGGAGAAAAAACAAGCAGTATCTCAGAACAATATGCCTTAATAAATCTCTACTACATCCTAACATTAACAGAGTGTCCTCATACAAATTTCCCCACATCAGCTTTCTGTGTTTCCTCAGTCATGAGGAATGAAGTGAAGAGAAGAATGGTTAATTCACTTCTTGCTAGACACAGCTCAAGAGCGTGGCACATAAGGCTCCTTTTACAGTAACACCAGAACACAGTTATCAATTAGAAAAAGGTGTATTGGCAAACCTGTCCTAAGTCTGGTTCAGATAACACAAATGTTAAACAACATAGATTGATAGTCGAATTTGTACTTCTATGTTTACCAACACCTATGCTTATTGCTAAAAGTAATAGTTACTACTAAATATTGTAGCAAATGTAATAACACTAATTATTATTGCTATTAGTTTCTCCTATTATACACAAACAAAAGGAGAGGGGGAAAAAAAGTAACAATGTGGTCTGTTCCAGGATACGGAGTATCAGCAGTGTCAACATTTCAATCAATTAAACAGACTAGACATATTCAAAATTGTGAGGCAGTACCTAGCCAAAGCCAGTGCCCTGTTTACTCTCTCCTCAAGGCCTGTGGTTCCCAAGGCTTTCCACATCAGCCAGAATTTGAAGGCATCCGGACGCCTGCTGCACTGAATGGACTTGTCACCAGTGTCATAGCTGACATCGTAGAACTTGTCCTGCTGGAACAAGTATGCAGCCTTGGCAGAGTAACACTTCTTCAGGAGGCCCTATTAGAAACACAACAGAGACTTAGATTGCTGATTAGGATTTTCAAACCTTTTTATCTTCACAAGCCAAAGTCTTTTTTTCCTGTCTGTACCAACTGCTTAGTAAAACAGAACTGAATGTGCAGGAAACTATCCAAAGTTTATGGTGTAGTTTAAGAACCCTGGATGAACCTGAACCCAGTGAAGTCAGCACTGACAACAAGGAAACTTCTTTTTATTATTATTTTCTTCATTAATGTCACTGAAGAGTTGCAGGTTGAAGAGGAATTCCGACTCAGATCTCACAAAACCATGGGATTGGGTGGGTGCCACAGAAACAGTTGCCCGAAGACATACATAGGTGGTGGGAAAGAGGGAAGAGAAAGGAGAAGCTTATGTCCACTGCTCCAGTCCATAGATTAGAAGAACAGCCCCTAAGCAGCTTTCTACATGTCCACAAATGGCTCAATCTATTCCTTCTCTGTCAAACAAAGAACTTTATAAATGGCACAGTTAGTTGTAGGTAGGGAAGATTTTTAGCCCCAAGAAATAAATGTTTAGCCCTCACCAGAAAACGGTCACTGAGGATCTAGCATAGGCTATCTAACTGTTTGAGTGGAAACACCACAAGGAGACTAGTACAACTTCAATTTTTGTCTCTTTTCACAGTTCAGATAATTTTAACATTTGAAAATAAGCCTCAGAAAAGGTACTTTAGCATACCCTAATTAAGGTTTGTTAATGAAATTATTTTTATTCAACAATCTCCAGTCTCCAACTTCTGAGAAGCTGTCTTGGCAGAGATGAGCAGCAGAAAACAGACAAAGATAAATGAGTAACATGACAAGTTCCAGCAAATAACAAAGCTGGGAAACAGAAAGGAGGCTGTCATAGGTTTAAAGGTGCAAGGGAAGAGAACAGGCATAGGACTGGCCATTGGCTGAAGAAAGAAATATCAAAGTATACTCTGTAATTCTATGAAGTAGAGAGAAGGGCTGGCAGAAAGCAGGTTACAAGAGCAGAGATGAGGGTGGCCCTACAAGGAGTCCAGGAGACAGAAAATTGTAAATTTGTCAGTGATATTAAAAGTGGGTAAGAGAAATAAACCACAGTCTATAAGATAATACCAGAATAGAAATTCAGATGAGGTTAAAAACATGGCTACAGCATCTAATTCAGACCTGCAAACATGTATGTAAGTGACAGTTGAACCAGAAGTCTTCCATGCAGAACAGACCAAGGAACAGAAGTGGACAGCATGACAGAAGTTGCTAAACAGTATCTCAAAGAGCACAATTCATTTTCCAATTCAACACCACTCTTCAGTTTGAACGAACTGAAAAAGCATTTCACATTTCATCCTTTTCTCTGCATCTGCTGCAAGTCTGATTTTAAAATGGCAGACAGTGTCTGACTTCACTCTTAATCAAAGTGTCATATTCCTGTAACAGAGGTACAATTCTTGATCTACATTACAATACACTACTGATAACTTTGGAACTGGCAATAAAATAGAGACTAAAAGGTCAAGACAAAAAAATCCAAAGGAGAAATAATCCACTGGCATATACAAAATAAGTCTCCCTCTCTCCTAGCCTTTTCAGTTCCCTCCATCAATACTAAAACCAAAACAAACAAAAAAACCAGCCTGCACACCTATTCATAGATCACAAAAGGAGAACACAACTAAAGGTTTCTCCACAACTTCTGTAGGGGTTTGCCAATCCCACTGTAATACCACTGGTTTGCAAAAAGGACAGCAAATTCAGTCTGAACTCTTTAGCCACAGGATCAGCACATTCAGCCTCGTGAAAAGAGTTTATGTGACACCTTGGGGAAAAAAAGGGGCAGCAGCTGCTCTCCCTCTGCAGTGATATTGTGCTGCTGCAGCACACGGTAGCCATAGCTGAAAAGCCAATGCTGGGTGCAGTTTTTTGCCATAAGATACTCACATCTGCTTTCCAACCTTCTCAGGAAAAGAAAGGCAAGAAGCTCACATTAGAAACCGAAGAAAAGTCAAGCACTGAAGCATACACCCTTTACAGTTTCTCTACAGCTCTTTGTTCTCTGGCTAGCAACTGTGCAACAGGAACAGGAGTCTGTTTGTCAAGCCATTGTGCCCTACTCATTTAGATCTCCATACCTTGATTTTCAGGGGAAATACAAGTTTACTAGACATGGTATTTAAAAAAAAAAAAAAAAGGCAGCAACATCTACGGATTTAAGTTGATTGCTTTGTCTCTTACTGACTTTAAAATTCTGCAGTGTTTCTGCAGTGAGAGTATAGCAGGGTTGATCAATGTAGGACTATCTTCTGCCTTATCAGAATGTAGTACAGCTGCACAATAGAGGACATCACAGGATATTAGTTCCCCTCATGCCTGTTGTCTGAGAAAATAACTTTTGTTTGTCACAAGAAACCTAAACTCAGTTGGTAATATTACAGAAAGACTGACAAGTTCACCTAAGATCACAGTACAGCTGCAGAGTTTCATAGTTTAAAAACAAATGCTCTAGAGTGAAAATATAACAAGAACAAATAGTTCAATACCTCTGAGTGAACTCATGTTCCTAGGAACATATTACATGTAAAAAAAATAAATGTGGGTACTGTCCTACTCTCCTGGTACACCTGAAGCTGACAAGACATGCTGGCTTGATGATCCTTTTTCATCTGCTTATCTTACTAATAATGCAACATGCTCAAGAAATCCTGCTGAAGATACTGCCTGCTGTCAATCTCCAGAGGCAAGTACAGTGACATCCTCCAGCACATCACTAGAGCAGACAGGAAAAGAAAAAAAACATGCTTTGTGAGAAAGAAAGAAAGAAACATGCCAGACCAATGCAAGAAGCAGGGT
Organism: Haliaeetus albicilla; assembly: GCF_947461875.1. NCBI lineage: Eukaryota > Metazoa > Chordata > Aves > Accipitriformes > Accipitridae > Haliaeetus > Haliaeetus albicilla. The sequence goes on along the minus strand of NC_091484.1, from coordinate 35,252,311 downwards.
GAACCAGAAAGAGAAGGGAAGAGAAAGGGAATGTTGCAGAATAGAGTTTGGGCAGGGAAGACAACAGAAGAGGAAAAAAAATCCAAGATAAATGTTACGCTCAAGAAAGCAGTTACTCCTGCTGAAGACAAAGTCATCTCAGTTTTCCTAGTCAAATGATAGAAAAAAAGAAAAAAGGAAAAAAGTATGCTTTCTAACTCAACATTCTCAGTCCCAAGAAGACCCCAACAGTTTTCCACACAGTAACTAAGCTGCTTCATCTGTTCAGAAGAATTGCAAAAATTTCATTAGAACTGCCCCATTTGACAAGTTTGAGATTCTTTCTTCAGCATCTTTTATCTTTCTACCCTTTGTACAGAGACTAATGGTAGTGCTCTGCCTTATACTGGGGCTGTTAAAGTTTGGAAAATGGAAATACTATTTTTATGGAGGCTACAGTCCACTACAAAGTTTGAAATAGCCTTTGGTTTTGATGAAGTTGCAATGTGTTCTAATTAATGGCAAATAAATGAATAATTATTGATACTGAAATCAAGTTAAAGAGCTCCAGTTTCATAATTCAAGATATTTTTCTCATTGAACACACTTATCTACAGCAAGCCTTCTGTTGTCTTTCCATTTCCATTGCTAGTTAAAAGTGAATTTCAATTTCATTAACAAAACAGCTTTTTCCCCCAAAACAAACATCTTCCTAATTTGCCTCATCTGAAGCAATAAGGATGCTTTTTGAAGGCATACTTTTGAAAGGCATATTTGAAAATTCTCAAAAGCAGTGCAGTGCAAAAAGCCATCCCTGTAATACATCTCAAGAAGTGAGAAAGAGCTCTCAGTTGTACTAAGCCCACACAGAAAGCAATGGGAATAGAGTATTTGCTGCAACTGCCCTGGAAAGGAATCAGCGAAGTAGACACCTTTGTGATACTGCTAATTATGAGGAAGAGATGACACTGTAGATGGCTACTATGATCACCTCAATCAATTCTATTCTGTGCTAAACTGGGATTTCATTAGCTACATTCTTTGAGACTTTATTTTTAACTAATAAGTGAAAATTCTGCTCATTACCTAGAATTGATTGCTAATTACCTAACCTAGTGCTACACTCCAACAAGTCACAGAACTTCAGCATTGGTGATAAACGTTAGTTCTCTATTTATGGTGATAATATTCACATTTATATGGATTATAGCAAGGACAAATTAGAGTAGCTCTGTTGCCTTAAGGGTGTATGTAGAACCCAAGACTGATTCATAGCATTTTAAGAACACGTAAGAACAAAAGTTAACACTCATGTTTTGAGAATATCAGTCCATCTAGCTTTGTGTTTAAACAGTCACTGCAATTCACGCCACAGGAATACAAGTGTTTTCTGAGTAAGTCTATCTTATTATAGAAGTGATGAAATTTACCCAGGGCATGGCAGTGAAAAAGGGATAGCTGTGCATTTCCCGAGTGCTTTAAGCACTGAGGAACTGCTGTCATTGATCTGAGCTTTTACAGAGGATTAACCAATCTCTCTTTCCCTTTGGTGAAAACACTTCTCCCTTCTAAGCAAGTCAAACATTTGTTTCTCTTTTCACTCTCTATCTTCTTTGGAAATCATTCCAATTTTGTTTCACTAAGGCTGGAAGATAGTCTTTTACCAGCATTTCACCGCAGTTTATCTTTTTTTTTTTTTTTTCCAATCTGTATAGGAAAATATTTAAGTACAATGTTTCATTCTAATAATCTAGCTGCAATGTCTTAAGCCTATTAACAGTGCTAAACCACATAGCTTTATTGATGCTATGTGGCAAAAAACCCAACACAAATCAAACAAAGCCAGTCACTATTACTTTTGCTAATGAGAAATTAGGGCATTACAATTACATCAGAAATGTGATTATTCCTTCTAAAGATTATCTTTTCATACATAAAGTAAAATACAAAGCTTGGGCTTGTTGAACTATCTATACTTTTGAAAAAAAAAAAAAGAAAAGAGAGAGAGAAAGAAAAACTGAAGGGGATTATTTGTCCACTTATAATCACCTAACACTAATCCTGAGGTAGTCCACAGTTTCCAAATGGACGTCAAAGCGAATGGGAAGACAGGCTAACAAAACTTCCTTAATCAGTCCTTCAAAGGGAACTAGGGCTTGATTCATAAATGGGACTTAACATCTATGTTTAACATTTTTCTGCTTTTATTTCTTGCAGAATTCACCACTTCAGAAACTACCTGAGGTTCCTCGAACATTCACTAGCAAAGCAATGTGTGCCAAACTCCTCCAGCTCCCACTGATGCATCCTAACCACAGTATGAAGGAATAATTATGTTCACATATAAATATGTGCTTCATCTGCAGCCATAGGTATTTACGTAATTTAGGAGCAGTGGAACAAGCTCCTAAGTGAGAAACCAATACATGTACTCTTCCCTCCTCTTACTGGTGTGAAAATACCATTTTTAGTGGGAAACTGGATTCAGCTGCCTGTTCTGCGAAAGGATCAAAGCAAAGCCTTTCTTCCAAAGTGTCTTAAATATGCATTTGATCTTTTTTTCTTAAGGATGTATATTCCAACACTTTCAAAAAGCTGATAAGGAACTACTCAAATTTGTATGCGTGTCTGTCTGCATATAAAGACTGCACTGGCACATACACAAAACATTTAAGTGCCAATTTTCCAGGAATTCAACAGAGTAAAATGCCCTCTCCTCCCCATGCAGAGAAATCTTCTACTTTCCAGAAGACCTCTAACAGTACAACAGGATCTGATTGTATGATCAGTAATACTTGTGTTTTCACCCCTCAATGGCCTAGGATTCAGCTCTACAGGTACTTCCAGGACAACACTGCCTAGCTGTGATTTAGAAGTGGAATACAATTGCTCTACCAGACATTACACTCCAAGGAAGGAGAATACAGAAAGGCTGCCAGAGACCTGCAGTTGGAACAGTGTTTGTAAAGCTACTATAAATGCCAGGGACGCTAGAATATTTCATTCCTCTCCATTTCTTTCCTCTTTCTTCCTGAGAAATTTCCACTATGCAGCCCAAGTAGTCTAATCATTACCTGAGGCTATATCTATGTACTGGGCCTAATTAGTTAAAAATATAGCACTGAATTCTTCCCAAGCCTGCAACTAAGACACCACATTAATCTTAGTCAATAACTTCATTCTGCTTGTTTTTCATCCTGGAATAAAGATAAAGTGATGGATGGGTAGTCCTGGAGTCTAATCCTCTTTAATCCCACAGACTCTAGTTGAAGGAAATGAGGAAGCACACTTCTCCTTGCTGTCCTGCCATGACTCACCCCTGGCTTCGAGCAATGAGCTCCAAGAGAGCACTGATTAGCGTCTATGCTCTTTGGTCCTCATCAGTTCTTACTACCAGAAGTTAGTAACCAATTACATGGATAGCTAACCACTAGCAGCTGAAAAGAAACTATCAGCTCTTTTGACAGAGATTTATAAAAGTGATTTACAAACCCTGGCCACAAAACAGTGATGCAAACCTCAGGGGGCTCCATATCTTCAAGATGTTCAGTCATTCGTAACTATGAAGTATAAGCTAAAACTCACCCATGATGGTGGACAATGGGCATAAGTTTTAGCAGGGCTGAGTTTGAAATGGGGCTTGAAATAATTGCCCTCTTACTGGCTTCTTTATTAAGATAGAAGACTTCCATAAAGATATAAGCAGGGACTTCTACCACATTGCAGACTCATCTCACTTTTGTGCCACTTGAGGTCAGAGCTCTGTTGTTTGCTTGCTAGACCTTTTAATTAGTCATGGCTTTTGGTAAGCCTAAATCACCCTGGTGATGAGGAAGAACTAGTAGAGTGAGGAAAGAAGGCTCACCACCTTTACCTGCATATGCTCCAGCTCCTATCCCTCTCCTTTCCCACCCTGGAGCACCCATGTAAGGGGATGCAAAGAGGAGCTCTGCCTCCTTCAAACAGAGATGCAGTACTGCTGCAGTCCCAATGAATCACAGCTATTCTGAGGACTTTGATGAGCTCGGTGTTAAAGTGCTGCAGACCTAGGTGACAAAATACTCAATTCTGAATGCAAATCATGTACAGAAGTTAACTAGCAAGGGCACCAGCTGCAAAATTTGGCCACTGGTGAGTACAGCAACTTGGATCAGTTTGACCCTGCTCTCTTATTCACCCTTTATTAATTTTGTGGTGAAATTCAAAATAATATAATTCAGCCTTGGCACTGCAGTGTAGTAAAACTGACTTGCAGTTGTTTTCTAATTATTTCCACCTCCATATTACAGCAATGACAGCCTACTGCATTAAAAAAAAAAAAAAAAAAAAAAAAGACAGAAGGACTTACAGAGTTGTCTTTCACCAGAAGAGCACAGCACTGGATTCCTGCCAACAGCATTTTATGGGGATTCCAGGCGACAGAATCAGCCCTGCAAAATTTATAAATGGAGAAAGGGAGGCAGAAATTGCACATATAGTCATGGGTACTAGAGAATCAAAAATGGCCAAATGCAATCTAAGCGGACAAATCAGATTTTCCATTTCACCCCCCTAGTTTCAGAAATCTCTCCAGCTAATAGTAATATGTATTTTTGGAAAATGCAGGTCTCATGGAAGCCAACAGGCTCTATGACCTCCATCTCAGTCCCTGCTAAGTGTGCCCATGAACTAAACTGACTTACCTGTGGATGCCGTGAAGAAGTCTGCAATGCTTCCTTGATATCAAAGCCGACCCACCCCAAGAAGCCTGTTGGAAAATTTATAGAGCCAAGACAATATTATTTGTAAAAAGTTCTTTTGATAATGCTTCAACTAATAATTTCTGAAGATGTTTTATCTCATTTAAAACTTAAGTTTACTACATAGTCAGTGGGCTAAATTTTGCCTTTAGTATCATCTACTGAAATAAAGATGGCAGCCTGGGGTTGTGCCTAAAGTAGAGGAGCTGATGGTTTGTGCCACTATGTCAGCCACAAACTACGCTGTCCCTTCTGTGTAAGCAAGGGCATGAACTGAAGTGTCCTTGCATAACCAGATCCATTCCTAATACTGAATCAGAGGTGCTTCCTTTCCCCCAGCCTAAACCTAAGCAGTGAGAGCAGAAAGCCCCATTTTGCATACCTTCTTCCTGCTAGCCTTTTCCTTTGAGACATTCACAAGGGAAACAGTAGAGAACGATAATATCTGCCAATTGCAAAGTTCATGCTCAGATTTTCCACTGAGTTTGGATATGAAAAGTGAAGTCCATGAGTAGGCAAGAGCAGCATTTCTGTTACCAGCAATCCAACTGACATTAAAATGGAGTAAGACTCACCACATCTCCCTCAGGGAGATAACCTCTAACCTAGGGTGGACCTTTGTGGAATCCTGCTCAAAATTTTCTCCCCTTTCAGCAGTGAACCACTGGAAACTGCTCTCTGGGTATGATTTTGCCAGGTTTTCACTCACTACCACAGCTGCAGCTTGGCAAGTTTCTCTGGCTTTCCGATGAGATATTGCAAAGACACAATGAAGTTAACTGCTTCTCCTCCAACCATGAGACTACAGAATGCAGGCAGATTGATCAAACTAGGTTGACATTTTGTTTATGACAAGTCCAGCTAAGAGCAATGCAGGGTAGCTCAAAACAAAGATTATCACCTGCGTCCCATGCAATGTAATTGGTAAGTAGGTATGAGAAAGTTACTGTGTTTCATATGCAACAAACCACTTAGAGCTGAACGATGGGAATCACATTGTTCACAGTGTCATTAAACTAACTACCTAAGCACAGGCTAATAGGTCAAACCTGATTTTCTGTACTGGTCTAGCCATAGGAAAAAAAGTCAAAGGACCAGCAGGGAAGAAACTCTTGTACATAGTATTTAAAGCTACATTAATATAATACATGACATATATAAGTGCTGGAGCTTGAGTGCATATTGATGATGCAAAACAAGTCATTAAGAAAGGCATCATAATGTATGATAGAATGCAATAAGCAACTGGAATGTGTGTATGAATGCTGTAACGTGCACAAAATAAGCCTGGTTATAGTCTCTGCACTTAGGCTGTTGAATGGCTTGACTGCTGAGACAGTTTGGGCTTACTGGTATTATCTTCTTAAAACAACTTTTTCCTTAACTCACTTTTCCTCTTTAGGTTTGTCTCCATGTGAGAGCTTATCTACTACTCCTGACTTCATTGAAATTTATCTTCCTGAAGCCCACTGATTTTATGCTGATGTTCTCCCTTTTGCCCTTCCTAAGAATCATAAGCTTTATCATCTCATATTCAATGAAAAGAGTCTCCCTAAGGCAAACATATCAATCTTCAGGATCAGAAAATATTCTGAAATGAGATACATAAGTGTAAATCTGGAAATAACACCACTGACATTCATATAAGATATTCTTATAAACAGCTCGAGACCATTTTCAGTAGATAATCTTGATTCCCAACAATGATACACGAAAAGTCCTAAATTAAACAGAACTTTCCCTGTTTTTTAATCTTTGTTTTAATTGTACTGTACATTTTTTTTCCTCCAAAGTTACAGCAGGCTCAAATACCAGTACTTACTTGCTATAACTCAGACTGCATAATGTGTAAATCATTCAACAAGAAGCCGGGCCTTTCAGAGGAATGGAGATCCTCAGATTTCAAAAATATGATATTCCTGCCTATAAAGCTAGAAAGGAAGCAGGCTTGCTTAAAAACAAACAAAAAAACCCAGCTCTTCACTATGTTTCTCATACACTCTTTCTGAATGGCAAACGCCTAGTCCCACTGTACCTTTTCACATATTCTAGCAAACCTATTTCTAATGGTGCTGTGAGTGAAAAAAGGTCACATTACGAATTACAGTCTGCTCATTTTACAGTAGCACATTTGTATATATGTGTTTGCCTAATGTCTCTTACGTGGAAAGTTTTCAGTCTTTTCCCCATACCCTGTTCTCATATAAATATAGCTAGAAACTTTAAACAAAAAAATAAAGAAACAGCCATCCACTCAACTCTTCATAGAGGGTGAAAGGAAAGATGGAAGAAATACTGATAGAACTCCTGAGAACCACTCAGAGGTTCATAACACGAATCACATCTTAACAGAACAATTGGTCTTCCAGACTATAAACCCAATTTATTACTGGACATTTGTCCTTCTACTTGGAATCAATTAACATCTGACAACAACAGTCACTCTTCAAACAGAAAATTAACTTTAAGATATTCACTGGCATTTTTACCTTAGTTTAACATGAGGCAAAACTGGAAGAAGTTAATTCTTTACAAAACACTATCAACCGCCTATGAAGTATATAGTTCAGAATATGGCCCAGGCTCATCCCACCCGATTTTAGTTATTCAGCTACAGGGAGTCTGTCAGGAAACCACTCATTGTCCTCCTACAGACACTGGAGATGGCTCCAGCCATGTCTATTCAATTCACCTAAGATCCAACACAGATTCTGAATACATCCCTCTTTCCACCAACTATACGCAGACACGCAAGAGACTAGCACCTAAAGTGAATGCTGCACTTCTGCTGAAAATCTGCTGGGTCATTCTCACCAGCACACAGCCATGAGGAAGCTTTGCAGGCACTTTAAATACTAGGGCTAAATTCTGCATCTTTGCCTCCAAGTCAATAAAAAAACCTCTTTTGACTCACACATACAGCAACTTTATTTATTAATGTCTGTGAGACATTTAGTTGAAACACACATTGCTGCCTACATGATTTTTCCTCAGATACTCAACATTAAACAAACACTTCACAAATTTAGAGCAGGTCTAAGATTCTCCACTAATGTTGCTCCAGATTCTCTCATTGCTCCATGGCTTTTAATCTAACCATTCTGGATTTGTGACATTGCAATTATAAAGAAAATGCAATTTTAGAAAATATGAAGAGACCTAGTTTTAGAAAAATACATTTACAGCTAACTCTTTCAGGTAATAAAAAGGCTCAATGATTATTCCAAAAAGGTTTGTGAATGGATTTTAATATCCAAACCTAAAATTATAAAGAAATGAGAAAAGAAAAATTTCTTAACACTTTAGGAAAACATAAGGAGATCTATAGGAAACTCAAGCCTGTAAATATGAAACAGAATAATTTATGACAGGTTGAGCCAGAAATTTACCTGTATGAACCATACACCACAATTCTAATGTGTCCATTCTCCAACAGAATGTGGAAAGAATCCAAAGTTGTATTTGTATATAATCACCCTTGAAGCACTTTTAGGAGGTGGCAAGAAGAAGAAATCTATTCTAAAATAATTTTGAAATATAACCTGACAATGACAAAATAGCTTTGACTGCTTGTCACAACCAAATTATTTGCTGTTTTTCAGCACATGTAACAGAGACAAATCAGAATGTATTCCTGTTCTCTATGCAAAAAAAACCCAAACCAAAACGTTATTAGAGCCCAACTTACTTCTACAAAGAAACATCAACAGTCAAAGAAAAATAGCAATTATAAAAAAAGCAATGCTAAACAGAACTACACAGTATACAAACTCACATCAACATGAAGCCAGAGGCCATGCTTTTCACAGATGTCGGCAATTTTATCCAGAGGATCAAATGCTCCCAGCACTGTTGTGCCTGCTGTAGCACAGACAAGAAATGGTGCTGACCCCTGCAATAGGATTCAAAACAAAAAATTGTCATTTGCACTGCTCATTTCCTCCAGTATATCGGCAGAGCTAAAGTATAAAAAGGTTTAGGAATGTAGGACAAAGACACGACAGTCTACATTTTAGTTTCCCAGCAGAAGGTACCGCATTTAAAAGTGCTGACTTTAAAAAAAAAAAAAAACAAAACCAAAAATGAAGACATTTTCCATTTCTAGTTAACACCATCCCAGGGCAGACTTCACCAGCTTCAGACTGTTTTGACAGATGCTAGTTTTGTCAAGATCAAAACATACTGGATATTTGACATCTCTCTTTATACAGCAATTTTCATTTCTCAGTCTTCCACATTTTACTACCATATTTGCTGCCACTCTGCCAAATAAAATAAAGCTACTAGCTCAGCCAGCAGGCTACCCATGCAAGAAAAGGGCTCATCCCTCTAGAGGTTCCACCTGCATTGTCTCTACAATGCCCCTGTTCTTCACCTGGTGAAGGGGAACCTTCAGTTAGGGAACACAAATTGCCTTCGGCAGCACTTGCGCTACTGTGACTGGGATAGTCATCGCTGTCTGACCCCCAAGCCTGATCTACAGCAAAGCACTATTCTCTTGCTCCTACCCCTGTCTAGAAAACGGGAAGGACTGCAGTTGGTAACTGAATGTTAGGAGAGACACCACTGGAAATCTCAGACCATTTTAAGGTTAGACAGGCGGGATAAGGAAAACTTTTGTCAGGTTGCAGTCTCAGACAGCCATCATAAGCCATCCATTTTGGTATCAGTAACTTTGCTCATCGCTTTCCCACTCAACTAATAGCAGGGGTACAATTACAATAGCAGACTAGGTCATGCACCGTGGCAGATGTGCTTGTGTCTACTTAGGAGCAGAAACTGAAACAATGAAAAGAACTGGTGGAGTCTGTAACAATTCCATGAAATTGAGGGTATCAGCCCTAGCAATGACTGCGGTCTCACTTGCTGTTAAATACGTGCTGAAGGAACTCTTCTGAACGTTTCAGCATCTGGACCACAGGATGACAATGCAGTTACTGAAGAGGATTAAGATGTTACTAAATTGTACAGTCTGGGATCCCTGGAGTTCATTTGCAGTGAATTAAATCTCTCAGATGATATAAGTTTCTCTGCTGATGTAACTGAATGTAGCTTCACTGAAATCAGACATCAGCTGAAAAATCAAAACTCAACACGTGAGTCTTTTATGTATCTCCACGTCAGCTGAAACCTGATCTTTCTTAAAAAAAAAAGTATTGCCACTTTTAAACATCTGCTAGAGACAGACAGGCTTGATTCACATTTGCACTCTGACCGTTTTATACTTCTTTAACAGTGTAAAGGACTGTTGGAATGGTACATAATTATGATTTATTTGTATTTAAAGTTTCTTTACAAATTGCTAAAGCAGTGAAAAATAACCTTGGAATTTAAATTAATCCCATACAGTCACAAAGAATTACCAGCCTATAATTCACTTCTTGGTCATTCATTCCTAGTACAACCTACCACAAAAGTCAATCAAACTTACAAACCAGCCTGAAGCTCCAGTACAAAACACTTGCAAGTGAGGCAAAGAGGTATCTGCTGCATCTAGTTTCTGTTAGCGTTCTCACCAATTTTCTCCCTCAGCTACATCAAAGTCAAAGGTCCCCCAGCAGCCAGTAGGTAACATGACTGAATAGGAGGACAAGTCCAGGACTTCTACAAATTCCAAAGATCATTACCATGACATTTTTCCTGCAAAGAATGGAATTAAATTTTTATTCTTCTTGACAATGTAGTTAAATAAATCTTCCTGACTAAATTCTCTAAAAAGAGGCCTAAGTCATGCTACTCAGTCAGTGATCATTTTGTGCTCCTATCACTAGCAAATACATCCTCTGTGGTCTAGAGCCTAGAATATTTACTGTAATTCATTGAAGTTACCTTTTGTAAAAGTTGTAAAGTAGCACTTTATCAAGGACAGACACACTGAAGCTCTGATGAACTGAAAACCTTCCAATTCACCTGTAACTTCCATTAAAGTGCAAGTGAATTAGTGTTCTCCTGTAAGCAGAGCATTTTAATATAGAACATTTGCTTTTAAATTGCAGAGCACCATACTGAGATTGACTTTTTTTAAAAATCATAAATGCCAGAGGGTTTCTTTCAAATAACCATTAAATTTATTATTACATCAACAAACAAGAATTGTTTTTGCAAGAGCAAAGAGCTCGTTCTCCTGTCAGCCTGCTTCCTCTTGCTCCATTTTGTTTCAGTCCTTTTTTTGTCCCCAGCTTGCTCAAATGGGTAAAGTAGAGGTTGTCTTCCACAGATAATGCAAAGTACAGAAAGAGGCAAGCAAGAGAGTTTGCTAGGTCATTAGGGCCACCATGTATCAATAGTTATGCCATCTAGCATGAAACTCAAAGAAGAGATGGTTGTTTGGCAGAAGATCTATCTAAATCAGATCTTAGTGAAAACTGTTATGGCCATGCCAGTGCCTGACAGGACAACACTGCCTTGGCTTTTCTATCAGCCACAAAAGTAGGTTTCCCAAGGTAGGATTCTGTGGTAGGCATCGTCCACACCATGGACATTGCACTAGTTGCTTGGTATTCACAGATCATGGACTAAGGGCTGAGCTCTGAATCCTAATCCTCTGATGCACAAAGTGGAAGTGAGAAATAAGGTGAGCTAACCAAGCCAAAAAGAAGATGCTCTGTGCCTTAGAATTCACATTCAGTCCTACAAGCTCTCCAAAATAAAGTATGTTGACTACAGCAAGCACTGTCTTACAGATTGTGGAAATGTGTTAACGTTGCCCAAATACACACATCAGTACATTTCCAAATGCTGGCCTTTGACTTTCTACTTGGCAAAGTCCCTGGGGGAAAAGAGGCACAGGACACAATCTCTGCACTCTTGCTACAATGCTAGAAAGGACCAAATTTAGCATTTGTAGTTTGTATGATTGTTTTAGAGACTAAGCCACATGTTACAGTTCTTGTTCACTGCAGAGGACAGAGCAGTACTGCTGTAATTAACTGAAAAACCTACAGTTTTCATTTACTGTTTAAGGAAGTCAAATACTGCATCCATTTAAAAAAGGATCAAGGGCAAAATAAATCCTAGAAGAAATGTGCTAAATACTTCAGAGCAGTGTTGTACTCGGGACTTTCCTTAGTAGTAAACACCCTGTTGAATTTTAATCCCTTGCAAGAGTGCAGCACCTAGAAGTCTTGGCTTGTTCCACAAGTTTATGGCAAATGGATTGCACCTGTAAGAAAGACACTGTTACATTAACTGCCCTATTTTTAAGATTTCACTCACTCTTAGTTTTCCTTCCTTTCACTCAGACACAAGCACATAGTCTGCATGCAGTCTTCTCCACACTCTCTCTCCCCCTCTCACCTCTTTCCTGGCCCGTTGGACTTGTTTCTCCAGTTCCTCAGGTATCATCTTACCTCTAAGGGACACAGATTTAAAACTTTTCAGTTACATTCAAATAGGCTGGTTATGTACAGCACTACTGCATTTTAAAAAGGCTCAGAGACCACAGCCGTGGCTTTTCCTTGCTTACCTTTCATCTGCTTTGATGAAGTAAACATTCTCTGTACCAATACCCAGGAAGGAGGCTGCCTTCTTCATGGAGTAATGACACTGTAAATGAAAGAAGCATGGGAAAAAAAAAAAGAAGTAAGCAAGCAATTAAAACGAAAGAAAGAAATTCCTTAGCATAGGGAACAGTGACACTGAAATTAATTTAATAGCAGCTAACAGTCATGACTACAGCATATCCTAACAAAAACTGACAAAGCTACAGAGCACCAATACCATCTTATATTTAACAATGACACACACTTAAGACTGGGGAAAATAAGACAAAAAAAGATGTGCACCATGTTTAAAATGTGAGCTTAAAAAAAATAAAAAGCTCTATTCCATATACTTTTTTTTAAAGCTGGTTCTGCATTAGAATGAAAAGTAGAAATCTTGAAGTGTCATCAGGGAAGAATTATTAATTGTTTCAAAATGTTTTAACAGAACTGAGTCAAAAGTATCAATGAGTGTAAGAGTTAGGAAATGCATGAGAAGAAAGGTCCAAAGGCTATCGACTCAGCTGCCTAGAAGCAACCCATAGGTCTGAAAGTCCAGAAACACCACTCTTTGGAAACTGGACCCTTAATCAGGATATATCATGTGATATAACTAAAGCCTTTACCAATTTATCCATGTCATTTTTCTATGTGCTTTCTCTAAATATCAGCTGTTGGCCACTGCCAGAGACGGGATACTACACTAAACTGACCCTTGGCCTGATCCAGCAACTCTGTGCATAGCACCAAGGAGCTCCAGCCCCAAAACTTACCAAAGGCTTTAGATGTGGTACAATTAGGACTTCCAAGGCTTTCAAAGCCCTATCACTGCAAAAGGATCTAAAAATCATGGTGTTATGAAGGTTGTTCACGTCAATGTGACTCTTAGAAGTCATTATGAAAGCAAGCAGACTTTAGATAGGACTCAGCACATCTTCAAAAGTTAATATGAATTTTGCAAAAGGTTCCAGTATGGACCAGTCTGCATTTTTCAGAAAATGAAGTTACTATTTCAGCAAAGAATTTTAGCTAGGTGTCATCACAGAGACGTTTTTGAATGACTACAGATATATGCAGCCCACTTTTCAGTTTGCACTGAATAAAGGGCATTAGTGTATGAAGCTTGTGAAGCAAGTGTAAAAGAAGAGGCCCCTTCACCTGCTCAAAGGATGTTAGAAATGGGTGTTTATTCAATCAGAATGTGATAAAACGGCTCTGCTGAGAAGGATACTTAAGTCCACAGTCCACTCTGTACTTTTTAAAAAGCTTTTTTCTGTTAAACAAATATTGAAGGTATATCTTACCGCATTTCCAACATTCACCTCTATAAGGACCTGCTCTACTGTGGATACTGTTACTCCAGCATAAGAACATTTTATCTTATTCCAGAACAACAGTATGCTGATCCCTGGTTAATCCATCTTCAAGATTAGCCTGGGAATTCAAGATACAGTAACCTTCTTAATCTGAAGATATTTTTAGATGTCAAAACCACTCTGAATAACCTGCAGCATGCCAAATGTCTACACCACTCAGCAATGGAGTCAGTTTTGACAGTATGCAGCATCTCACAGGACTACACAGTTCTTCTGAGAATCAAGATCATCCAAGCCTTGGATAATCACTGCTCTTCTCAAAAAATATAATTGGCTGTTTTTCACATTATTACTGAAGAGTTAAAATAACGCATACTCCAGCAACTGCGAAGATGTCTAGAATTGTTACTTTTCATACGGGAGGTGAAGCCAGGTGGTTAATTAATTCCACTTTCTTCCAGAGAGTTCACACAAATGCAGTTACTGCAGAACATAATTATGAAAAATGTACAACATTTTAATGTGTGGGTATGAATATATTAAGGGTATTAAGGCCTGTCACGCTTATTTTGATGAGATGGATCATCTCAAAGGGCTCTTTTTGACAAAAAGGTTTCCCCCACCATGATCTACTTTTTAAATAAAGGCATTCAAAGATACTACCTGATACTATCAGGTAGTTTTAAGAAAGCTTAATTCTGTAACATCACACATTCACAAAGCCTTTAGGGCTCACTCATTTAGACTGTTAAAAGAACAGAAACATACATAGGTGGATAATTAGTCCTACATTATATCAAATTACATCAATAATGGTAATAATGATTGTAGAGTGGCTGTGTGTTGTTCAGTAGAAGTTTGAAGATGTTTTCAACTGGTTAGTGAAGCGCTCAAAATACAAGTTGCCTCCATCACTGATTTCTATCCATTAGGTTAAAATGAAAGGTATGAATCACCAGGAATAAGCAGATTGCTCCAAACTGAGAAAGCAGTAGACCTGAAAATTCACTATACTAGTAAACAGGCAATCACTAAATCATGTATTTTATTATAAAAAATGGTATGGGAGACTGGGAGAAAGATAAGAGGCCTGAGCACCTGAGAGAATATACAAAAAAGCAGAGGGAAAGAGAAGGACAAAGGGAATACTAAAACAAAACAGGCTGCAAGACACATTATTTCTCGCCTCCACAAGTACTTCTGCGCCTCTTGGAAAATTTTGTCAGGTCTTCAGTAGGACAGCAAAGGGACAAGACTTATACTACCCCACAGACTTGGAATATGCTTTCCTTGATGAAAAAAGTAGTCTTTCAGTTATATTGATTGAAAGCATAAAAAATTCTTTTTTTCCCCCACTATCATTACTAGAAGCCATTATGCTAAATTACACCACATCAAGAAAAAATATACCAGAGAACATTTAGCAGCTCCAGTCACAAGTGTCAACTAATTCACTTGTTCATCGTTCCATTTCCAAAAAAAAAAAAAAAGAAAGAAATATTCAGATAAAAGGTATTATTTGTATCTAGATTATGTATGTAATTTGAAATAATAATTTTAAATACTGTGAGTTCAGATTACTCTTGCCACATCTTTTGCCATTTTGTTTAGACCCATTATTAAATCTGTAGCCATTTGTAGCAAGAAATTAATTCCTTTGAGCACAAGATCAAATTGGAACAGTGCATTTAAGATGTGCTGCTGTACTATTTTAACTATAGCTAGACATAGTTTTCATTTCCTAATAACATTTGCAAAGACAAGGTACTTTCCCCCTGTGCTCATTAAAACAGAAGATAAATTTGGATCTTCTTGCTTTTGAAAAGTTTCCTAGAAACATGGTTGCATAAAGCAATTACATTATTATGAGATTGTTTTATTGCTCATTTTTGTCTGTTGTAATTTCAACAGGGGACAACATGGTGAGTTAATGTTGTGTTCTCTCACTTTATTACTTTCATGATCAAGTTGCACTGGGGAGGAATTTAGTTTCATTGCATCTAAAAAACTGCTCATATCAGCATGCACATTTCAACTGTTTACACATCCTCTTCTACCCTCAGTTACCTCAAATTTAGCAGATTTCTACCTTTCAGGTCAATGCAATACATTCTTGGGTCCAAATAAAGTTCAGATGGGACTCAAATAGCAAAAAGTCATAAAAAGGTGGGCGGACATCTATAACTACAACTGTATTCAGTTCATATGGAACCACAAATCATGCCTCAAGAAGAGTGGGATATAACCATTTCTCTACTACTGCTACTGTCTCAAGAGGAATCACTCTGTGATGGTCCAGCAAGAAAACTACAAAGTAGTAGCATAAAGAGTTTTCATTATCACCATAATTTTAAGTAGCTAAGCATTTTACTTGGAGGAACAAGGAGCCTTTTCATTCCTGAAGGCCAAACAGAGCATGTGAGGACCTTGGGTGGGCCATGCATTAAAAATACATCTTTGTGTTATCCAAGAACATACAAATAGCCCCAGATCACATAAAACTGAATCAGTGACAAATCCATGCTCTCCCCTGCTCTACAGCAAGGCAACTCTTTCAGTCTGCCAAGTGCCAGACTGAAACTTTGAGACTTGGCAACTCAAGGCAAAAATCATTTTATCTGAACACAGTGTTGAAGCCAAGCCCTAAAAATGACAAGTGCCTTCAGCAGCCATATGTTTTGACTCCTTATCAATACTCTCAGTTGATTATAGCCTCGTGGCTTCTCCGTGCCAGCACTGTTAGCGTGATCACACTGTTAGCGTGATCACATTGAAGATAAACACAGGTTGTTAACTTTCCAAGACAATTTTTTTTTTTAATCATTTGCCTCTCCAGGTACCTCTTCAGTGAAAAAACAAAAAAAAAAAAGAAACAAAAAAAAAAGCAAGCAGCACAAAATGCTAAGTAAAAGAAGGCTCAAAATAAAAACAAATAATAAAACTTCAGATTGTGTGACACAAGCACTTGTGTACTTATCTTCAGGGTGGGCCATTTATTACATATATTCTCAATATGACATATCTGAACTAAACAAAATTCCAAAAGGTAACATAACTTGGACTCAGTACAGGTGGTTCTAAAATAAGTATATATGAATATGCACATCTTCTCCCTCATGACCATGAATAAACACTAGAGATCTTAGACAATAGCCACAATATCTAACTACTAAAAGTGGCAGTTTAACAGTAAGTGATTATTGAGTACTAAAGACAACATGGTTTTGTGAATCAAGCAAAGTATTGGACATCAAGAGCATTGCCTTACAAACAGATAACCAATTTATTTTTCCTGGTCAGTTCCATGTTTTATGGGTTTGGTCTTTCTGGTGAAGCAAAGACATCAAAATAAATTTACTCTGAGGGTCAAATAAAATTTCTTTTGTCATGAAATTAAATGCTTGTTTGGTTTGGAGTATGAGAGTATACATTTTAGTTAAATCTCACAATGAAATAAAGTGTTACTTAGTGATAGAAATTCTACATGCTTCACCTCAAAAGCATTAACAGAACATGTTTCAACCTCATTTTTTCTTCCTTAGCTATTTTTAAGATGTAATGTGATGGATTAAGTATGAACTGGCATGTCATTTCATATACACACTTTTCAGAAAGAAAAAACCTAAATATATTTTGCCCAGGAAAAAAAAAATCCCTTTATTTATGACATTTGGATTCAGTTCCAAAATATATGTGCTGTCTTGAACAACTTATGCGATGCCTTCATCCCTCCGGCCTTTTCAAAATAAGCCTCTTGTCTATTTACACTGCAAACTGTTTGGAGCATAAACTTAAGAACTAAAATTATTCTAGTAACTATATACATCCTAGTACAACAAGGTTCTTACTTCCACTGCGGCCTTTATATAGTGGAGTCAGAATTAATAATAACTCTGTACTAATCAAATGATAAACTCTTAAAATTGGAGGGACAGGTGAAAGAAAAAAGCCTCCAAAAATCAGCTTCAGAGGAAACGTATGAATATAACTCAATTTCCCACAGACAGTTTGGACAGATATTCAAAAACTTTAAAACTAGCCACATATTTTCAATTATTTAAAGAACTGTCTGAAGACCAAGCAGTTTTTTTTCCCAAAATGCTTTATGGTGAGTTTGGTTCTGTACCACAACCAATCTGTATGCAGACATAGGGCAGAGTGGGAGCTGCAGAGAGCCATCTCACGGGTCCACAAGTGCTCAGCTTAGTACAGATTAAACCTGCAGAAAACAGCTTTGACATCCAAAACCTACCTATGGCTCCTGCTGGACTTCCCATGATGTGGGAAATCAAACGCTGTAGACCTCCACAACAGACCACATGCATTCTGCTTCAGGTTTGCCCCACATAAAACCTATTCTTATATCAGCAGTTTCCAAGAGCAGGAACATCTGTGTTTGTTTTCTGAAAGCACAGAAGCTTCTGCAGGGAAATTTACTATCAGGCTTCTCCATTTAGCTCCAATGTTCCACATCATACACAGATGACAAATTTATTGTACCAGTGCCCCATCAGATATGCAAATGATATAATTTTGCAGCCATTGAAAAATAAAGTTCAAAAAGCTTTTTTGTTTTGCTTTTACCTCTTCTGAAGTGAACAGGACTAGTCTTGGCAAACCTGAAAGTCCTTTTTCCTTTATCTCAGGACAAAATTTGTATCTTGCTAAGTTCATAGCATACATATTAGAAACAGAGCCACCTGCAGAAAGAG
Organism: Haliaeetus albicilla; assembly: GCF_947461875.1. NCBI lineage: Eukaryota > Metazoa > Chordata > Aves > Accipitriformes > Accipitridae > Haliaeetus > Haliaeetus albicilla. Next base: position 35,234,084 of record NC_091484.1, on the reverse strand, counting down.
ACATACAAATATCACATTAGCCACAGTCCTGTCACCTGTCCTGTGTCTGAGTGCTTGACCTATTGGGGGGGGGGGGGGGAATCAAACATACAGTTTTCCTATAGATGCATCCATCTAGCTTATTTCCTCCCCAAAAGCCTACAGACATAAAATGAACTTTGGGTTCTGCAGCATGCATGGAAACAGAGCATGTTTGAATGCTCTTTGGGGATATTTCCTGAAGAATAAGAACTGTGCCCAAACAGTCCTCCCCAACAGAGAATACCCTACAACAGCTCTTTCCCATTTACACTGAAGCAGTGCCAGCTCAGCTGCCCGCACCGAGCTCAGCTGTGGCTTCACCGTATGGAGCCTAGGAGATCTCTTGGGCAACAAGGCCTCAGAGTATTACGGGGAGAAAAAAGCCATTAGAAAAAAAAAAAAAAAACCACGAGTGGGAACTGGAAGATCTGCAAGGTAAGATCTGGACAGGTTTTATTCACTTAAAATAACAAAACCAAAATAATAAGAAACGCCCTTACATAAAACTAGCACAAAAAAGTACAATCCGTTTATCTTAACAGTATCTCAGTAAGTTTTAATTAAGCAAGTCTGCCATAAAAGCAAGGATTCCACTGAAAATACACATCAAATCTGATGTGAAAAAATCCATACCTTCAATATATTTAAAAAAAAAATAGAAAAGCTTCACATCTAGCCTACTAGTTTGTTATCTGAATAATCTGTGGAATAAAATCATTATGCTTCATTATTTCAATACAGTGGGCTGGAACGCTGTTTTACAGAACATTTGAAAACCGTGACTTATCAAGAAGCTTAAGAAGTATTTGTTTGGTTGGCCTTATCGCAACTTTTAATAAAACTATCAAAACTCAAAGGAGTTAAGCTCATGACACTCTCAGTAAGATAAACTCTGGCTCCCACAGTTGATATGCAGGATACACAGATCAGTGCCCTCAGGCACCACTGGTTGGTGTATAGCATGTAAATCAGCTCCCTGTCTGTCAACCAATTTGACTCAGTCCAGTGAGGTTGTTGGTACTATTGTTAATAAGGTCAGGAAGGGCATCAGTTACAAACAATTAATTTCCACATAATTATATTTAATGTAGAACTGTTTTCATTCATTCACTGATCAGATTCACAGAATTATTACTAGAAACACATAAAATAAGCCTGGATTAAATAGTTGTGTGTGCGCCATCACTGGATTTTTGCATGCATTTTCAAATATTCTACATGAATCCAATATTCACGGAATTACTGGTATTAGTTGGTTTATAATGACTCAGCTTGAAATCTGAACTGTTCCTACCTGGATTAAATATACCATCACCTTCTTCCCAGCCTATGAACTCAATCATTTTCTTGATGACTGCTTCTTCCACCAACAGAAACACAGGGGATACTTCATATGTATATCTGAACAAAAATAAAAGCATCATGAGTGGTATTAAGACTAAAGAACTCGTGTCACAGAATATTGCTAAAACTAGATAAACGTTTCTTGCACTTTAATCTATCAGAAGCTGACCACCATCAGCAGTAGAACTCTAAGCTAAAAACACTATGGATCTGACCCAGTAGAGCAATTGCTTAGTTCCTGCCAGCATCACATTGACACTTCCACTCTCAAAGTAATACATCAGAGTTTGCTTTTCATGTATGTCACGGGCTTAAATTTCAGCTATAATGATCTATTGCAAACAACAATTACTTTTTGTTTAGGCTTTACATTTGCAAGTAAACAGTAGACAGGTAACCATTTGCATTCAACTCTGTGCAGAATGCTTCAAAGGAAATGAAAACTGAGTAAGTCTGATTAATTAATTTTTATGCACTAAGAAAGATGCTTGTTTAAAATGCTTGTTTAAAAGCATTGAAAAACAAAGATCTCTCCTCTTAAACCCCATGTCACAAACTAGAAAAAAAGGCCTCATCAGATTAACCAACCTTCTGGTTAGCTATTCAGCCAATCCAGACTGTTTTCTCTCCCAAATTCCTGCACAATTCCTACCTCCTCTGTAATACTGAAAACAGAAATTAGAAGGGGGTAGGGTGCAAAAAAGCTGTTATTCCAAAAAGCATGCTAATTCATCATCAAGAGGACAATGAAATACACTTACACACTTGGGTTCAGTGCTTCTGTAATGAAACGAGCCACTAACGAGTAATAATCTATTCCAGCATACAGCTGGTTGAAAAATCTTGGATGACCTGAAAATAGAGATGAAAAGCAAGCAGTGACAGGACATACGTGAAAAGAGAATATATCACAGGCCCTCTCAGTTGAACACTGATCACTGCAAATCACAATTCACTCCATCATTTTCTCAGTATTTTCTGAACTTACTGTCCTTTCCTTAGATTAGGCAATCCCTTGAAAGTAAATTTAATAAGCACTTTCAGGTCCCAAAACAAGGTTTGAGAGATATAAATAGTGCACAGAATGAATGTGGGTTGTTCACAAGTTTTACAAATCAAAGAAAAAGAAAAGGAATTGACAACTGAGTATACACCATGGCTTTTAACGGCAATCTTGAGGCCACGATGGATGCTCAGCCAAATTTTGTTAAGCAGTAGAATACAGGAACCTGCTGATCCCAGGCAGCTGTGCCTATGCTTCCACCGAAGCCTCAGCATTGAGAGAGAGAGAGGCAGTTTAACATCTTGGAAAAACCTGCTGCAGACTTGAAATGACAAGTTAAGAGAATTTGTTTACCTGCCTCAAAACACCGAGATATAACTAATTGTGAGAAAATTCTATACCATCGCTGACTATAAAAACAAGTCAGTTCAGCAGCTGGATCATCACCTAAATTTTAATGCACAGCATAGTACTTTTACATGCAAAATCAGGTAAACTGTATGGCTCCATTTATATTATATCTGGGGCTTCAATAAATGTTTATACTTAGATTAAAGACTATTTGCACAGCATATTTTTATATACAATATTCTTTCTAAGGTGACATAGTGTAACAAATGAAAATCTAAAGCCAATTTGCAAAAGTAAGATAAAGAGAACACCTTCCAGTAACTCAGTAATTATATCTGCGTATTATTAGTGCACTCCCCCTGTAGATCAGTATTGCTACTTTTCTGTGGTTTTCAAAGGCATGCATTCACTCTCAAAATTATTTTACGGTTCTACTTTGTTCCTTGTACCAAGGAACATGCCCTGGAAATCCACAACTAACTACATCAAATGTCATTCTCACTTTCCAAAACACAGTCTAAGCTATGCCACATCTGAAATCCCAAGCTACTGATCCACAGCAGTTTCCGGAACAGATGTTGTTAGTCCCTTTTTGCTAAGATTGAGTTATACTACACATGCTGCAGAAAGGTTAGCCGTAGAGAACTAACCCTATAGAGATGTGGTATACTGTCTCTGAAACATTGCAAACTCTTTTCTCACTGTGTCTGGAACAGGAATTACTGCCTATCAGCAAATTAACACCCTATCGCTCAAAAAGAACAATAGTAAATGTAGGGTAATCATCACTAAGAATGCATGAGGGCAATGACTGCGACCCCACTCCTCACCACCCAGACAGCAGGAAATCACACCCAAAGGTCCTTCTACCTGTTTTGCTAGACTGTTATATCATAGCTGTCTAGGTGACTTTCTCAAGACTTCAAAATGACAGAATCTACCATTAATGTCAATGGCATTACAGGAACTAGTTTTCAATTAGTTTGCCATGATTACACATTTTAGTCAAACCTGTAGTGACCAGCATTCAGTCAAACAACAGGAACACAGCCAAATGTTTGCATAGTTGTATAGGCAGGCAGAAAACAAACATTCACACCCCCAGTCTCCCGAAAGGCGACAAAACTTTGTAAACGTTATCCTGTCTTCCTAAGTCAGCATACAACATAACTTCACTAGAAATCACATTCCTACTGGTTTTGACGCTGTATTGTATAACATCTCGGCAGAGTTGCAAGAGTTTCTGATGAGATTCTCCAGCGTCCCTCATTTCCAGGTCAAGAATCTGCTTCAATGTTTCGGGGGCTCGCCATTCACAAACCTAGTGATGGGGAGAGGGGGAGACACCAGCAGTGAACAGGTGAGCCAAGAGGAAGAGGTCATAAATGTACAAAGTAAGCACCACATTCAGCACTGGTTTCACAAAACTGCCCATTGCAGGGCAGCATGCCACCACAAAATATCTCTGGTAAACTGGTCTCATGGGATCTTGGTTTTATTGTGTGTTGGGCATTGCTTGACCATAAAAATTAGAGTGGGGAATGCTGGAAAGCAGAAAAGCAAAAGAGCTGTTCTGCCAAGGTGTGGGAGCAACCAGTGCATGCTCAAAGGCAAGCCCGATTCATTTGCAGCTCCTTTTCCCATACAGCCTCTTAAGTAGTGTTTCTGAGAAAACCACAGCAGTCTCATAATGTTGCCCTTCCACACTGGTACCACATCCACTGTTCCTCCTTCTCCAATACCAGTGCCCCTCAGGAGCAAACAAATAATTCCCCCCAGCCCAAACAAGAAAAACACTACGCCCACTTGTCATGTCAAAGAAAGTGCCCATTGTACTCCAAGATTAAAAAATTCATTATTTTCTGGAAAATATTTACACTAATTATGTTATTGAAAGATTTTATAATGCGATCTTTCTTAATTTGTAAGGCTGTCTTTTTATTTCAGAGCCAGGCACAGACTATGTAAGCCTTAAAATTGCTTCTAAAGTGCAATAAAATACAGCTTAGAAAAAAATTGATTTATTGTTCATTTTCTCTGTTATAAATGCTCAACAACACTCTATGGCTTTACCTTTTCTGTTACATCATCAGCTTTCTGGATGACTTCTTCCATTATAATATTACAGGCCTCTTCCACAAACTTCTCTCCTGCTTTTGAGTCCATTATTGGACCATTTAGGATGACCCCATCCACCAAAACAGCATTCTTCTTCTGGAGCATCTCCTGTTTGCAAATGCCATCTGTAAGATAAATAATTCACCATTAGAGCAAGGCCTGGACAACTAAATCATAAACAAAAAAAATATTCTTTCATCGCTGAAGATTTAGTCAACTTAAGGAAAAAATACACATGGACTTTACACATGTACAAAAATTCTAGCTTTTGGTGGAAGAATCTTTACAGACAGAAAACCCAATGTGTTACTTCAAACCTAGATTGTTATTATGTAGGTAATAACAGCCTACTGTATGGTATCTACTGCTTTCTGTAGCTTACAAAAGCATGCAAGGCACCTTCTAAACACAGAGGAAAATACAGTTCTGGCCTAGAACATGATACAGCTGGATAAAGAGAAATGAAGTGCAAGATAATAGGCATTTTTCTCAGCTGAAAATGTTTCCCTCCACACGTTATCCCTCCTGCTCCCCATTTTTCATGAAATAATTTTTAGTTTCTTTTCCCATATCTTCATGCTGCTCTTTCCCACCAGCCAGTCCTATTGCTCTGAGTCTTCTGCATCCTTTGCTGAGTGTTTCACTGATCCATGCTCCATGAAGATAAAACCTTTTGAGATTACTGTCAATATCACATACCTGTACTTCTCTCCTTTCTGCCCTCATCCTATTATGTGCCCTCAGTCACTAATTACAGATTATCTTGTTTATTCACTTCAACAATGATCTCTTTCCTCTGCCTCACCTTTATCCACTAGACTACTCTCCTGATGTTTTCCATAAACACATCGCTACTTCCTCCTTTACATTACCTCTGAAAGCACATCCAAGATGCTTGTAAGACACTGGCCAATAGCGTCAACTACGTATCTATTTCATGTATTGATTTCATATGGTAAGATCAGGACTCCACTTTTAATCAAGGTGAGGATAAAGGCGAAAGTGAGACATTTGGAGATATCAGGGGAACAGACATTTGAAACAGTATAGCACTGAAAGGAGAAGCAGTAACTACCATATCCAAATTATCTGGCTTACAGACAGCATCTGTCCACTGATCTCGCCTTAGAGTACCTAAGATCTATGAAGCCACGCAGCATTGCCTTGAAGGGTCATCTTCATCTACAGTGAGGATGGTGGAAGGGTAAAGATGTATGAATGAGAAAGTTCTATACCCAAAACAACTTTATCTTCTGCTTTACTTTTTGCTCCAGTTACAAAGTACAGAAGAAAGGTAGCTTCTTCACAGGTCTAAACCAACTGAATTTCCAGAAGACTGCCAGACACTGCAGTCTGACACATTCATCATGCTTATAATAATTACAGTTCCTCATGCACAGGAGGACATCGAAGAACAATGCTGCGTAGAAAGGTGCATGACTTCGAGGTTCATTGATTGAAAGAAATCCTGTCAATCCCATGATCTTTTATTTACTGATGACTCAGAGAAGCTATTCAGTTCACTTTCACTTATCAGGAGAGATATGACAAACAAGATAAAATTCCAACATGAGATGGAACCTCAGGCTTCCTATAACACTGATGACAAAAATGAGACCCCCCACCCTCTGCATTTCTGAAATTACTTCTATTTTTAATCCAAATGAGCAATATACTATATTTTGCTGAACAGAGTAGCCTTCAGCACATTGTTATAGGAGAGGCATAAATGTTCTTGTGGGAGAGATACAGAACAAGCAGATAAACAGTATTACATCTTCAACAGGCAAAGAGGGAAAATCACAGATGTCAAAAACGTCAATTCTTATCATGCTTCCCAGCACACCACAGCAGAGGCACTGTACAGAAATTGCAGCTTTGAAAAAGTCTTAGAGGTTCCTCTCTGAAAACACAGGCTAGTAGGTCAACTTTACAAGACTTAAAACACCAGGTATTAACAAGGAATTGGAAGGCATCAGGTCTTTGGGCAGACAGAACAGGCACTATTTTTGGATTGAGAGTTAGTTATTTGATGCATAAATAGCTGCCTTAAGTACTAACCAGAGTTCAACATAAACACAAAAAAGAATCTCAGCCTTGACATCACCTGAAGATGCTATCATCTCCATGTATGTCAAAGGTGTTTTCTTTCTATGGAAAAGAGGACAGGATCTAAAAAAAACTACATGGGAGATTAATATCTATTGCAGAGCACAGATGTTAATACTTCCTTTGGTTACAAGAAGAATAGATGGTGGAGCTCACCAACCTCACTAACTCCTTTTTTCTGCTGTGCTCCACCTCTCAGGTCTCTGCTAGAGCCAGAGCTGTGCAAAAGCTTTCTGTTGGTAACTCCATCAGCCCTATTTCTGACACTTTTGCACAGAGATGTGATACTAGTACTTCCATGACTTTACATGATCTCTCCCAGGGATTCTGAGAAAAGCAAAAGCAGACTTTACATCACTTTTTCTGCCACGTCTTTAGGGGGCTGGGTCATGGGTAAAAGAGCAGCTCCCTGTTTGAAGTGGGTCTGTTCACCTCTACACACAGTTTTACAGTCTCCACAGGACACTTTGTGGAGCCTGAGGAAGAAGGGATCCTCTGGAAAATAGGTGACAGTCTACCCCTAGTCCCAACACATCTAATGCTGGGCCTCAGGCACAGTCTATGAAAGAGAAAGGCAAAGCAGAAGGGTCAAAAGAAGGGAGGGAAAAGAGCCTTCATTTCAACAGCAATTTACCTGTGTAAGGCTTCAGCAAAGAGTTCAGGACTTAGCCCACATTATATTTCATTAAATAATACACTTTGCAATTATTTACCACTTTCTCAATAATTTTTTGGTTATCACTTATCATTTCAATCTGAACTTGCTGAGCTCAATTCTACCCTGGAACATACCATAAGACTATTACTAGAAATTAATAGGAACAACTATTTCACAATCAGCAGCTAAATCAAGCCCCAAACATACACATTTTCCAAGGCAAAGGTCTTCAGGTTTTGCAAACCACTGGTGGATATATACACTATTCCCATCCCTCATGATTTTACTGCAAATCCTGTGATACTTAATCTTCTACTTATAACTGTCTGACTTCTGGAGTTCTTATGAGAATTCCAAACTCTTCTTTACTGAAAAATAAATGTGTTTCCTCCTGGTTGCAGTAAAAACCTTGAAGAGGAAAACTAAGTAGATGATAATATCAAGTCTGAATTTCCATAACATTTTTTTTCCTTTTATCACATTTTTTAAAAGATCCATGACCAATTTATTATGTTTTAGATGGGTGAACCTCCAGAAAGATTCAAGGTTCACTTTGTATCACAGTACCCAAATTAAATAGCATGATTTTAACACCTTCTCAGAGCTCAGCAACCAAGCTAAGAAACTCACACACTATCTTTATAAGCTCATAATGTGTTGTCTCTTTAAAAAAAAAAATCTTACCTCAAATGCTCAAAACATTATTTTCCAAGAATTTGGGGCCTTTTACATATCTATCTCAAACATACCTCATTGCACTAAGGGAATGTTCCACATGGAGCCTACTTTGTAGAAACATCTTGTCACATATACATTTTTTGTTTTCAAACATGATAGGCAAACAATCTAGAGATGTGGCTGCAATAAATATATTCTTTTCTATTTAAGAATACAGAAGCAGACTCCTAAGCAGACTCAGAAAAACAGACTTCCAGAAAGCATATCAAATGCAGTTTCAGCCAAATGGCTCCAGGCTTAAAACAGAACTGAAACTTTACCAAATGGAAGTGCTTTAAATCAGAGATTAAGGATTATTGACTGTTCAAGATATCCTTCAGCAAAAAAGACAACTCGATCTTGCTCCAATTGAAAGCAATTGGGCATTTAGCCACTGGCTTCAGCAGTGACAGAATGAAGCCTGTAATTCTCACATTTCATCCTGAATGAAATATTCTGTTACAGAAGCCGAAGGATTTCCAACCAGCATTTCATTTTTATGATCAATATTATTTTCCCAGCAGAAAACATAAATTAATTGGAGCTGAAATAAAGTACAGAAAGACAAACATTTTCTTCAGATGCTTCTATATCTTTATGTAAGCACTACCAAGTATTTTAAAAGCTGCATCTGTGTTTCCATAAACATATAGAAACTTTCACTGCTGAATTCTTGCACTACAAAAAGAAACTGGAGCCTTGTACTTGGCACATTCTGACAACATTTGGGAGAGTAGAATAAAATGCCCAGAAAGATTTACTGCTCACAAGGAAAAGGCAGAAACAGAAGGGGGTGGTTGTGAAAGAGTAGCTTGTGCTTGAATGCCAGAGCCAAATCCTGTTCAGTTTACACTCTACCAGTACTACTGACTATTCAAGCAAACGCAAAAGGCTTGACCAAAGGCCAATTTCTGCTTTGTAACAAATACAATAATAATTGCCAGCATTAATCAGAAAAAAATCTTAAATTTCTCATTCTGCATGATCTAGTCATGGTTCTTCTTTCAGAAGACCTCAGTATCTTCTTTCAGTGTGTCCAGAAAAAAGAAAACAAGTGAACTTCAGTGTCAAGACTCCACACCACCATGTTTAATGGATTACTGTGGTGCCATATCATGTATCAAAGTATTAAAACACAAACCTGTTCCATACTATGCAGCAATTTGAGTCCCTTGGCATACATAATCTTTAAAGACACTTTTGTTTCTTTAATCACCACTTTCTGTATGTCTATGACTAAAGCAAAGCCACTCCGGTTTTAAGGCAAAATACATAGTTTCTTAGTAAACTGATTTCCCAGGCCTGTTGCCAAGTAAAGGAGATGCAGGTTTCTTAGAATCCAGTATATAAGTTGACTTGGTGTCCTGGCAAAGCCATCCATATGAAAAAAAAAAAAAAAAAAAGTAGGCACAGGTATGGTAAGGCTCATGCAATTGCCCCTATACTACATGTTCCTGTTTTGCAGGTTTATGGACCAGGCCTGTGGACAGGGAACAAGTTGGGTGCTTCCCTTCAGAAGGTCTGCAACAGCCCCCCCCCCCCAAGGAATCCTCTGACTGTGAAAATGCAAACATGACCTTTACAGAGCAGGACTGAGGGAAACAAAAGTGCTTGTGTCCAGGCTCAAAGGCCCCTCAATAGGCTCTGGGCACACTGCTAGCACTGAAAGGCAACAGTACAACAAACGGGTCCTATTCTCCGTCCCACACCTAAATTTCCCCTTTGAAAGGAAAGGTTGGGAGGAGAGAGAGAAATCCGGAGAGGAGCCCCAGCGATTAATATCTGACAGGGAATGCAAGGTCCGCACTAGGAGAGAGGTTCTGTTTTCAGAGATGTTTCCAGCATCCTGAGGGGGCACCTGTATTAGTTCAATGCTCATGACATGCTGTGCCCATTCACTGCGTGCCAAGCACTTGCTATACACAACAGTACTAGGCAGGATATGCCAAAAAACAGCAAACAACAACAACAAAAAAAAAAAAGAACCTGACAAAAGTTAAGAAACAAGAATCAGAAACTTTTATGCGGCCAAACCTCAGGAATTAATGTTAATATTTAATAACAGCTTCTCAATGCCCTAACCAAGTAACTGCAGGAATGACTCATGCTGTAACATTTCCAATTAGGAAGAAAGGCTGTGGAGAATTCCAATTCACCTTGATGCGAAACTGAGAAACGGCAGATGCCAACTATGAAATGGAAATCCCAGCTCCCTGACCCCAATGAGATTCTCTCTACTCACATGTTCTAATTTTTAACATCTGCCAACAGCATAGGAAGCATCTGAGAAACAAAATGGCTTTTACTTTAATTAGAAGTTGTACACTGATAATGAACATTTAATGAACATTCCTTTTTCTGTGGAAAAATGAATATATTTGCAACATCCAAGTCAATCACAGGCACTATACATGGGACAGCAAAGTTAACAACTTCAGGAGGCTAGTTCAGACAGAAGTGATGAATATATGTGTGACCCACATAGAATATAAAGAATCCCTGAGATTTCTCTGCTTCCCACTGGAAAAAATTGAAGTGAAAATACAATTGGGTTTTTTTCTAAATGGAAGTCCTGTAGCTTCATTTAAGAGTCCACGACAGCCTCTAATGTCATGCAAGAACTATATTTTTAGGCATAATATAAAAAGTTTTAACTCCAGTCTTTCAAAAATCAACTAAGAAAGCAGTAGTTTACTAAATATGAGTTTTCTGGGATTCAATGCAAGTTAAAATGTAAAAATAGATGAAAAGTCTAAATTTCATTTTAGGAAGTTTTACCTCTACATTCAAGTTACAGTCAAAACTTTTTTCCCCTCTCACTTTTTGTTAACGTCATAAACACTTCCATATTTTCTGTTTCCTACAAAGGATTTCCAATTACTGCTCACTAACTTACATCTACAACATTGCTGAGATATGCCCTTATTTACTAACAGGGAGAAGCTAGTGCACAGTAAATCAGGATGTAACTTTCCAGCCCACTAGGTCCTCTGAACTAGTTTCTACGTAGACATAATTTATTAGCATATTACGTATAGCAAAGTAGTTCAATCCACTTTCAAAATGGAACAAGCTGCCTTGCACAAACTATTGTAACATTGCTGGCCAGATCAGCAGACACACAGATGAGGGACCCAGCAGGGCTCTGGACCCATCACTTCAGATCACGCCTGCCCCGATTCCCTATGTGGTTTTGGGAAACCACTCCTGAGCTGCAAGAGGCCAAGCTGCTGGGTGACAACACACATTAGCAAGTGCCAGCAGAAGACACTGGCAGTCCTTTTTGAGGGCAGCAGCCTGGATGATGCCTGGTAGAAGCACAGATCTGACCATGCTATGCATGCCAGGACTCACCAATGAGACCATATGATCCCTGCCCCAGCACAGCAGCTGAAAGAGGCCCAAACAGAATCCCCACACTACCTACAGTCTCACTGCACCCACGTCTTCCATTTTTCCTCTAAGGCAGGCAGAAGACAGATAATTTATTTGGGGTTTTTTTGACCATGCCAAAACTTTATTCAGTCATTTGAGATCAGCATCAGCACTGCAACCAAGTATCAGATACATACAGTATTTGTTGCTTACTCTTTCCCCTTCAGGCAGGTGTAACGGCTTTTTAACATGATATATTGGCCCCAAAGGGGGATCAATAACCCCTGAACAATGGCCTAGGTCTGTTTGAGAAAAATGAGTTTAAGAAGCTCAATAAGACACAAGCCATCTTGCAGTGTAACTAGCAGCAGGACACCAAGCTGCTTATGAGACAACCTTTCTTGTTGAAACCCTGACATTTGCCAATGGATAAGATCATATTTATGAGGCTTTTCAGCTTACATAAGGTGAGACGTGACAAAGGGCAGAGACATCCAAGCTTTAGAGCCAAAAGCTCTTCCAAATTATCTAGATTTAACCAGCTACTTTGTAGAGTTATTGCTACTTCGCTGACAAAAGACCTTGGTCACTAAGACCCACTTTCCTCATATTTACAGCACTGAAAAAACTCTGGTCTAGTGATGACTTCTTTAAAGACACCTCTATTTGCTGACACTTCACAAATTTTTCATTAAAAAAAAAGAAATCAAGATCACATATACTCAAGAAACAGTAATAGAGATGGACATACATACATGTGAACCAGGTCAAAGCCACCTTTTACTACCCTTAGACTAGCCCTGACAATAATCATCAACAAAAACAACCTCCACTGACATGCCACAAAGCAACAACCATTTGTATTTAAATTTATTATTCCCTCATTGCACATGTATAAACCCCACTAATGTTAAAATAAGATAACTTGTGTGCACAGGTGGGAGAACAAAAAAGGGGGTAAATGGCCCCAATTTAGCCATGTCCTGCTGAGCATCCTTGAGTGATTAGTGCTTTACAAACAACTACCTCCAACAACCTCTGCAGTTTGTGTCACTGTGACACGCGAAAAAGCAAAAGAGTCCCCAAGAAATTTAACATCTGATTTTTGCAAAGCCTTTAGAGGTAGTTTTTGTAAATACCTGGGATGAGCATTAGGACCGACTATTGCAAATCTGATGCGGGGGGGGGGGTGTCAGAGAAATACAAAGACATGTATTTCAATGTGTCCATGTTTTCTGTCTTGAACATGTAATAAATGCTTATGGAAATACAAATGGTCTTTAAAGCAGCAGGCTGCTTAAAATAATCAAGGGCAGGGAAATTAAGGCACATGAAATCTAAACTGTTTAATAGGTAATAATAGCTGAATCAGTATGCAACAAGATCTCCCAATGCATTAAAAAGTGACAATTCTTGGTTGTATAAGTGACAGCTTAAAAGATGCCTTAATCAAGAAGAAAAATTATTTATTGAACTTCTCAAATGTCAAATTAAGCTCCTTCACTAAATGTTCATTAACTGCCAAGAAAATTCTTACTAATTTTAAAGCGCAATGAATGCACTCACACAGAATGGCTTTATTTGATGTAAACTTCATTTCTTGCAAACTTATATTTGCCTTCCTCTGATGAAGTGATATTAGCAAAGACCCTAGTATCTTTTTTATCAGATCAGATTTTAAGACACAGGAGAGATCCTATTCCTCTGGTCTGACCAAAATACTAACCAGTGTCACATTACCAGCGCCTGAAAGTCACCCTAACTTCCAGTATGTTTTACCATGCTTCATATTACACCTGTTTGAGATGGCAACGCAGCAACATCTTACATGAAATAAATGTTTAATGACTCATCTCCCCAGTTTGCTGTCAGACACAAACCACATAACACCCCAAACATACCATATACACACCAAGCAGCCAGCAATTCAGAAGTTAAAAAGCAGCATATTGCATAAATGCTGGTTGCTCCCTTACTCTTGTGGCTTCCAGCTCCGACTCTGTTTGTTGTACTTGATGAGCTAGTAACTTGCTTGAGACTCTGCTTAATAGACTCAGCCTTTATGCCCTACAAGGGAATATCTCACCTATTTTTTTTTTATCCAAATACAGAATTCTCCAGGCTTTCTCCATGCCAAAACAACCATTGAAAGTGACCCTGATGCCAAATGACTGAAAGATATAGACAGTCAAGATCCATTTCTGCAGCTAGGAGCAGGCATCTACAACTTGGCCCCCTCTCATTAACGGGATTTTGCTATCTTTTTTGTCAGTGGAAGCATAGCCTAGAAAATCCTCTTCCTGCACAGTCATTAAGGCTGCCCTTATGGACAGCAGTGATAATGTCTGAGAGAAATTTGGCTCAATTAGGAACAAGCAAGATGAACCTCATAAGTGCTCACTTTCAGATACATTAAGGGTGTTTAAAAAAGGAAAGAACAAATAAAAACCAAACAACAACAAAAAAAACACAAAAAACCCCAACCAAACAAAACAAAACAAAAAACCAAACAGTGTCACTGCCCAAGAGCGCTCCCACTGCATTCACCACAACAGCCACTGCAAGGGTCACTCTATACACATCCAAGTCTCCACTCCGTGTCCACTTTGCCAGCTGCTCCAGCTGTGCAAAGCAAACACAATGATACTGCTGCAACAGGCAGGTGACTTCAGTCTTTTGTCCCCTAATGTTTTCCCATATAACCTTAAAAGCTAAGAGCACAAAAAAATCAGTACTGAAAGGAAAACTGCACATACCAGCCCAGAAGGTCCGTTTTTTACTGTGGATTCACACTTAGGAAAAAGAGCTTTCAGCAGGCAGCAAAGAACTTACGACCTCAAGAACCAAAGAGCCCCATTTCTCAGCTCAAGATAACAAGAGCAAAATCTTTCCCCAGATCCCAAACCACCTGAATTCACGAATAAGGCAACAATCAACACACACAGAAAAGGCTACAATGCAGCCCAACTTCCTCCACCATCCCACTCACATGAAGTTCATCCACCAGACAGAACCTGGTAGAAAACACAGCAAATCACCAAAGGTAAAGGGAAAACAGAACAGGGAGAGTAAAAAATTCCTCACGAGAGATAGAGTAAGCAGAAATCACAGATGCTACTTGTGAATAAGGCAGAGGCTGGAAAATCTGCAGCAATGAGGGTGGGGATCTTATTATCACTAGACACATTCTACCTTACCAACACAAGCCAATGGTTTTGGAAGGAAATTAGACTTGGTAGCATACTGCAGGCAATATTTGAACAAGAACACTACTACCCAGCCAAAGGGAACACCAGGATCTTGGTCTTAGTGACCACTAGAAGCTTATCTTTGGTGTCGTCTTGGCAGAGGATATTAAGATAAGCTGCATCTGAAGCAAATCACTTTTGCAGCTGCTGTCACTCATACAGTACTGCTACTCACATAGTACAGCTGTTGTTACTTGCACAGTACAGTCTTAAACTACTATGAACACTGGAACATACTTACTGCACACTAGAATTGTCATGTAACTTTACAACGCTCATTCAATTTATATTAAATCAAGGAAAAGGGAGCCATCATTCTTAAAATACTAAGTTTCTGCAGTTTTCTTTCAAATATATTCTTTTGTTTGGAGTTTTTCCACCAATAGAGTGCTAATGACTTGGGTCACCCATGAATGCAAGACACTGAAATTCTGGGAGACAAGCTAGGAGACTTTGTCAACCTGGGAGTAAAAACTTTTTTAGTGTCTCATCCACGCTCAGGGTAAAGCTAGAAGAAATATACTAGGTCCAAGCCTTTCTGACTGTTTTCATGAGAGATTCCAAATTTGGGGTAAGTGGAAAAATTGTTATCAAGAATATTGATCTTGCGGGAGAGCGAAGAGCCATCTGCACACACTTTTACTATTTTCTGACTTCATAACCAGTTTCCACTCACAAGACCGTGGAATTCCTCATTTCTTAGCCTTGCAAATAAAGGTATACCCAAAGCCTAGGCATACCACAATTCAGTCTCCACATTTTCTAAGCTTCTCCAGAATTCTCATTATTGTATTAGCCATAGGACTTCCATGTTGCCCACTTTCATAAACGTACGGTCAACTTTTATTTTTCATTACATAATGATGCAAGGCCTTCCTGCTAATGCAGGTAAACAAGTTGACTTGATAATACATATATAAAGCAGGATTAACTTCTCCCTTCCCGAGGCCTTTTGCTCCAAAGCAAATCACTGTACGGCCATGCCCGTTTTATACTGGTGCCTGGGGAAAAAAAAAAAAAATTAAAATAAAAGGCACCACTCTTTAAAGATCATTTACTTCAACAAAAAATACTGTGCTGCAATGCTTTTATAATAATTGTTGCAAACCCTGTACCTTATTAACCGTTCTGGCTGCCTTACTGCTGCACTCGAACAAAAGGAGGTTATAGGCAGATGGATACTCGACAGGCAGCCTTTCTGCTCACCTCCACACCCAACCGGGGAAGCTTCCGAACCGGCGGGAGCCCTTCCCGAAGGCAGCCCTACCCCTCCCGCACCTTGGCTGCGAACCCACCCTGCCTCCCTCCTGCGCCCCGAGCTCCCTCTCCTCCCCGGGCCCGCCGGCAGCCGCGGCGGGGCGGCTGCGGGACCCCCGCAGGCCGGCGGCCGGCCGAGGACGGGCCTGGAAGCCCCGAGCGGGGCCGGGAGCGGCCCACTCCGCCCGGCCGGGAGGGCGCCGCCCCGCCGGCCGCAGCCTGAGGCGAGGCGAGGCGAGGCGCGGCGGGAGGGAGAAAGCCGCAGCCCCGCTGAAGCGCGGAGGGAGGCGGGAGAAGGCGGCTCTGGCCCCGGCAGCGTTTACCCTCCATCTCGCCTTCGCGGTGGGAGCCGGGTGCGGACCGCGGGGGAGGGGAGGCACCTCCCCGGCGTGGCCCTGGCCGCTCCCGCGCCGAGCCGTCCACGGGCCGAGCCGAACCGTGCCGTGCCGAGCCCGCAGCCTTCAGCCCGCAGCCGCCCGGCCGCCTATTAATACCCTCGGCGCCGCTGGCCCGCCGCCAGCCACCTCCTCCGGCGGGAGGGGGCACGGCCGGCTGCCCCGAGCGTGAGGGGAGCGGCGGCGGGGAGGTTGCGCTAAGGGAGGAGGGAGTTTTTAATGCCCGGGAGCTGCCCTTTTTCCGAAGTCGGGGTTTCGTTGCTGTCGCTGCTTGTGACAGAGCTTGTTTCGGTGCCTCAAAAGGCTGACCCGCTGCCTTAAAACCCTTGCCGGGGGGGGGCGGGGAGCGGCAGCAGCGGGCGCAGCCCGGCCGTTCCTGAGGGCAGCCAGCTGCCTGCCGGAGCCCCGCGACCCTGCCCTGCCTGCTGCTGCCCTGCCTGCTGCTGCCCTGCCTGCTGCTGCCCTGCCTGCTGCTGCCCTGCCTGCTGCTGCCCTGCCTGCTGCTGCCCTGCCTGCTGCTGCCCTGCCTGCTGCTGCCTGTCAGCGCCCGCCCTGGCACCGTCGGCTGCTAAGGGCTGTTTGAAAGCCTCCGAGTGAGTTGTGGCTGACCTCCTTATTCCAGTTTATTCCAGGACACCAGCCCCATTCAAGGCGACACAGGCCTTCTTAATTCTCATCCCTTTATTTCCTTATAGTTATTCCCGCTTTTTAAAAAAAAAAAAAAAAAAAGTCAATCGGGTTTTCATTGTGACAAAAGCCGTTAGTGCTCTTGTCATAGGAAGGTCTGAAAGCATCCAAAAATTAACTACCAATCCCCCCAAAAGCTCATGCCTTCCATTGGAATTCAGGCCTGACTGAGGTCTGGCAAAGGTTTTTGGAAGCTGGTGAAATATTCAGGCGTGAATTAAACATTTATTCACACGTAGTATCCTGATTTTCCTTGTTTGTGAGGAAACAAGCGTGTAGCCCTTTTCTAGCTTCAACTGCAGACTCTACTAAGTCATTAATAACTTCTACATCTTGCAAAAGGTAATTTTGTAGCCCTATAGATAGGCTACACCGCAAGAGATAAGTATTTGAACCTCAATGTGATAGATAAAAATGGTAGATATCACTAAATTAAAAGTTTGTAGTTGCCTGGGAACAAGTGATCATGGCCTGATTGCATTCATCATGGGTAAATGAAGGACAGCCCCAATCAAAACTATGTATTTCTGCTGCTTCAGAAGAGCTAATTTCCACAAACTGAGAAAAACAGTACGGGGAACTGACAAGGCAAAAAAACATCTAGTGAGAACACAGAAAGAGGGGCTCTCTTAAAGACTCTATTAAATGGCTAGGAGTATGATTTTTGCAATCACAGAAGGCAGTAACTTTCCCATAAAAGCTCAAAGGTGGCAGTTAGAAATAAAATGGAAAACAAAGAGTGATTATATAAATTACAGTTGCTATAAATTACAAGTTACAACATCAACAATTGATAAGGGAAGTTAATAGGCAAGAAAAAAATCTATGGTTGTAAGAGCTGAAGACAAATGAGATGTTTTAAGTGTGTTAGGAATAAAAGAAAACCCAGTGGTGATACTGGCCCATCAGTAAATGTAGTTCATAAGTGGGTTTGTGCTGATGTGAAAAATGTAAATATGTTCAGTAAGTACTTCTGTGCAACAAAAGAAACAAGTAGATGGATCTCAAGGGGATTATGAAGAACTGCTCCAGCCTTCTAGTAATTAAGAAAGATAGGAATCATGACCATTCTCCTATAAGCAAACTTAGATAATGTTTACTCCTGGTTCCAGAATACGTACTGGGGCTCTTTCACTTGTTTTAGTGAACTTAGGAATACTTGTGAAATTCTAAAGGGGTGCTAATGTTATACCAGCAGTCAAAAAAGGGCAATTGCAATAACAGGAAAGTATGGGCCAACATCAGAACCCCAAACAATAATGGGAATATCAGATTTAACTTAAAAAGACTTCAAAGAAATGAATAGAAATAATTCCAGTCTTTTTTATGAAGACAGGTCTAATCAAACTTATCTAAATTAATTCTTTGATGAGATTGCTCATTTGGTTAAGTGCATATTGATAATTTAGACATTTAAGACAGTCTGAAAGAAAATGTAGTACGCCGTGATATCATTAAAGCAGATAGTAAATTGACTAAGACTTGCCTAAATGACTGATGACAAAAAGTAACTGACAGTAAGGAACCTTCGTCAAATGGGTGTGTTTCTGTGAAGAGGGGGTCACATCTGAAAATGACACAAAAGGGAGAGAAATGGTAAAGATAATAAGGATCAAGCAACCATGTGAAATAGTCTGAATTGAGTCGCAAACTGGGCCCTGTCAAACAAAATACATTTACTATAACTAAATCCCTGTAACAAGCTTGAAGGATTGTAGGTGCTGTATACTGAGAGGGAGATGGCACTCGCTGAAGAAGATTTAGGGGTTGTAGTCACCAACTCACCATAAACGCTCGCTCTGACACTGGTAACAGGAAGGGTTAATCTGCATCAGGGAAGTAGGAAGCAGGGGAGATATAGTTTTATCTCTGATATATCACTGAAGAGACCAATCTTGTATACTGCATTCCTGCCCATGTTTTGAAAAAAACGTTGAAAAATTGGAGAGGGGGCAGATTAGAGCTGAAAATGTGATTTGAGAATTGAAGAAAAATGCTGCTAAGTGAGACTTAAAGAGCTCAATCTGTTTATCGTATCAAAAAGATTGACTTGATTACAGCGTGTAAGTACCTCTATGGAGAAAAAAATACTGAATTCTGAAGGGCTCTTTAATCTAGTGGAGAATGGCATAACAAGAAGCTGTGGTAGAAACTGAAGTCAGACAAATTCAAATGAAGCACACAATTTTTCTTCTTAAAGTGACAATACATCACGGGAACAAGCTAACAAAGGCACCAAGAAATTTTTAATGGTTTTATGTTCCTGAACCAGTACAAGATGTCTTTCTGGAAGACAGGTTTTAGCCAAATGCGGGTTACTGCCCTCAGTGCTCGTACATGCATGAAATTTAATGACATAGGATACAGATGAGATCAGACCATATGACTAAATGGTCCTTTGTGGTCTTACTTCATTATTTCTTGTTATACTCAGTAAATATAAGACGGGGTGTCTATTGGTGAGCATCTGCTCAAGATGATATTCTTTGTCAACTGACTGCAATCAGTCTGTGAAAAACATGACTACGCTGAGTGTGTAGGATTTTAAATGATCGCAGTACACGAGACATTCTTGGCAAGCAGAGTATGAAATATCAGAAGACAATCAACATTAGTCACCTATTTTCATTTGTCAGTGCACTAAGCTGACAAGATTTCAATTCATCTGGGTCACAAAGGAGCTCAGAAGAGCTTAAGGAGAAGCTGAAGGAAAGGGCAGAAGCATGAATCCATTAAAAACCCTGGCCATCAGACTTCGGTAACGTGATAATTAAACTGCAAGCTTTGAAACACTGGCAGACAAACCAGACAACTAATTCTGTATGCAATTATTACACTAGTAAATATACATCAGTTTTAAATATTTATGGATTTCTTGCCCAGCTTGTGCATAAATGAATCAAGTTACCTCACCTGAAGCTATGATCCCCCATAATGAGCTGTGGTATGCAGTGAAGGCTAAAAGGTTTGACACTGACAAGTAATACCTACCTCTCTGAAAGCAGCCAGGACCACACAACTGAATTGTGTGGCACATGAACTATTGAGAACTACATTTAAACATTAATGAACTAACATTCTTCTTAAATTGTTTTATTTGCCAGGATGTGAACTTGCATCTTCTCTCTTCTGCTTACAAAGTCAATATGGCAATAGTCGCCTCAGTGCCCTTTCTGTTCTCATCACCTGTGCCCCTCCCCGAAGTTTGTTACATGAAGACACAACCTTTTCAGCAAGTAAGGAACCTCCTCTAAACTGTGCAGAAAACCAATGGCCATAAACAAATAGTTAAAACAGAACAGTAGAATAACAATACATTCCTTAGTGAAGGAAGAAAGAATAAAGCTGGAGAGGGAGAGTTCATTATGGAGTTAGCATATAAACTTTTTTCAATTCCATTACCCCAAAATTCAAAACAGGTGTGCTTTCCAAACGAGAAAACAATTTCATCCAAAAAAGACTCAAAGATTCTGAACTACCTAATTTTGGTATGCAAACACTGACATACCCTGTGAATGGTTCTGACTTCTAGAAATTATTTAGAAAAAATGCCAGGCCCTTTAGATGGTCTTAAAGATGAAAGCTTTCAAAATTACCATATACTTTTGCAAATCTAAACTGGAAGGTGCAGAAAGTAGGGTCGCAGCCTGTTCTCTGTCTTTTCCCCAGGAGAAGCTGTGGGCTCCATTTTTAGAATTACAAAGAATTCCCAACTCCAACTGTAGTAAACAAAGGCTGCAGGACCCCTGCGCTTGTGAAAATCAGATCCTGGGGCTTTAATAATTGAAATGTCATGGTTACCTCTATTGGTATCAACATCACCTATGGAACTCAAACATTAGTAGTCTGGTGCAGGTAACTGAGACAGGGAAGAAAAAGCATTAAGAGGTTGAAGGGCATTCATTACCTTTTTGATGCCTAGAAGAATAATGTTGCTGTGCTACTGGAGGCCAACCAAAGGTGAAGACTGATCATTCTATACAGTAAAGTGAAGAAGTAGTTAAGCTCTCAAGTTGCAGCATCTGATGCCTTCAAAGGAACAATATTACATTAGCTGGCTGGCAAAACACATTGTTCAGAACATCAAGGCTCAAAACAACAAAACATCAGTGGTTGCGGCTCAGACCCTAAAGGCATCAGCAAAGACAACAAAGCCAGCAGAAGGAATACTGAATTTGAGCAGCAAATTATGGCTACAGGACACTTCCTGGAGATTATATTCTGCATATCAGAGGTGATCAAATGTCATTCCCTTGAGACGCACATCGGCCACACCTTCTTTTGGACAGGACATCTTCAGATGTCCAAAGGTCACACATACTATGAAGAGTCTAGGTGGAAGAAAGCACGGGGAGCCATTCACAAACAGCAAAAGCCTCTGCATCCTTAGGAGGCAGGGCAAGGACCTGTCAAATACCAGAACTCACCACTGCCCCTGCTGGTGGTGCCAGAGGCAGGATGAGCAGGAGACAACAGCAGCCTAAAAGAGTCAGAGGCACTGAAAGGACATCCCACCATTCCACTGCACGCCTGGGCTGGACATCCAGCTCAGGCCCGTAGCAACCTCATGTTGCTAGCCTTATCCCCACTTGCTGCTCACACGGAAACTCACTCAAATTGCTGGCAAGTCTTTCAGGGTTTCACAGACCCAGCTTAGATACCCGTGTTGTGTATTTAAATGTATTAAATCACATCTATATTTTCTTGGGAGGAGGGGGGATAATCCGAATAGGGCTATTTATAACCCTTGGACATGCAACCTTTCAAGACTGAGTTTTGTTGATTCAAGTCAATAATGATAATTACAGATCTAACTGTTATTATTCCCATGTTTAATAAAAGAAGCCTTGCAACATACATTATTAAAGGATAGACTACCTAAGGTGCCTGATCTCAAAATTGTAATACTATTTTTGAATTAACTGATATGTTTTGTACATTTCCTTTAATCAATGTTGGCAAACCAGGTCATGTCATACCCCTTCTCTAATGCTGATTTTGGTGGGAGGCGAAAGAATGTAAAACCTTACGGGAGGAGGAACCTTGCAGGGTTTGGGAATCAGCGTACTGTTTCACCTATTATGTTTTAATCAGGTATTTTCCTGGGGTAGATACGTGCTCTAGGAAAGATCCTCGTGATAAAATAATGCTTAACAAATCTCATTACTCAGGTTTATGAAGTTGCTTGCCCCTTCTGTAATTCAGAGGGATTAAATCACTCCTGCAAATTAAAAATAGGATGATCAACCGATTAGAGCAGGGCTTCTGTTTGCTATTTGAATCAGGCAGACAAAAGAGGGAGCAGAAGCAATAAGGAAATAATGTTCAAGAATTGTAACAAATAAATGAAGATATTTCAAATCTCAGACTCTAATTTTATCTCAAGATCTTATTGATTACAAAGAAAAAGACTATACAAGCTTCATTCTTATGGTTTATAACATTACCAAAATCTTTTGATAGCCATATAATTCACATTTGCCTGTTTCATTGTATTCTAGACAGAGAAGCCTAGGGAAAAATGGCTGATAAAAGCAAGGTGTTTTCATCCTTATTATGTGCCTGCACTTGATGGTTTTTAATAAACAAAAAGATACTAGAAGTGCGCATAGCTTTTTGCTTTTTTTTTTTTTTTAAATGCAAGAATCTTAACATTCTATTTCAAGCATAGAAAGAGAAAGGGGATCACAGAGGAGGGATAGAGAAAAATTAGAGAAACACCAGATACTGCTCTGCTGCAGTCACTACAGCTAGTGTGGGCATGTATGAGCTATCTTTAAACTATCAAGCTTGGATATTGCTAAAGAAGTAGCAAAGGTAACACAATGCTCAAGGCAAGACTCTTCCTCAAGGCTGGGTATTTGGCACATTGCCCACATGGAGCTACATGCTGCTGCAGCCAGAGTGCTATCATGCACAGGGCTATAACAGACGATCATATGTCAGATGTTCATGTCTTGGAAGTTAGGAGATGAAATCCATGTATGAAGATTACAACAGTTGAAGATGCAATTGGTAAAAAGACACAGTTTCACTCAGCAGTCAACTGCATCAATTAGACTCTCCCACAATGGCTCTCTTCCTAAATCTTTTATAGATGTTTTTGAATCGGCCTTCACTAGATATTCCTGAGACAATAAACTCTGAAGAGCACAACGGTAGAGGTGACAAATCAAAGAAGGGGCAAACTCTCCACTTTCATGTTTTGTAGTGTCAGGAATCTTAAGAAAACCCTATATACCTGCTTTTCCACATAAAGTAGCTTGCATGTTTGTTGCCCACGTAAAAAGAAAAATCTCTTGTGATTTTCCAAAAGAATAAAAACTAGGGAATTTTTAGCAGGCTAAGTATATGCCATCCTGAAATACTTTTGTGGCAAAAGCTGTAATTGTCACATCAGCAAGCCATAAAATAAAAGGCATGAATATTGTTTCTGGAATCAGGATTTATGTCCTTTGTAACTTGCAGTGACCAGAAGGTAACATGTGCCCAAGAAATGCACTCAAACAGGTCTAACAACCCATCCAATGCAGGTCATTGTGTGGTATCATTTGGAAGCAGATACAGCTACTGCAGAGTGTAAGTGGAACACCTCTACATTGTCTTCCAGAGGATGACACCATGTTAAGTAAGGAGGGCTAATGCATGAGCTTCCTGTCTCTGTAAACTTCAGGAAAAGAATGAAGTTTATACCAATTCAAGACAGATTTTATATGAATTCTTTCCTGTTGCAAAACAAGAATCACGGACCACATAACATTCAGAAGGCTGCAAAACAGCAGGCAATTTCAGAACCATACTAAGCAATGTTATTTAGCAAAAAAGGAGCCTGTGGGTTCTGCAAATGAAGTGACTCCAACACTCACTTGCATGGCAAATGTAGAATTCTGTGTGCAAACAATGTACACTGAGCATCACGAACCTGCATTCGGGGTCAAAAAAAAGCTTCTTTGAGCCATCTTCATGTCTGCTGTGACCTTGTACAATTTCACTGCAATGAGCACTATTTCTTGTATTTGTGTGAAGACCTGTTACCAAGAAGTCTGAGGTAAAATGAAATTGCTGTATGCAGGGACTGTAATAGTTGATGTCACGACTGGGATACAGAGACTAGGCACAGGCAAGAAGCGAACAGATGTCACCATCCCACACCCAGAACAAAGCATTTTTTTAATGGTAACATGTTTAAAATAATGTAAATACTGCATGTAGATTAGAGAGCCTGTTTCAGTTAGGTGGCTTACTACTTCTCTGTCTTCCAGGAGAAATGAAGCAGCAATAGGGGGAGGACTAACTTCTTCAGGACAGTATTGGCTATATGAAACCAGAAGGCACTTCTGACCTATGTCAGCTCTCTCATGCTAGCAAAGGCAGAAATTAAGTTTTTCAGTGGCCCTTTTGTCTGCCTCTGCACTGTTGGTTAAAAAGCACAGCTATGCCAAATGTTGTTATTGTGATAACTGGAAATGGTTTTAATATCTAGGTCCCCATGCAGAAAGTAAAGCAACCAGTTACTTCCAATGGACACACATTCCACTGCAGTTCGAGTCTGTCCTGATGCGTCTGATTTTTGTACAGCTTTCACAACACTGAGCTACGTCACCGGCTGCAAATAGGCAATATATGCGACAAGCTGGCATTCAAGTTTAAGACCAAGAAACAGAGATGATTAGGAGCTGGGCACAATGCAGTGCATATCAGTAATGTCTGCAATTTTTTTGGTTTTTTTTTTTTAGTTATTTCTCCAGCAACTCTTTTCTAGTGAGGAGAAAGTTAAGTTTGTGACAAAGCATCTTTTTTGAGATCAAAGGAGATAAACAAGAAATATAAGCACCTCTTAGGACAACAGTTATGCTAAGCAGCTCACTCCTCTTAGCACCCACAGCTCTTACATAACTTTAAAAGTCCCTTTTGTTAGATTAAAGAAAACAGCTTCCATACAGACAACATAGTGTACAGAAAGGTCAAGTCAATGACAATGTGTTGCTGACAGTTACCTACTACACTCCTGAGAGAGCAAGGATCTGAACTCCCCGCTCCTGCGTCCAGCATAGTGCCCTGCACATGGAGTACATTTCATATTTTGAGGTTGAGAATGAGCCAGTGATTTGAAATTGTTACATGGCAAAAAGAAGTGGAAGTCCTGCCCCTAACTAGGAGAAAAGCCTATCCTTGTTGCTGAAACACTGTAACCCCTGTTTCTGCTTCTTAAGGAATTTGGAAGACCACTTTCTCCAAAGATGACACCTGTGAAAAGCACCCGCTGTTCATGCTGATAGAGCTGGGGCAAAGCTAAGACAGGTCTACCTGAGGAAGGCACTGATAACATAAGATGTGGTACTTAATGAGTATAGCACAACCTTTGTTCTGGAGTAGCGTTTTGATGTGGATACCTACAGGCCTTATGCAATATCATCAGTATATCAACAAAAAAAGAAACTGGAGTTTCCAGTGTAGAAATGGCAGTGTGTAAACAAATGAGAGAATAGGAGAACTTTGAACAAAAGGGCCTTTTGACTGTTTTCAGCCACATTTTCACTTTGGCAAAGACATTCACAACTGAATAGCTGAACTGGAGCCTGTGCGCTGCTATTTCTTTCACCATCGAACACTTTGGGAGCACTGTTAGATATTACTATTATGTGAACTGGTCTCTTGAAAACAGCAATCACACAATATTTCTGAGAATTTTTTTTAGGAAGAAAATGAGAGGAAAACTTAGCTGCAAACCAAAAGTTGCAACTTGAGGGAAATGATTTGAAGTCCTGGATCATTCAGTTAGTAGACTGTTTCATGAGGTGTGCTGGTATCGGGCTGCCCAGGCAGAAAGAAGGATTAATTATTTCCAATAATATTTTTTTGTTTAATCATTCAGAACTGATTTTCTCCTGAGACACCCTCCTTTCAGACTTTTAAGGCATTCTTTGTCAAGACATCTTTTCTCTTGGGGTCTCTTTAGATTTCACAGATAAATAAATGCAGACTGTGATTGCTCACTCAACCAGTTGTATTCAAAATAGTAGAGTTGACAACACTGCATAGTCTTCTGTACTTGACAATACAGAAGAATACAAATACAAGACTTACTCTACAGGCATATCAGAAAGAATGGAGCCAAATGAGTCACAAAATACCAGGCCTGCCAGCAGTGCAATGGAAAGAAATCAAAATTAACTTCCACCTTGTTTTAGAAAAGATGCCAGTACCATTTTACAAATAAACTGAACTATAAGGAATATAAGACAAATATATAAACCTAAAATGTATAAATATACATACTGTTAAAAATTAAATAAAGAGAAAATGCATCATTTTAACACATTCTTTTAGTACCTACTTACATAAAGCAATACAGAGTGGTATATAACACCTTTAGGTATAAAGGTGCCATTAAATTATATACTTCACAACCAACTGTGGTCCATTAAAATCAGTTACATTCCCTCCTGAATCATAACCATCTTCAAACATTTAATGTCAGCAGCAATGTAAAACCAAAATATGTAATTTTACATCATCTGTGTTGCATCATGCACATAAACAACCCATTTCTAAAGGTTTGTCTAGACACAGTATTAGTGTCAGTGTAGCAGTTCAGACATAGAAAAACTAACACAACCACTGAAACAGATTCTCTTACTGTTGGTATTTAGAAGTGCTAAATCAGTAGCTCGAATCAGCATATTGCCTTTTAAAATAGAACTACTTATATTGATACAGATAATTCTTCTTAATCGTGTAGCTATTTGATTCCTCTTCAAAGGTCAATCCCTATAGTTCAGAACTTTTCAGTAAGATTTCAGTAATACAGTCCCCTAACATAAATTGACTCGCTGTAGCAAAATTAGGTATCTCAGGTTACTTCCAGTTTTTCAAGATGACCCTTCAAGGCCATTTGCTTTTTATTACAGTATTTGGCCATCAAAAGACAACACTGCTACTATTTTTGACCCTTCTTTGTAAATCCATTAATATATTCTTTAACCCTAGTCCCTTGTTACTCAGTTCATTTACAGTGGCAGAGTAGCAATAAGGGCTTTTGTTCCAGTCAGGATGCTTTGGTTTCTTTTCAAATGTCAAACAAATTCCTGAGTATTCTTAGCACTAGAATGAAGGTAATAATTATGCCATTAGTTTTCAAACAGAAACCTCTGTTGATAGCAAATGGGGTTTTTTGCTTAACAATTCTAGCCCTGAGTCTCTTTTACACTTTCCTGCTCCCCTTTTCTCAGAGGCTAGTTTTAAGAACTGGTGTAGTAAGGGAACTTCAAGTATCCCAAAGAGTACTCTCTCTTCTTTTTCCTTTCCAAAGAAAATGAAGGTTTGTTGGAAAAAAATACATAAGTGTCTGACCCAGCACAGAATCATTAGAAGAATCTCATATTTTTAATTTTGTTACTCTGAGGCTTTTTTCAGTATTCTAATTCTCACACCAATAAAAGTCAGACAATAATTAGTTTTATAATAAGGCAAGCTATCAAAAGTGGAGAGAGCTAATTAGTATTTCTCCCTTACCAGTCCAGAAAAATCAATTCAATAAAAAGGTTACAGCAAAATGGTAAATAACAGGACTGCATTCAGGGTGTTTCCAGAATCTACTCGGCACTAAAAGGAATATGGAACTTTTGGTATATTAAGGCATTACAAACCCAATCTTTCCCACCTGTTGGGAACTATGCATGCGACTTTCCAAGGTTTGCAAGTCAGAGTTGAGTTTGTCTGTTTGGAAACTACCTGGTGACTTGTGTGCTGAAATGCCAGTTTCTGCCTAAGGACAACATAACTACTAGTGGATTCTTTCACAGCCCCCTCTTTGCCGTGTCCTGCTCCAGAATGTTATGTACAACCTCTTGGTGTAAAGCATGGGCTGAAGCTTTCACTCGAATTCTCTTTTACAATGTCTACACATCTGCTTTCTTCTGTTTTGTTTAAAGGCTAGAAGCATATACCCCTTAGTGGCCTTGAAACCCGATAGGATAATTTTAAGAGACATTGTCTATGATAAAGAGTCTAAAGGTAACCTAGTTTGACAGCAGTCCCACCTGGAGGGGTTTAGTTTATAAAAATGCATAGGAAAGGCCAGATTTTTTATCTGATCCTTGCTACTATAGACAACGACAGTGAAAAAGAAGATAGACACATATGGTGGCAACATAGTAAAGCAAACTAACAAGACTCCTGTTCTAGTCTCTAATGAATCCTTTCTTCACCCTGCAGCAACGTCTAACAGGAAAAAAAACCAAACATAAGAAAAAGTTAGCTTATTTTCAGAATCTTTTTTTTTACAAGATTTGACAAGATCTCTGAAATGGTGGGTGAATGGTCGACATAAATTGGCTCTGAAAGTCCATGTCCAGTCAGTTTCTAGTGTGTCTCACTGTCACTATATCCATAATCGATAGTAACAGAGAACCTCATTAGCAGTCTCAGAAGATAGAGGCTAGTGAGAAAACTGAATGGACACAGAGGATAAACAGCTGTCCAAATCATGATGCATCTTGCTCAGACATCGAGGTTTAAGCTGATCGCCAGGTTTGGGGCCAAAAATTTCTTTCAGAGCAGTTTGGCAGGGAAGGCTTGGAAGGTTTTGTTCTCTAGCAATAGCATGAGGGACTGTTTACTTTGTAGGACCTTCTAGACTTCTTTAGGGGACAAATTGTCCTGATACTTTAGAGTCTGAACACACTGGTGATGCCCTAATCTCTTCTGTTCTTTTCCTGTGATGTGGTGTGCTTTTGTGGTTCTGCCTTTTGTATTGCGGACTTCTATGTTATTACAAGTTTTGAGGGAACTGTCCTGTGGCTCCTGGGATATAACCAGAGTAGCATTTCTGTTGACTTATCTGTACTAAACATTTATCATAGGGCTGCCTGCTACTGCAAAGGACTAAATTTGATGGCTGAGGTGCTTCCTTCAAGATCCTTGTTCCATCTAGGTGACCCTTCCAGTTTATGCATTAGCCAACTTAATGTGCAGCTCCCAGGAAGCGTCCTCCAAATCTGCCCTGCCTGGCTAGCGAAAAGAAAACTAGACAGTCTCCAGAGCCATCAACACAACATAAACTCAATATTGCTGTTAAAATAAACAACAAAAGCAGAGATTTCTCAGTCTGACTGCAGCTGCTGATGCTTCCACCATCTCCTTTCTCACCCCAGGGAATCAAACTTCGCACTGCAGATGTTTTCACAATACGTCCTCCTGCTCGGCTGCCTGATGTATTAACACCAGACTCAAAACAACACAGGCTTTCCATCTACTTCTTTCTCTAGCTGATTGTAATCCTTGGTCTGCAGATTTTAGTCCTTTCCCTCCTGAAATTTGTCATCTTATTTTAGACATTTTTTCACCTCAAGCAACCTACTGTCATTGCCACATACACAATTCCAGACCTAATAGTAAAGAGCAGTGCTGAGGACAAATAGCATAATTAATGTGTTACCTAGATCCTGCCCTGAACTAGTTCAGGAATTACAAGGAGAAATGCTGTCCCCATATGAGTCAAGAAAATGAATTACTATTAACTATAACAGAGTCAGATTTTTCAGCCATGGTGACTAAAGCTCCAAGTAAAGCACTTTATACTGAAAGCTCCCTCAATGGCTACCGCCAGAGGACTTGAATCAATTAGCACAGTATTTGGAGGAAAATACGAAGACGAAAGCAGATCCGCATTTATACACGTGCTCACACCCTCCTTCATCCATTCTCCTTCTCCAATCCATCAATATACCTGACCCACTTTCTAAGTCCCTGTTGTTGCAGATGTTGCTGATGCAAAGCCTGTTTCAGCTTATTGGGAAGATACATTAATCAGAAAAATAATGCAGTGCAGCAGTGTCTTCTTCTGTCAGGAGCAGCTGGAATTATTGCTTACTCGGTCACCCCAAGGCATTCATAATTGGGAGGCAGGAGATGTGTGTGCCAAGATAGGCTGTAAAAGACACATTTTATGCCAAAAGCAGGTTGGGAATGTCTTTGTAAGTACAGAAAATGGTTTCATTTATACCTTAATGAAGGCAATTTTCTTGGATTTCATTTTCGCAGTTTGCATAGAAGCATTTGATCTGGTATAATAAAGATTCAAGCAACATACATATATGATGGTGCAGGACCAAAATCTGGTACTTCTGTCTGCAACAAATTCATAATTCCATGATAAAGGAAAAAAAATCTCCACAACTATTCACATTTCTGAGTATTCAGATATGAATCTGAGGATTTAACTTCACAACAAAGTTTAACCAAAAGCATGATTTTCAATTAATTGGAAGTCTTTTAAAATTTAAGTTAATTTAAGCGTGAAGTGTGTTAGTTTAAACCCTGCTCACCAAGTTTAAAACAAAATCATATTATCTCCCAATGCACCCGATAGGTTGCAATACCAAAGAACATAGGTTTCCACTAAGATGACAGACTGCGAATGGGAATGGCGGATGCACAAGTATACATTTCTTCCTGCCAGGACTCCTGCAGCAATAGTAACTGCTGCCAGAGAGAGGGTAGCAAATAGCAAAGCTACTATAAGAGCTTAAACCAGTGTAGCTCTTTTCTTAGCAACTGACTTAGCCTTAACTGCAAACACACAGTTCAAGCAGCTTCACCAAATGGGTGATAAGTTATCACTTGTCACATTCCCTTACTTGGCCATAGCCTGAGTAGAGCTATCTGGGATGAAAGGAAATTAGCAGTCTAGCTCCAGATGAAGGATTGGGGGCAAGGTTGCCTTTCTCTACTCCTTCAGCTATACTGCTCACCACATCCAGCTCAGGTTCACCACCAGGACTGTGCTCTGCAGTTTCCCAGTGGGGCACCCTCCTGTCCTCTTCTCTCTTCAGGGGCAGGCTGAATAGACCAATTCATCAGTCTCTGAACAAGCCTGTCATGAGTCTCCCCTTTGTCAGAAGGAATTAGTCCTTATTACTTGCTACTTACTACTTATTACCCATGACTAAACTGTACAGGCTCTGTGTATGGATGGAGAGTAGAGGAGGGACCTTTGTTTTCTGGCGCGGAGGTCCATGTCAAAGCCAAGCCCCTTTGCAGGACTATCCCGACGCATTTGACATCACTTTGGCCGTTTCCGTGAACAACTCATCTGGGAATTGAAAGTGTTACAAAAATCTTCAGTATGGCACATTGTAGACCACTGACTCCCAACCTTTTTAGTCTGGCTCTCACCTCAGTGAACCCTTTTGCAGCTGATCATAACCAGTGGCTCTTTGGCAACATTGCTTGATCGAGGGCTCTGCAGAGCACTGGGCTAGCATCTCTGCACTATCTGCATGTGTGAGTGTAGGCCAGCAGTACCCCAGAGGTCTATGTGTTGAGTTTCCTTACATAATACGGAAGCATCCTCCATGACCTCAAGTGCCTCTATACAGCTTTCAGAGAAGTCCCTCTGCAAAGATCAAGTTGCAGGATTGCAGCCAAAGACAATCACACACAAAGCTGTACCATAATAAGCTCTTTCTTCATACCTTTTCCTGGATAAATAAAACTTACCTCCAAATGATCAAATATTACTAAAAAACCCCCACATATTTCAAAGATATTATCAACTTCATTGTTTATCAGAAAGCATTTTAACTGGAATTTTCCAGGAAAAAATATGACCTGGAATTCCCAGATGCCTTTATATTTTAACCCAAGTGAGTGGATGATCATTATTCTTCTAAAAGCAGAAAAATAAATTAAGATAACAGTCACAACACAGAGGAAGAGAACACTGATCCATTTTGACACTTAAGACTTTCAGATCAGAGACCTATGAAAACAGTACTGTCCTGTCAAGACATAAAAAAATGAACTGGATGAAAATCACCTAGGGAATGCTAATTAGGCCTATGCTTCTCTGTCCATCACTGACATGCCATGTGTTGAACTTCTGCTTCTTTCCTCTGCAACTGAAAGTGAAAGAGTGAAATTTCTGCCATTTGTTGCTGGGCTGCACTGCCCATTAAACAAATAGATGAGGTTACAGGAGACGTATTTGTTGGGTCATCTTATAACTGAGCTGGAAAACATGTATTTTTAGGAATGAAAAGAAAGGCTTGTAGTGAAGCACAGGATTACGTCTACATGATCAAATTGTACAGGACACCGTACCTCAAGGCAAAAGCCTGAAAGGACTTGGCTCAGAACAGCAGTGTGCAAATGCAGAGTTTCCATGGGAATAAACTATTTTGGTCCAAAAAGAAGTTACTTGTGATTCAAACTGGGGCAACGCTTCTAAGGCAAAGGCACCATGTGGTCATAATATTTTTTTCCCTTGAGGGAGCAAAGGTCTTCTAATCTTACCCCCCTTACGCATTCATAGTCACAGAATATGAAACCAAGTCAAAGCCAATGGAGTAGGTGGAGTAAGTATTCACGCATTTTCTTCACAAAGTTTCTTTACTATTGCTGGAAATGGTTATCCATTAATAGCAAAGGTTCTTTTCCTTGCTGCTCAGCCTTGTTGATAATTGTCATCATTATGACCCTGCCATCACAGTGATCATCATTACAATGTGTAACACTGGAACTTAAAATACCTAAGAAGTCCAATCTCAATAACTATATACTGTAACCTAAGCAAGGGCAGGTACTGACCTGCAGTCTGGTCCGTGATCATCAATGCCATTTAGGTGTTAGCATGCTCCCAGCCCAGTTCTCACCCACACTGACTCCCACTCTCCCACATCCTACCTGGGCTCAGTTTTGGGGATGGAACAGGATTGGCATCTCCTTATTAAGCCATTTGGGCTCAGTCATCATGTCTGAAGAGGGAAAGAGAATTTAGCTATGTGAACATGAGCTAGGCTACACTACCTGGCCTAAGGGCAGAGAATGCTCCCTGGCCTGTTTTATCTAGCATTAGAGACACAGCCACTGCTCATACACAATCTTTACTGTACTGTGCAGCAGAGGCCGGTCTTAGGGCCAAATTGCCACACTAATTGCCACCTACAAAGCCCTCCACATGGCTTTGTGTCGAATCCATTGGCAGTTAGAGAGGGAAGCCGACCTTAGATGCGTCTTAGGCTTTGCAGTACACTTACAGTTGTACTTATCTGCCAGAAGAAGGGCTCTGACCTCGCTCTGAGCTCAGTAAGTCTCCTCACTGAGACTGAAGCAATTTCAATAATTGAAACTTGGTCAAGAGGACTTATTTTTCAAAAGTTCTCTGGAAGAGAATAGGTATATATTTAGGTGTGATGGAACTAGAACTTTTTCCAACAGTGGAAGTCATCTGACACTGCTCAGGAAATCTGTAAAACTTTTACTGAAAGAGTTCAGATCGTCACAGTTTAGATCACCAAATTACTTTTTTTTTTTCAAGAGGAAGGGAAATGAAAATTAACTGTTGTATTTTGAAGTCATCAATGACCTCATATGAACTTTTTCCACAATGTTTAATCTAACAAGGACATTTTCAGCTCCAGCTATCTATGCCCAAGTGCAATGGATGTGAATATTTAGGGTTTTTTTAAACAATAATAAGACAGTATCTAACTCTCTTGTTTTGATTCCTTTTCAGGAAATGTTCTCCATATTGATGTTTTCATAATGTTACAACCGAATCAGGGCTCTGCAAGACATTTTGAATTGGTTTAACATCAGCAGGTAGGTGAAATGCTGTGAAGTGGGCAAAGTGTGAAGTTGCATGCGATATTAAATCGAGGCTAAGTGAAAAGCAAAGGTGCTAAGTTGGATACTTGGAAAAGGAAGTGGGGAAAAAAAAAAGAACATCAAGAGCAAGTTTTCTCAGAAATCCCATTCCCTGCATATCAGTGACCTGTGCAGATCACAATCAGGTCAGAGTCCCTGTAAAAACAGAGGGCAAAGGATGGGAAAAGTCACAGTGTTCTCCCAGACACTGAGAAGAAGACAGGTCTCAGGAAAGGAGAACATACCACTGCAAAGGCTAAAGGCCAAAGGAAGCAGGCAGAGGGTCAAGTTCAGGTCTCTCTGCCAAGAGAATCTGAAAGAGCAAATTCCAAGTCCCAGAAATATCAGACAAGAATCCCTAAACAGAGATACTCGTTCAGAGCATGTAAGGACATAGAACCCATTGGGTATGTGCACATAGATGGAGAGGCCAAGACTGTGAAGTTCAAAATCAGATTCCCAGAATTCAGTGTTTAGGGTATCAGTGCTCAGGCATAATGGGAAAGAGACATGGTCATGAATCAAAGAAACCGGATTTAATTTCTGGCAGCTAACTGGAGGAACTCATGGTCTCAGCACTACAGCCCCTGGACCTGAAAAAAATCAATCAAACTTTTTTTGAGAATTCGTATGTCAATCAAGTGTGTACAAAATCAGTTTGCAGGAGGGAAATAAAAACTGTATTGTCTACAGCACTGATAATCAACAGGGCTTGGCACAGGGGACACTAGTAATATTCTCAAATTCTGTGATTTATGCAGCCAAAGTATATGTTTTCTGTGCATTGCGCCTTCAGACTCCATAGCATAGCAAACGTTTGGTATCAGAGTCACTTCTTACTATTAAGGAAGGTATTCACATAGCCTTCACTGAAGAAAATTGGGTTGGGTTGGGTTTTTTGCAGTCTTTGCAAACTGCTTCTTTCGCAATATTCAAGTCCAAGTGCCTTCAGCAGGTGATAGAGGAGTGGATCTGGTAAGCCTGTGACAGAGAGGGACCTTCGCAAAAGGCTCCTGCTGAAGAAGTTCTGGAAGTCTCTTTTGAATACTGGATATCACTGAGAGGGCATATCTGTGCTTCATGGTAGCTCCACGGCCTTGCCCCTCCACAAACCCACAAACTAGGTGCAACTACTGGCAGATTACAGATCACATTGGTCATGCACATCCTCCATCATCAGGTTCCACGAAGCAGGAGAAAGGGCAGAGTGTTATGTAGTGGATGGCTAAGACAAAAAGCAGGCAGGTAAGGAAAATGAGAAGTGACTCCATGGCAGGAGCCTCTTGGGCAATCATGAGATTTGGCAGGTCTATGATTTCCTTAATCTAAAATAAAAAGAACACACCCTTTTAGGAGGAAAAGAGCTAGGGGCCCTTAATTGTAATGACAATCATCCTAATAACAGCCTAAAAACAATCCTAATAACAATCCACAATAACTGAAAGGCCAAAGAAGGATTGCTTTTAGGTTTAGCTAAGGAAATTCACTTATGGTTTTAATTGATGATATCCAACTGCCTTCAACACTGTTCTTTGGGCTTTCTTGAGCATGTCTCAGAAGGCGTTCACTGGGCCTCCCCATCCTAACCTGCAGGGAAGGAATTTGTGATAGTCACCACAGAGCCAAACGTGCAGACACCAACATAATGAGTCAGCCTGAGCCACCTAAACTTGATCATACCTCTCATGTATTTGCAGCTATGAACACTGTGGGGGCTAGTTCTTAGTTTCTCAGACCACTTGCCAAGCAGGACACATTCACAATGAAGGAAACAAAGAGGGGAAAACAGGATGAGAGGCTTCGTTGATGGAAAAAGTCTGATCAGATTTCTCTGGTATCAAAAGCATTACACAAACAGATCTTTCCGTGTTCATCTTGTCAATAATTTACAATAAAATTAACATATACTTAAAATCTCCGACACACAGATGGACTAGAAAACTTCCATGAAGCATTACATAATCAAGAGGGAAAGTGGATGTTAGATGCAAGAGATCAGGGATCAAGAGCAGGAGCTGCAGCCAGTACAGACAAAAGGGTCTAATAACCGACTCACGCTGACATTGACTGAAGCTTCAGCTAGCAGCAGAGAGCAGCATGAAGCCACCATTGAATGGAACTTGCTTTCTGATGTTCAGCTAAGAAAGGCGACAGCTGACAGTACTGAAATGGGCTGTGTCACAGTTAAGGGACCAGCTTTATTCTCTCACTGGTGCTATAAATATTCCCTCGGTTTAACTGGTTTCCAGCAGTAAGTGCACAGACATGTCAGGAGAGAGATATTGCCTTTTTTAGCAGGATTGCAAAATTGCAGTCTCAATGACTCGCTTTTAGGGAGGCATGTAAGTGCCAATCCAGATTGGAAAATTATGTTTTTAAATGGCCTCCTTTGAAGCCCCACACTCGTAAGTAGCACGTCTTGACAAGCAGAAGAGAATTACGGTATTTACCAATGTGCAAAAGTGCACGGTTGCCTAGAAATATGTATACTAACATTTTTGCTTTATAGTGTATTGATAGAAAGTGAAAAATATTACCAAGTGCTCAGCTAGCCTTATGCATTGTGAAATGCACTGTGCTCTGTTCTGCTTTCTTGTGCAGAGTAGGCTAACAGCTCCGCAGGCAAAGCACAGAGATGTTCTGTACTGCATGTGACATTCTCACCTACCTTGTACATTTGAACATACATTGTATTGAGCCTCCTACAACTATCCAAGATTATAGTTAAGGTCATGTAGATTTCTATAGTGACAAATTAAAAAATAAAGCTGTTGTAAGAATGGTATGAAGAAGTCAAATGTGCAACTTTCTGGCCTGCAACAAAATGGCTTCCGATATCCAAAGCAGTGTGCATGAGCTGGAACTGTTTGACGAAGTGCTGCTGGATTTTTCAACAACTTTGCTATATCATCAAAACTTGCATACGAAAGTACCCCATAAAAAGCACATGTTTCAATGCAATCCAACATGTTTTCAAGCACTGCACTGTTACAATCTGGAGACCTACTAATTAAGCCTTGCAGGTGAAAAAAAAAATCCCCTACAGAAATCATTCACATTTTCTAAACTTTCCTCTAACTAGTTTTCTTTGTGTAACTCGTACAGCTGGCACCGAACATACATTACTGTGGTTTCCTTGGCATGAGGTTGCAATGGCAGAAGGCCATGTTGTTCAAGTGATAAAGCTCCTAAGTACCAGATGCAAAAAAGGCTAGGGCATCTACATTTCACTTGTCTCCGTATTTACCACCTGACCCTGAAGCTGAGGTACATAAAACTGCTGGCTACCTCCTTCTCCAGTTGACACGTAAATCCTCAAGTCCCTCAAGGGACTGAAGTGTAAACGTGAGTGTTCCCCAAGTATCTAAAGTACTTCAAGCCATGCACACAGATACTTAACATCACTTGGCAATTGAGTGCCAAGCCCTGCTGGGTCCCACCAGTTGGTGTTCCAGTTGATGTGTGATCCAGGTGGTGGTCTATCAGCACGTCTAAAGGGAAAGTATTACTCCTGCCTTTTGAAGCACAGCTAACAGATGAACTACTGCTTCCCTTTTTGTTCCACGACCTAGTGGTAAATTCAGCAAATGAAATGGCAGAAAACACACATTCAAAGCCATCTTCCACCTGATGGGATCCAACTGGACTCTGCAAAAAAATGCTCTTACCACAAGTGTTTGGCTATTTTATGAGGCAGGAGTCCTTACCATCTCTCTGGCTGAGTCTGCTTCACTTTGCATAAAAAATTAAAAACTCATTGGGTGAAGGAAAGTAACCTGACTCTATCACCTAGTGGTCAGGATTCTGCCCAGGGAGTCTGCAGTCCCAGGTCAATGGAAGTGACTACAATTTTTGCAGTGAAAAGTAACATACAATAAACAGTGAAATCAACATGGGTGAAAGGATGGTGTCCCAGGACTTTCCACAGGGGAAACACTGAATAAAAAGCATACCCCCCAAATCTTTAATTATTTTATGAAAACCAGAATGAGGGGGTGTAAAAGAAGTACCACCCCTTTTCCTCAGATCAGGGCAGTTTCATCAAGAAAGATGGGTTAAATCCCATCTGTCAGAGCAGAACAAAGTGCCCCAGTGTCCTTGTGTGCTGGTCCTAGCCTCCGAGCAGCTGTGCTGCTGCAGCTTAAACAAAAAAATTCTTTAAACAAAAAGGACCAACACAAATCCAGGCTTAAGAAAAATGCATACTGCAAGCCAAAGACTGGCTGAAACATAACAAATCTCACACTCTTACAATATACTGATTTGCATTCTAGCACTTGTACCCAGGGGCACTGGAAGCCTCTGACTTTGGTTAGCTTGCCATCCAGCAACCATCTTACAGGTGAAAAGGACACCTGGAGAGTCACTGCACTGCATTGTTTAGACAACCAGCTTCTGCTTGTTTTCTTTCACAGAGAGAAATCTCTGAGTCATCAGCATCATTACTGCTTCCTTTTTGCTTACCTAGCCTCATTAAAGGGATTAGACTGATCAGCAAGGGGCAGCAATTTAACCGGTGCATACTTTACAAAGAAAGCTTTAACAATTTCTTCCATCTCCTCTGATATTTTTGCCACATGAAGAAACACTGTGGCCTGATCTTCCCTACACAGGACTTCTGTTCTTGAAGAGGCAGTATTTATTATTTTCTGTCTCAAATACAAAATGTGTACATGTTTTAATCCTTCCTATCAGCCTAATGTCTCTATCTATAGTAAGTCTAAGATGCTTATCATTCTATTGGCTAAATAACTGACCCGTACATGGCAGAGAACATTAAATGCTCCTTAAATCTCATTACAGCCAGAGGAAGATGAGTCACTGAATGCCAACTAAAATAACCATGGCATTGAAGTTGTTTTCAGTGACTATTGCACAAAGCCTATGGAAAAAGTCAGGAGGATTGACACCAAGAAGGAGTCTATTGGCAAAATCTGTCTCTTTTCAAAATAAGATAACCACAGTGGCTGAGATTAATGGTCTAAAGATCACAAAATGTATATATGCTTATACAGAAACAATCTGCAAACATGTCTGAAATGCAATGAAAGCCACATTGAAAAGCTGTCATATAGTACAGAGCAATGTAAGGGGACACAAGAGTCTACTCTCCTCATGCAACTGAAGGATAGATTTGGTCAGGGAACATTAAAGTTGCATCCTGTTCTACCTCAACAATAAAACTAATGTAACAGCTATGGGCAATGACAACCCTTCCCTTCAGTAGGGAATTTAGCCTCTTTCCTATCCTGCTAGGGCACCGTTTGGTGCTGGCCTGGAAGGGGGAATACCACCTATTGAAAAGCTTTTCTTCATTTCAGGAGAAAATTATTTTCTTGCTAGTTTGCAATATGAGCAGGCACTCTGCCTGGCCTGCCAATCCACCTATAAGCAGCTTGTAAGTCTGATGTGATACCACTGTTTTATAGTCAAGGTTAGCTGCAGAGAATTCTTTATCTGTGGGTTTGACTAAGCTGATACTTGCATCTCTCAAGTGAATGCTGAAGTCCTTATTCCTCTCATCTCAATGGGATCTCTGCCAGAGAGGTATCAAGGATGCAGGTCTCAGGATTTCTCCTCTTCTAAACAGCATCTTAAAATTCTACAGCTATTGTTAGAGAAAAACTAATGAATAAGGTTTGGCGCAAAGTAACAGGGCAGACTTTAGATCTTCTGTTTATTGCATGTCATTTAGTGAACTTCCTTGCATGGAATTTAAGATGTGCCTTTCTACAGCAGCAGCAAATATTTTGATTTCTAATAAAAAAATCATGTTGATTATTCAGGCCAATGGATCCACAGCAACCGTGACATTACTTGTGACAAGTGATGGGAACACTGGATATTTTCCGCTAGAGATAATAAATAGGAAGACAGCTGAAAAACGGAGCCAGCACTAGAAGAGATTAATGAGAAACTAGATGATTTACAAGAACCATGTCCTCATTTGACTGGGAATTAGATAAATTAACCAAAAAAAATCAATGCTCTAATGAAGCTGAAGAACAACTCCACAACCATATCACAAACGGACTTGGAGACAAAGGGAAGAAAAGAGAGGAGGGAGAAAGAAAGCGAAGAAAAAAACGATAGCGTACATTTAAAATGAGCTTAGCAACCCAATGGAATGGTAACAATTCAAGCAGAAGCCCTTAATGTTGTTTTCTGAGAGTGACAGGCAGGGAAGGAGAAACTGGTACATAGTAAACTTCATCTAAGATAGCTGATACAACTGTTAAAAAGAGGATAACTTGTATGTGGGGAATTCATGTAAGACGACTGGAACATACTACCCAAAATGCTAGAAGTTGTTTAATTTTAAACATAATAGACTAGCTGGACAGAGGAAGCATTGTAAATTCTGGAGGCAGAGGGAAAATTGGCTGATATTAAGGAACATACTTTTGGGGATCTTCCAGGATACATTCCTCTAACAACAAAAAAATGCGGAAGCCATGTAATTTTTCCTATTTCAGCAAACTTCCATAGCCACAAGACGAAAAGTGTTGATTCCGCACCAAAGATAAAGTTCTGTATGAAAAGGAATACTTCTTGGGAACCTGCAAAAAGTTACCACGTAGCAGGATTTTAACAAAGGAAATAGCGCATCTGGTTTCCAATAATTATCATCACCACATCCATTTCTCAGGCACTGAATTCTGTCTTATTCTTGCCATAGCCAGAAAAGGGGATACAGCTGCAGCAGAGGATGACCAGCCATTTACATATTAATGGTTCTCCCTCCAGCCTGTTGTTTTAATGACAGAATTTTCACAGAACTTGGAGCCGAGGGCTATTCAGTGCTTGGTTTATCTTAATTATTTTAACAGGCCCTTTTCTTGGTTTGTTTACAGTGTCCAGGTTCCTGGAAAACTGGAAAATTATTCACAAAAGATTTTTACAGGCCAGGTCTGTTACCCCTGCAATCCATTAAGGTGATTTAGCTATATCTTATTAATGAAAAGTCTATAAGATTTTACATCAATTTTACCTTTAGTGGGAGTTTGCAGCTGAAATAGCTATGTCTGTATAATATACTCTATTTAAACTACTGTTTAACCTGCTTAAAGCTCTAGCACTTAATAGTGTACATTATAATATGTACATTACCAAAAGCATATTATTCTGAAGCTTTTCCCAGGCACGAATAAAACCCAAAAATATCCAATTTTTCTGGCTCAGCCACCAAATCAAAAAATGGAAAAAATTATTTGACTCAACACTAAATTATTTGTTTTCAATTTGAAAATTATCCATAATATAGAGCATATTCAAATATTTGTTTGACAAGACAGGGACAGTGAGAATCACTCTGGGTGGTTTCAGGTCTTACTTGTAAAGGAAGCTATCTGGCCTCTCTTTGCTGCTGCAATAAATGCTTCTGTATTACTGTGCAGTAAAAATGTTACATCAGGAGGAGTCAACACACAACATCCTAGAGATGAGCAACAAGAGCTGTTCCAAGATGTGAGAACCACTGCTGTGATTTAGGATTATCCTGGATTTAAAAATTCTTCATCTAAAGCCCAAGGAAGAACCACTGGAATATGGGCTATTAATGGAGAAAAGGAAGATATGTCCTCTTCTTTGTTGTTGCAAGTGATACCTAAGTTCCTTTCTGAATCAAATCT
Organism: Haliaeetus albicilla; assembly: GCF_947461875.1. Taxonomy (NCBI): domain Eukaryota; kingdom Metazoa; phylum Chordata; class Aves; order Accipitriformes; family Accipitridae; genus Haliaeetus; species Haliaeetus albicilla. The sequence goes on along the minus strand of NC_091484.1, from coordinate 35,192,520 downwards.
CTAATGTTGAAGTACTCGTGTTTGGAAAATATCAGAATTATTCTTGTCAACATGTTCATCTCTTCTTTTTATTTATTTATTTATTTATTTAGTTTGTTTGTTTCAGCCAACATCATTTGCTGAATTAATATCAAATTCAAGAATTGTTCTGACCAAACAAATATGGCCTATTTATTGTTGAAGGAAGGTAGGAAGCAAGCAAGATGCAATTCTGCTCTGGGTAAAGGCATTTTATAGGTATTGTATGTGTAAAAAAGGTTAAGGAACATCACAGAGACCATGAGATAAGCTGTCCCTTCAGTGTGACATATAGCCAATTTTAACAGCATACTTAGAACTACGGGAGAATGAAATTCATCTCCGTGTAGAAAATTGCACTTAAACCTTCAAAACAAAACTTTAAGTGAGACATAAATGGTTGTCTACACCTTTTCCTGGCTCTTGAATGGAGCTGAATTTCCTCCCAGGAGGTTAGGATAAATATGAATACTCTTCTGAAAAACTGCAGAAATACCACAGGTAAGCAGAAAAATATTTGTTTTAATGAAGGCTTTGAAACAGAAGGGTGTTGTGAATTCTTCTGAAGCCTGTCCATTTGCAGAATTGCCCTTAGTGTACAGGATACTTTCAGGTAAGGGTATTCGTGCTGTGCCTCTTCACTGCTTGGTAGACAAAGCCATAAAAGCCGTGTGGATTTTTTTGTATTTACTCCAGAGGATTTTCCTTTCGATTCCATTTCACTGCTTAGGTGGAACATAGCAGAAACATACTATCCAAAAAGTATCATGTACACAGGGTTGGTTACCTGTGCTACTTCAAACAAGTGTGGTTCAAGAGAGATTCATTATTTGTTTTAATTCGAAAAGGTATACTAGCTTTGCCAGACATATAACCATAATCAATGCTTTCAGTAGGACGTTATGAAAAGATTCACAGATCTTCTAAAAGTGAGATCCAGTTTTTGATCCAATCAGCAAGCAAGCACATTTTTTTCAAGGATTTGAATGTGAAAATAATGTTGCCATGGAGCAACACAAAATAATATTTTTCCAACATGACATCAAGTGCCCATTAAAATCCAGTTTTGCCAGGCACTGAGTAATCTAATGAGAGCTGCCTCTGTGCTTTGCACAAAGGTTCTCAGTCTATAGCAGCAGGATCAAATAGAAGGGAAAATAATATGAAGCTGATAAGAGAAAAAGAAGAAATACATTACCCTTCTGTTCTGCCTCGAAGATATTTGCTATCAATGTTGATAACGTTGCAATGAAATTAAATCTATTCTACAATGTTGTATTCTCAAAACAAACGCATACTGATTTATTTTCTCCATATAAACAGCATATGCCTATCTAGCAGAATCGGTGCTGTAAAAGGAGTAACTTCCGAGGCACAGGGAACTTGTTACGTTCTTCCTAGATCTCTCTGAATGTACACAGTAATCTGAACTGTCAGTCTCAGTAGGCAGGCAATGAAGGAGCACTAAAGCCACTGCTCCACTGGTAAGGAAGTTACTGATCTCTGTGTGCAAGGACAGCAGTGCTGCTTTGCCTGTCTCTGAAGAAGGACACCCCACCTGCCAGGACACGCCAGGTAGCAAGCAAACTACTCTGGCACAAACCACCACCAAGTGGGCACTTACCGATGGAGTGCAGAGCACGTAAAGCATTTGTGGGACTGCTGAGGGGTTGAAATGCCTGCAAGAAAACGTGAGTGTATTTGAAAAGGAGGCAGGAGGAGGAAGAGGGGAAAGGACAAGATCACCTACAAGGTCAGAGGTGCAAGAGAAAAGATGTTTGTAGCTCCACTTGGAGTATCTTCGAGATTCTTCCTACTAAATTCAGTGGGACCAAAATGTTTCCTGGTCTTTTTAAAGATAAATTGGAATAAATTGGAAGCTGTGAGACAAGCCACAACATGAAATCACTCTGATAGACTGCTAAGGAGGAAAATCAGGTTCTGAATGAATGAAAAGCTCCAGGTGCCCTGCCATCAATACACTAAATGAGCCATCCTTACTCGCAACTGGCCCTGGGACAAGTGGCAGAGATGCTGGCAGATTCAGAGGAGTTCCAGCCACACATAACATACACCTGCGACTTCATATCCTGTGGGTGACTCAGGACTAATCTCTGAACTACTGTGTGGCGCTGTCAGAACTTCACAAACCATCGTACCACAGGAAAGCAATGTTTTAAAAGAAAAATGGAGATCAAGAGGAGGAAACCCCGAGGACAAATTATTTGAAGTATTTCAGCACACCACGGCATTCATTTCGCTATGAAGATCATAAACAATATTTGATAGAGCAACAAAGGTGCCAAAGTGTAAGATATTTGCCTTGCTATTAATTTTTAGAGCTTTAATTATAAAAACGTCTGACCAACTCGAACTGGCACCTTTACCTTTATGATAATGAGAACAAGAAGCGAGGGGACTTAAGAGACTGAACTACTCTTTCATTCCTTTAGATCAGCCCTTTGGATAAAGGCAAAGGCATAAATCTTGTAATTAAGAGGGAGTTTGAACTGCCAGTGTTTGAGCTAGACAAACTAGATTTGTCTTGTGTATAAACAGGGGCTTATAACCTTGGTATGATAGTTAAGACACACACTCATTAATGTCTGTCTAGATCTATAATATGGATATTTCTTTACACATCTGTGTCTCATTCTCCAGTCACAGGCTTTGAAAACTAGCTTTTTTTTGCTTGCCACCTGCCTCCTTATCCATTCAGGAAACCAGCTCACACTCTGTGGACTCAATGCCAACTTCACGCAGAAGGCTGGCACATAGTCTGTGGGCTATTTGAAGCAGAAAGGAAACTCAGGTGATACACAGTCCTTGTACTAATCCTCCAAACACACACAATATCTATCCCTTTTGACTACACCTGAGCGAATACTAAGAAATATTTGATGTAGGTGGAATTCAGGAATGTAGTAGCTGTCATGGCAGGTGTGACCAGAGGTCCTTCCTGCCAGAATCCTCTCTCTGACAGGAGCCAGAACTGGATGCTTAGAGAAGAGAACAAGAACAGAGTTAACATGTAGAGAAACTGTCCCAAAGTACCGTGCCAGCCATCAGCAATTTATAGCTTCCTAACCATTGATGATGTATTTTTATTTCCTAGTCTGTGCACTAATCCTGTTACTTTTGGAACCTGCACAAACTTGTCAGGTACAGAACAACACATCCCTCAGGCAAGCCTAGTTTTACCTAACTGTTGCTGTCCAGATCTTGAATGTCCAATCTAAGCCATTTTTTCTATGTTTCCTCTATCAGCCAGGAGAAGCAGGCTTTTCAGAGGGAAATTCCACTCATCCTAAGATTAGGTATTACAGACATCAGGGCTAAGTTGCCTCCTGGAGATGCTTTTTCTTCCTCCACTAACTTAGGAGGGAGCCTGATGAATGCCTAGCTTCTGACAACTACAGTTAGGTGACACAGATTCATTGCCAAAACCATGCCTCTGGAACACAAAGATACCATTGCCACAAATGACTAATCCAAGAAACCCAGAAAATAGAGTTAAAAGGGACCTTAAGAGAGTGCCTTTAACTATACAGAGATTCTCTGGCCTCTGATCCAAGTGATCCCATTGCTCTTTTGGATGGAGCTGGTTACTGGAATGACATACTCACAGTATGTAGTTTCTTAATAAAGTCCAGGGCTGTGACAAAGGAAACTGAAATTAGTACAATATTTGACAACATACTTGACATTTCCAAGAGACTGCACTATCTAACAATAACAGTAACAACTACAACAATAAAATGTTTCAGAAAAGCTGAATCTGATTATGTGGTGAACTGCTAAACTAGAATCTGAACAGAATTTTTAAAGGGGGGAGATAATTAGGCAAATGTTCAAGAAACAGAGTCTCCTAAGAACGTCAAATGTCACAATTACCCATTTACTTGATAAAACAAGTACTCTGTTGATTAAATTTTATTGCTCTTACTGCTTCCTGCTTTAAAGATTAAAACATCAGAATCAATTCTAAGACACCAGGTTTGTTAGAAAGGAGGGGAGAGGGTACCTGTGGCAGCAGAAGTCCTCAGACAAATTCTGAGCCACTTCAGAGGGTCTGGAATGTCCACTGCCTTTCACATGCCTCAGTTTTGCTGCCTGTGCTGGAGGGATGGGTAGAGACCACAGTTTTGCTTCCATCAGACTTTCTTTTGGGAAATCTAGTCCACTCACCACCAGCAGCTATTCAACGCATGCAGTTCTTACTGGCCACAAAAGTTGGCCACTGCAGAGAGCAGGATGAGGAAGACTTCACTTACACTCTGCTTTTCTGTAGAACCAGCTATGACCTGGCTTTAAGCAAGCATGCAAAAGTCATTAGCATTTGTGCTCCAATCTGGCTCACCATGGCATTTCCATCCCAGTGTAACTTTATCATGCATCAGCAGAAACCTGGAGTGACACAGGAGTTATTCCAGCCCTGCCTATTTAGAGCTCCTCAGAGATGAGCCATGTGTGTTACAGTAGGTCCGCTTATGTAAGAGAGGGCTCTTGTGATTTACAGCTCATGCCAGAATTTGGAAAGGCCAGCTGGCCAGCTGCTTTCAGTCTCTATTACACTACTGCTGGCTCTAGCATGAAACTGCCCCATCAGTTTTAGAAATCCCTCTTTTTCTAGACGGGGCTATTTCCACATCTTGCTAATCATGTGTAGCAACAACAGCTACTGTCTCTGTCAACAAATGCAGACACATTGACTCCAGTCTTCTGCCCTGCTTACGCCGTGCTGTCACTACGCCATCCCCTGTGTGGTGTGGAAGGGTGCTGCCCTACTACATTGTCTCCTAGCTTCTTGGCTCAAGCTTTCAGTGGACTAGGAGCAACTTTAAGCTTAATCAAATGTCTTGCCCCATCTGTCCAATGGAAAAGAAGAATGGGGACTGTGCAGCAATACAGGCTAAATAGCAGCAGCTGCAATGCTAATACCTGTGGGGATACCTGGAGAGATAAAGCAAGTGTGAGGAAGGAGAGGGAGAAAGTAGTAGCTCCTTCAACCACATCTTCTTTTGATACATACAGATGTACAGGAACAGGAGCTGAGGGATGCTCAGCCTGACGTGTCGGTATTACAAAGTATCTGCCAAAGGATAGTGAATACCATTATCTCTATTCTGCTACATGTTTTGTCCTTTGCAGCACAATTTTAAAAACCCTGAAGAACTGGGCCAGAGTTTTCAGAAACAGAAACCTTAAGTTAGAGCTACGTTTAGACACTGGCATCAAACGGTCAGTGGTGGCTGCTGCATGCTCAGAAGCTTTCACAGGTAGCCTGCCCGTGTCTCAACACAAACTTGGCTGCTCAGGTCTGTGCTTCTATTTCTGAAACCCTTGTGTGGTGAGCCCACTTCCACCACATGCAAAATCCCAGCCCTGCCTGCTCATTAGCTTCTGATTCAGTATCCTGCCAACTAGCCTTATGTTCAGATGAGCTACACGCAATTCTTTCAGAGCCTGCTATCAACTTTCACTGTGATTTCAGCAGCTGGGCAGATTAACATTCAGAGGGCACAAACAACTGCATTTTGCTTCATTACTTTTCAGTAATAAATAAAATGGATTCTGAAAGTTCTCCCAACCTGTTCCTCACTCTTTATTGCTTTGATGTACTAAACCACAGTGTCCCAACCAAGGCATATTTCTCTTACATTCAGCTTACTTCACTGTGAAATGACTCAATTCAGCAAGAGGGTTTGAAATATACACCGAAAGCACTGTAAAACAGCACCCTTACCAAGTGTGGAAGAAGAAATGTAGTTCATAAACAGAGTAGAAAGCATACGTAAAACAACTTCTAATGAACTCCAGAGACAGCAGAGCTTGAACCAGGCAACATATCCCTGACATCAGCATCGGCTTTCAAAAAAATCACATTGTCCATGGGTCATATACTTCACTGCGTCTCTGAAGAAATGTTAAATCAATAAAATACCTAAAGGTTGCCGATGAATCAGACAGTGTTCTATAAAAAGCCAACCATTATTGCTGAGGGGCAACATAAGAGCTGAAGAAATATTTGCAAGGAAAAGGCCATTCCTCCCACCGGAGCCCATTCATATTCAGTCGCCTGACACATTCCAGCGGACACCGGTGGGCAGTACCGAGAGCTGGAATCGTATAGGCCTGCTTGCTTTGCTTCAGCAGCTTTCCTTGATGATGTAGGATATCTTGCACACTGTCAGTTTGATTTCTTGAGTGCTTCCCCTCACTGAGCCTGGTTTTTAGCAACATAATGAAAACTCAAGCTTGCATTGGCAATACATTCACCAATTAATGTTTGCGGTACACCAGTACCCATTTTTCCAGATGCACATTCTATATTCAGCCTTCAAAAAGCCACAAAATTATTCATACCTTGTAATCGTGAAATCAGATCTGGGCACTTTTTAACAACCCACAGTAGATCTTTGTTTTAGTTGTTTACGTACATGCCACAGGGATGCAATCTTCTTGCTGTGGAAAATATACAGAGGAGAATAAAATACTCCGTGAAAGCAAGCTTTGATATTCTGCTATGAATCCAGAAATTTAGCCTATTGGTGTCATAGAAGACCTTTGCTTCTTGTTTCCTTCATATGCTGACATCCCTCTTACTTAATCAGACTATCATACTCATCTGCCTCAGTTTTCACAGTAGTAAAAGTAAATGTAGGTGTCTACTTCCTGAACTCCTGCAAAGCACTTTGATCTTTTTAGGCTAGCAATTTTAAAAGAGGGCAAAGCACTCTAAAAGCCAGTCTAGTGTTGATGGGGAGGCTAAGCACTACTGGAATTAAAATGATTTTAATTTCTTGCAAAAGCTGAGACTAGAACCTGTATCTCCTGATGAACAAGAGATTAAGCCTGTTACAAAGCCCTCTCTTTTCAGTCATGGTAACGTACAGCTCTGCAGTAGTTTCAGAAAATAATAATTAGTTCCAGAAGAAGTGTGTATTACATATTTTATGTCTTGGCAACACAGTTCTCTATCCTGCTTTCCTGTTGCTAAAAATACAAATTGTTCATAACCATGCTTTCAATATCCATTTAGTATTTGCAAACAGGGTGTCTTTGACAAACAAGGTTTTTGGCTAGGCTTCAATGAGCACTGTGTTCAGCTCCATTACCTACAGCATCACAGCCCTCTGAAGATATATCCTCCCACTGTTGCCACCAACATAGACACAAAACCAGGTCTTATTCTCCTCACAGTCACTCTCCTGCAAGCTTCACGGCTTGAAAAAGCCAATCTCACCTACACTTCATTACTCACCTCAAAGAATTTGCCAGTTCAGGGGAATGGCAGATAGCCTTTAGGCTTTATATTTGTCTTACTTACAAATGTTGTTTAAGTTTTGCCCCAAGTCTTTACCTCTCTTCCCTTACACACTTCCATGCTGGATTCACTTCTAATAAGCGCTTGTTTAGAGATATAGGCACTTAGCAATGCCAAAGACAGCACTTTCAAACAGGTGACTTTGCGGGTGACTAAATGCTCACCAGCCAGACGTACATCAAAATTGTTTTCATTAGCCTGTAGGAATGCTGCCCAGAAAGACTTATGGATTCCGAAATCTTTACCACCATGTGTATTTCAACACTGTGCTTGCTGGCAGATGATTATTAAAAGCTTACTTTTACCTACCAGTTCTGTAGAACACTTACTTACAATACATCAGGTTTTTCTCCCTCCTCTGATAAACCTACTTGATCCTCACAATTTATGGGTTACAAATCTTCTCCATTTCTTCATACCTTTCCTAAGTTAGACTTTGAGGTACTGGGCAATGTCAGAAGCAATGCCAGACAGCATACTGCTATTGTCTTTCATTGTAAATACATCAGACATTTCCATTTAGCACTGCAGTGGGTTTTATCCCCTTGAAATTATCTTTTTGATTCCAATTACATTCTATAATTTTCCTGAGTAGAGCATTTGTTTTATAACAATTTTAAACAAGTTTCTGGAAAACAGTCATCCTTTTAGCCCTAATATTAAAAAAAAATTCCTCTGCTACACAGTATTTTTTGTCATTACACTGTATCCCATTTGTACAACCCTGATTTCTTGTTCATATTCAAACCTGATATAGGCCGTGCAAGTGGAGGGATGATGAGCCAAATTCACTCTATGCATCTTTTCAACCACAGGGACATTAAACCAAAAATGGATTAGGCCTAAGTAAGTAGGGTTCTACTGCAGGAATGAAAAAGCAGAGCATGTTGAATACTGAGTGTGTTGCTTAAGAGTGAACATTTACAAAAGATGAACAAATACGGAGAATCATTTTCCTTTTCACATATTCTGATGCCCAGAATGCCATTAACAACACCAACTCACTCAGTTTAACAAAGATAGGTGTTTTTGCCAGGTCCTCATCAAATGTAATGTTTATATCCTTCACCCACCATAGTCATTAGGATTAACACAATACCATAGTCCCACAAAATAACTGCAGATTACTTTGCCTTGTTCAACATTTAACAGGCTCTAAAATGGGCAGAGATCATACCTGGAGTGCACTTCCCCCCCACCACCACCAATTTCTGTGGAGCCCATCTTGTGGTTTTTATTGTGGTAGAAGGAGAAAGCTATGGGGAACACCTTAAAAATTGTCTTTTAGAAGAGCGATGCCTATATGTACAAGCTTCTAACATCAGGGTGAATCTTGCCACTGGTTTCCAGAGCTGCTAGGCAAACCCTAAAAAGTAGGCTGAACATATTCCCATTTCTTCCTCATGAGCCCCGATAAGCTGGGCATAGCATGACTCCTCCTGTTCAAGTGTTAAATGGAGGCTGGGAAAAGCAGCTGGCTCTTTGTTACTGTGATGCTGAGGGTACTACAGGTAAAAGACAGTTAAGGATCGAACTAAATCAACATTTCTGCAGTAAAAAATTGAGACGGTGGTAAAATGTGTGCAACTTTTATAGCATCATTTGTATGTTTCTTCAGGCTTGGGATATGGTATTGTAGTGATGTCACCCCTCTGCCTGAAGTGTGTCAAATCCAAAGTGTATAGGTTTTGAAAGAAACTGAAAGTTAAGAAAGATATATGAATGGTGAAATCTTTAAACAGTTGACGACTATACCTATAAGACCTTTTCAGATTAAATATTATGGCACATATCTCCATCTTTTTCTCCCTGTACTATTCAAAATTTTAAAACTGTCTCTGATTATGATTTGAATCTGAGCTAAGAATGTAGAGGCTGATCAGCTACAGCTGCTTTAGCACGCTTCTCAGTAGGTATAAATTGAGGTAATTCTATTGCATTTTTTAGGCTGAGGTTTGCTTTCTATCTCCAGAAGAATGCTGCTCTTGCAGCTGATGACTCAGAAACCTGCTCTGGTATTGGGATCAAGGAAAATAAGACTAGGCAGAGTTCACAGTTGCCAACTGCCAAGGACAGTCAAATTTTGGACCATACTCCAGGAATGAACTGCCTGAGCTCACACTGTGTTACTGGACAGGCCACAGAAAGGACTGGCTACCACTGGACTCTGACCTTAGATCCTTCTGATAGGAGCGTAAAGAATTAAGTGCTCCAGTGCACTCAGTCAAGCAAGGTCAGAAAGAGGAAAATTAATGTCACATTACACTTGGTCGTCTCTGCTAAGCACAGTCCAGTGTCAGTCAGGTTCAGTTTCAAATGAAGTTGTGTCAGTAGGGCTCAGGTCTTTGAACTCTTCCAATCACTCTTCTTGTCTGATTAATTTTGCTTGTCATTTGACAGCTTTCAGGTATAGTGGAGTTTGCTGAAAACCCCTGGCCACTGTGGTATAAAATAATGCACTGTAATTTTGCCATTTAATTTTAAATCTCAGCTGAAAACAGCTATTCCCCAAGCCTATAACTTGCTGTGACTGTCTCTTTCTGCTGTTATTTATCTCAGTAGCTGTATTATTTAACTTTGTGAAGCATATTGGAATATGGTTAATCTGGAGAACACTATTAAGTGCAAAATGAAGTGGTACTCTTAAATCAGATTTCACTGATTGCTTTGAAAAGCTTCTAAAAATTCTCACCTGATGCTTCCCATACAGTCATTCTTTACACATCTATTCCATAACACAACATGGAAGGAATTTTAGGCTTCAGCCCTTCTACTTTCTGACTCTGGCAGCTTCTGAAAATCTTTCAGATCAAAGAATAGATGACAGTTTGTCATCTTTGTAATGATGAGTTTTTAAAAGGTATAGCTAGTGCAAGGAGTTACAGGTACCTTTTCTGCATCAGTGCATCTTTCCAATTAAGTAAGACTCCCTGTTGCTGCAGGCTTGACGGGTCAGATAATGGACTGCAGTGAGATATGTCCTCAGCTGAATGTTGCAACATGGACAAAATTAATGCTGGGAGAAAAATGACATGAAAAGTAAAATTAAGTGGAATGATTGTAATGCAACTATGTAATTCACTTCTAAATTGTGAGAGAAATGAGAAAAGTGTTATTCTTTTAATATTTAATGGGCCAAGTTAATCCCTAGTTTATATAGTCTGTTAGAATCTAATAGATTGTTGAAGACCATTTGAGCAAGCAGCAGAACTTGGTTGAAAATTACATCCTTACTACACAATACTACAGGATTTTTTTTCCTAGGGTATAAAAAAGGATACATTTTATAATGACATTCTGTTCTTGCAAGGCTTTCATATTTAAGGTATTCCAGCCAGTCCATTCTTGCCTGGTAGAGACAGGATCTCTGTTTGGCTCCTGACTGCTGGGTAATGTATAACTAATTCTGTCACTGTTCTGCAATGTTCTCCCTTCCTACTCTTCAGATACCTGGTCAATTTAAATTGAATATTTCCTGAGCCTGGGACTGTCACTTATTGCATGTATTTACAGTAACTAGTCTACTGGTGTGCTCATTGCGGCTTGATCTTTACTTCATCTACAGCAGGAAAAATAAAATAGGAGAAATATGGAAAATTGACTTTGGTTGCCTTTTACTGCAGCAATGTGTGAACTTGATGAGTAACTAGATTGATGAGTAGGCTTTGGGCAAGGAGACACTGTTCACATGCAGTGTAACCAGTGACCCAGAACCATCTCAATATCCCAGCCTTGGCCACAGTATCCCACAACTGTGTGACAGAAAGTCAGGCTGCCCAAAATTTCTAGTCAGTTTTCAAGCTGAAGGAGTTCAAATTGCAATACACGCTCATGATACAAGATTAAAGCACCTTCTGATCAACCATTGTGATCAGCAGCTTCTCTGATATATAGCTAGACACAGATTTTAAGACCTTAAAAGGAGCAAAGGGTCTTACTTAAACATTCTTTGTGGGAAGGAAATATGCAAATGAATGAGTCATGGCTTCAATTAACATCAAGTGCACTCTAATGGCCAGCTTCATTCTGTCTGATTCATCATTTAAAGCTACATGTACTACTCCAGAATTAGTAACTAGGGATTCACTAGTGCAGTCATTCAACTTGCAGAGTTCCTATGCTGGTGTAGGACATGAAAGCACTCTAAGCCCAGGACTATCATGACAGACAAAGATTCAGGGTTTATAGATACCAGGGCAGCACACTGCATCCCCAAAGAGACCTGTCCAAAAAGATGTGGCCATGATGGGTATGTAATAGAACTAGCCTTCCTTTGAGCAAATAAGCCTCTTTGCAAGATGCATACAACAATAAAATAGAAGGAAAATATGATCTATACGAGAATGTTCTCATTTCAGAAAAATAATATATAATTAATCAATTCATCTCTGATCCTAAATTCCCTTTTAATAAGGCTTTGGCATGGAGAGGCAAGGACTGTACATTGACAGTTATTAGACTATTTCCTCTTAGCAATGAACTGATGATTTTGGACTAACAGTTAATGAACTTCAAAGTATTAAAAGCCATAAGATTTCCCTTTATTAATTCCTGCACCAAGTCCAATAATTGTGTGCAATTGAACTAGAACGAATCTTTCGAAAGAAAACATTGAATCCTGATTAAAAAAAATAGCAATTGTCAAGGAACCACCACTATTCTACATAAATGGTTTCCAATGATTAATTATCTTCTTTGTTAGAAAGGTGTACCTTATTTCTCTGAATCCCAGTGTCCACCATCATGGATAACTGCTACAAAATTATCTGGTTTGGATTCATCCAGGTGTAAAACCAGACCCATATCAGGAAAAGCAACTGATGTCAGGAACTGGACAAAATAGATCCCCACACAGCTTATACTTTTATTTATATCCAGTGGTTGAACTGGAGACTAAAGGTTTCCATCTCATGAGAGATGTGAATATGAAATCAGTTGCTGTAATCTTCCTCATTCAGGAAGGAAGGAAGATATTTTTCTGCCCTAAGCAGCAAAACAGAATGACTGAAAAAACTCGCTTTTGGTTTTATTTTTAACCAACAATTACTCACTTAAATGGGACAAAGCTGAACACAGCACTTGAGTACCAAGGAAGTGCTACCAAGTAAAAATTCACAGATCCTCAACAAGGAAAAGACCTGATTCATCAATAGGGGCAGATTTGAATGGATTTTGAGGATGTTACTGTCTTATGAGCTAAAGAACAACACTAAGAAATAATGTACATATGTATTTTATAGCCCATTGCAATAGTTTACAGAGCTATTCAGCCAAATTATCTGCCAATTTTAATTCACAACATAGACTGCAATAAGATATGCAAGCTTCCACCAGCAGACATCATAGCCCATCTAGAACCAAACAGAAATGAAAATGCTTCCAGGTACCATATTAACACTGAAAATTATCATCCTCCATTTTACCAGTCTTAAAATTCTTGAGCACTATTAGTCTGTCTGGATTTAAACTCTGAGAAGCCAAAGACTTTCCTTAGAAGTAAAAGATATCCATGGAGAAAGATCAAGTCTGAGAAAGAGAATGATCAAGGGTGAGCCAAAAACTTGCCAGTTCATCCTGGGCTGATGCTGTAGTGACTGGGAATATTGAATATAGTGGAAAACTGCAAGTCTTGCTTCCCCTTTGCTGAACCTCTTCTTACTCAATGGCCAGCTAAAGGGATACTGTAATTTCTTCATTAGCACTGCTGACAATCAGCCTCTGCTTTGGGCCAGGGGATGGAGTTGTACAGGGTTGTGCTAAGGAACAAAAGCCATTTGGATCAGGGTGCCAAGTCAGGATAATTATACAAATCATTGATTTTATCTCAGGCAGCCAAAGTATTTCTAACGGACTCCAACATTCACATTTATTCAGCCAGTTTCCTCACAGATTTCTCAAGTGGTAGCATGATAGGAAGACAGCAAGCAGTCACAATGAAATTTACTTCTAAACCAAGCATTACTCCCCCTCAGCTCCTTCCCACTTTTCACCACTGTTTACCCTGCTCAAATACACAGAATTTACAGCAATCTGTTTAAAAAAAAAAAAACAACAAACAGATTAATTCCTTTATTTCACATTAGAAAAAGATGAAGGTGGTGTGTGCAATTGTGCTGGATTTGGCTGGGATAGAGTTAATTTTCTTCACAGTACCTAGTATGGGGCTGTGTTTTGGATTTGTGCTGAAAACAGTGCTGATAACACAGGGATGTTGTCGTTACTGCTGAGCAGGGCTCACACAGAGCCAAGGCCTTTTCTGCTCCTCACCCCACCCCACCAGCGAGGAGGCTGGGGGGGCACAAGAAGCTGGGAGGGGACACAGCTGGGACAGCTGACCCCAACTGACCACAGGGATACTCCAGACCGTATGATGTCATGCTCAGCAATAAAAAGCTGGGGGAAGAAGAAGGAAGGGGGGACGTTCAGAGTGATGGTGTTTGTCTTCCCAAGTAACTGTTAGGTGTCATGGAGCCCTGCTTTCCTGGAGATGGCTAACACCTGCCTGTGGATGGGCAATAGTGAATGATTCCTTGTTTTGCTGGTCCTTGCATGCGTGGCTTTTGCTTTACCTATTAAACTGTCTTTTCTCAGCCCACGAGTTTTCTCACTGTCATCCTTCTGATTCTCTCCCCCATCCCACCAGGGGGAAGTGAGCAAGCAGCTGTGTGGGGCTTAGTTGCCAGCTGGGATTAAACCATGACAGCAATCCAAATAGTCATAATTTTCCAGGAACAATAAAGCCAGTCTACCTATGTGTCGTGGTTTTAGCCCAGCCGGTAACAAAGGACCACGCAGCCGCTCGCTCACTTCTCCTGCCCCCCTCCGGTGGGATAGAGGGGAGACGGAGGAGAGAAAAGGAGAAAAAAAAACCAAACCAGAACCTCGAGGGTTGAGACAAGGGCAGTTTACTGGGACAACACACCAAAAACAAAAAAAACAACAACAAAAAGAAGTTACAACAACAACAACGGTACTAATGAAAGAGTATACAAAAGGAGTGATACACAGTGCAACTGCTCACCACCCGGAACCCGACGCTCCACCACTTCCCCCACCGAAAGTCGAGAGAACTCCCCCCAGCCCGCTCCCCATATATATACTGAGCATAATGGCACATGGTATGGAATAGCTCCTTGGCCAGTTCAGGTCAGCTGCCCCGGCTATGCCCCCCACCTCCCAGGTTCCTGTAAAAATTAACTCTGTCCCAGCTGAACCCAGGACACTATGTTTGCATTGCTTTGATTGTATGAGGTCCAGAGGGCCTGTACCTTGCTTTCCTCCACCTTTGGCATGGAAATTCCCATGCATCCTAAATTTTACTAACAGATGAGACATGAACAGCAAGACGTTGCAGCTTAACCTGCTAAGATGTCTGCTGCTAGGCTACCTGCCTGAACCACAGTGTGAATAAGGTTAGTCAAGTTTGTAGTTCAGTGAGATATATTTCTGTGAGCAAACTTGGGTAGCAGACTTGATCTCATTCTTGACTCCAAGTTTCCCCTTACTCTGCATCTCTTCCTCTCTGTACTTGGTCAGCTGTTTATCAGCTTTGAAATACTGCAAGGATGAAGCACCTCCTTACGCCGGCTCATGCTCTGATCAACACAGCCATCATGGGAGAGGCTGATTATTGCAATGCACTTAAGCCTGGCAACCTGCTAAATGTTCTGCCGTACTGAAAATATACGGTGCAAACCTTTGGCAGATGCTGGGACAGAGCAGGCAAGATATGCCAAGTGCAAATAGCATGGCCGCAACTGCTACGAGATTACCCCCCCGCCACCACCACCAGGTCACATCCAAGGGCAGGCTGAAGAAAGCCACCCATAGCCTCTGAAAAGCATCTCTGTTTTTTCTCCAGCTCCCTGTAGCTGGTGCACAGGACCACAGGAATCTGTAACTCAGCGCAAAGAATATGTGCAACACCACTGCCACAGCAGAGACATAGTAGAAGCAGAGAAACTGGGGCTTTACTGCTAGAGACTCATGGGCCAAGGGACAAGTCATTTCATAGTAACTTCACGTTATGGGCCCAGATTCACCCCAGCTAACTTCAGGTTCTCCACTGAGGCATCTAATCCCTAGGCTCCCTCTATACCTGCCCTTCAGCAGACAGTGCAGGTGGGAAATAAGTAGTCCTGCCACTAGCCCACATGCTTCATTGGAGCATCTCTGATGAAGTGAGGTGAATAAGGAGCATGGAGCCCTTTCTTGATAACTAATCAACTGACAGCACTCCAGGGGTTGCGCTATAGTCCGCTACAGCCTGATTCAGCGGTGACATGGTGCAACTGCTAGCAGCAGTTGTAGTAGTGTCTGTTTGAATTGTTACACTAAGGACCCTCCATTCCACTCTATTAGAAAAAAAAAAAGTTTAAATAATAGTTTCCAGTTTATATGTCTAATTTCCCAAAACACAATTGTCCCGAAGATATGGATGGTTAGGAAGAATGGGTTACCTGTCAAAACTACCCAAAACTTTACTTGTTTTGACACTGGATCTAGATATATGTTAAGTAGTGAATACACAGCATATGAACATAAATATATGGCTGAATACTAATCCTTACTGCTGTGTGGCAAAATCAATAAAGAAGGCTTTTGATCTAACTTAAATATAATGCAAGCAGTGAAGTGTGTCTATGCATTTTAAATACACTGAATGCATAGTAACGTAATTTTTTTTCATTATTTCTTGTATGTAATACAGGTGAGTTGAGCATATTCAGAATACACTAGGGTTTTTTGCCTGATCTCGCAGAACAGTTGCATGTCATATTATGCTATGAATATTACGTTTGAAGTTTTATTCGGATTTCTGGTTTTCCCTACTTTCAACAGAATTAGCTGTCAAGTTCATGTTTAAAATAAGTTTGGCCATGAAATCGTTCTATAAAAAAAAACAATAGCCATTCTCACTATAAAGCTGCACCTGGTAGACTTTCCCGTCAGAAGTGCTTCCTGAAAGACAGTGGACAGAATACAGGGGACAATGAATGTAGTTTGCAAACCAAGCGCAAGAAGTAACATACATAAAAGTCCCCCTATTTTGATGGTCGAAACAGTCACTGTTACAATTTGGGTGCCTGAAATTTTTATAAAGTCAGACAAAACAATTTTAGCCGGTGACTGTATGCTATCTAAAGTACACGTCATTACAGGGTAGAGGGGTTTTTTAACTACCAGATGGTTGTTGCTCCGGTTGTGCCAGCCTAGATACGTGCTGACATCTAGTGGTCCTTCAGAGAATCAATATAGTCCAAAAGTTTATTAATTAGCACTAAAGAATAACAACCTCAGATTCAAAAAACCCGTTTTCCCCCTCCTCTCCCTTTTCCCCGCAGTGCATTTAATAGTGTTTATAGATAACCGAATTCTAGTGATTATTGTCCTTTTCGATATTTGTTCGAGCTGACGTTTTCTAAAGCACTGTTCCCATTAACATCATGCTGAGTCCTTTGGGAAAATCCACCTGGAGGCATTTCTTGACTGACAATCACCACGGTATTTAAGCAAAGACTGTAAAATTGAAAAAGAAATAGATAGGAGTGCAGTTCTGAATGTCTGGAGCCACAGTATGATCTAAATTACACCTGATTTCATCAGAGACCCCTTAAGCTAATTCATACTAAATTCAGATCAAAATTTGGCCTTAAATTGTTATTTACCTATTAATCTAAGAAAATGGCTACAAAGACCCTTAAAATGATAATTTAGTTTACTACTATATTGAAAATATCTTGCTATATTTTAAACTCCAATGAATATTTATGAGATAACAGTCAAAACTCTACTTAGAAACCCACTTTCCACAGCATTTACTCCACCTTCATTTAGCACATATTTCTGTTCATTTGCAAAGCCATGCATGTAGTGCACCCCCTACTCAGGATAACTAAACTGGGAAGAAAGTATTAGAGCTTTAGTCACTGACTCAAAGTAGACTGAAAGAGGAAACAAAACCAGAAAATCAACTGCCTTTAGGAAGAACCGATTCAGGACACCTGACTCCTGCTTAGTTTTCAGTTGATTTTAGAGTTCCCACCACTAAGAAAGGCTTTTATTACTTGACAGATAAGATAACTGGAGGTTTTACAGTGATGTGTCTGGTCAGAGAACCCCAGTCCCCAATATGACACATTTAAACCCTAAAAAGAAGGCTTATACCACCTCCAAGGGGTCCCTGAGGCCATCTACAACCTGCTTTGATTTCCAGGAGATAGTCTTTCAGGCTAAAGGAATAGGCTGTTGCAGAAGACCCCAGGTCAGAGAAAGCAAGAGGAACGATATGAGGAACTAGCACTGAAGAGATTTATTTTGGAGGAAGAAAATGGAAGCTGATCAGAAAATTGCCTGGTAGCTTGCGTTCATGTGATGCTACTGTTTCACACAAAGATCATCAGTGTACCTTCAGTGTTTCCTTAACATGTATCCACCAGTGTCCCTAACAACCCAGTGTGCTCAGTTCCTTATGAACAGGTCATTACTTATCACTTGCATGATGTTCATTTTGGGGGTATTACAATTCAAGTGGCTGCTCAGCTGATACCCTATAAAGAGTCTTTCCACATAATGTTATTCTTCATTTTTTGCCTCAGTGCAAGACCTGCTCATGATTTATTGGCTGTAGCAAAGCACAAAGCCATAATTTTCTTTTATTGAACTCACTCTGGGTAGCCATCACTCTGCAGAAATGCAGATGGTCATCTTATTCTTATTCTTAGTGACAGGATGAATGCCACAACTCTGCTGACAAAGACAGCAAAGCAGTCATTTATAATAGCAAAAGGAGCGCTCAATTTAATATCTGTGTTAACTGCACATAGTTAGGCATTTTGGATACAGCTTTTATAGGATCCAGCTCTGCTAATACTTTAGGACATTACAGTATTAGGGAAAATTTGCATAGCATGTATGCTGGCATCCAGGTGTAATTTCTGTGCTTACAGCAAATGAAACAGAACTACACCGCGCAGAAAAAGTTGGCCCCCAGTTGAACTCTGATCATAGTCAGCTTTTATTATGTGTATTTGAGATACTGCAGTATAATAATTTGTCTATCTCTTTTCTTACTTCACATGTCAATTTGCAGAGGCATCCACACTGCATATGAAATTCTGGATCAGAACCTACCAGCCTAAGTGAATGAATGTAGTTAACTAGTTCATTGCCAATGGAATTAAGGAGGTGACTTGCAGCTGCCCTTCCATCTCAGAAAAATGTGGATTTAGGGAATTGCTGGGGCCAGCATGATGCACAAAGTGCACTTTCTCTGTTCTGGGGTGAGAAGTGTGGCAGTGAATAATTCACAGCACCTACTGGAGTGCCCAGAGACATGCCCTGTGATGACCAGTGAGTTTGTGGAGAAAGAAAATATGGTGTTGAATATTAAACAGAAAGGATCAGGTGTTTTTTAATAAGCACCCTGCCTGATCCTGCCAAAGGGCCCCCATGCAGACCTTAACAGCTGAATCTGGAATGTGCTTCATTTCATCACAGAACTGGCTATTGCTACAGCAACAGCACTTGGAGAATAATTCAAAGAAACAAAACACATATGCAAGTCAAATCCAGGGATTAGAGTATTTAATGTTTAGAATAAGGGAAGCTTTACCTAGCATATTCAGTGAATGGATTCAGAGCAAAAATACATCCAACATCTGCTAATGCCACATTTTAGTATTGCTTCTTCAATCAGAGTAAATTATATAGCTTAAGTGTTCATATCACCAATTAATCTCTCCTGAATCAGATCTGCATATTAGTTGCTTGAAATAGGGTTAACATAGTCATAATTGTACAAAACATGAATACCATTTTTCATAATAATTAGCTAGTCACGTTGCCTTTTCTCTCAATTTGTCTAAATGTTCATATGTACATTAGAAGTTAGCAATTAAATTTTATCCATACAACATCTTTCAATTACTCCATTGGTCTGTCTATAGCATCCTCTGCCTAAGGCACCAAACCTGTGCAAAGTAGAGGTGTTCAATATGCAGTGTATTAATTTCCCCAGAGGCCCATTTGAAAGGGTTGGAAGTCTGTTCCAGCAAGTGCATGGCAAGGAAGCACATAAGGTATTTCCCACTTTGGAAAAGGCTCAGCGAGAGGAACCAGGCACACCGACCATCAGGTCGTTTCCTTGCAAGCTGCGAGCAGGCCAGGAGCTTGCTGTGCAAGGGCCAGGGAGCCTTGCAGAGGAACTGCATTGTGCTGAAACTACCCAAGCGTTATAATGTTCTTCCATAGCACAGTTTGATCTCGTCGTTTGCTACGAAGACCCCAAAAGTGACAAGGAGATAATTGCTCTGACCTCTGCTTGTTGGAAGTTGATAGAGAAGAGAGTTGATAGCAGTACCATGAACTGTCCTCATGTTTCATTTGCTGATGTGCTGTAAACCTTTGACTTGCTGCCAAAATTTAAGGTTGCCTTATGAGATAATCCCAGCCAAGAAATTCAGTTTATATGCATCTTCCTGCCCTTCTGCTGGAGACAGGGGCATGATGCAGTTAGCTAAGAAAAGAAACACAAAAACTCCTGGGCTATGAATAATGATCTTGAATCAGTTCTTGGATTTGCAAAATGGTGATAATACTATGTACCCTCATGTTAAATTTATAAAATACTTCTCCCCTGCTGGAGTCTCTAAATCCCTGATTAGATGACCAACAATTCCCTTATACATTTCCTGCTGGTTTTAATAGCCTATCTCCATCTTTTCAAGGATACTTTCCTTAAAAAAAGAAACAAAAAGAAACTAAAAGAAACTGCATTCAGAAACAAACAGTTACAGCTGCACTCAGGAAGGGTATGAGTTGGCTTGCAATAATAACTTTAAAGATACTGTAAATGCTTTATTAATCCATGCTGTTGACAGCTTTGAATGCCAAATTATCTGTGTTGCACTGAGCCGTGAAACTATCCCATGAGGTACTAAGTCCACCTTGAGACAGCAGTGAAGCCAAAGCTTTGATTCTCAAGGCTGACTTGAGCAAATCATTATTTTTAAACTCTTTAATCCCTCATGCATCCATAACACATAATTTTAGTAATGCATTTGACTTAAATTTCTTATTACTTCAGAATTCAGTCCAACTTCTACTGCAAATAGTCAGAGGCTCCAGAGAGCAGAACTAGTCCTGCTCTCCTGCAATTCTCCATTGAACTGATGAGATGACAGAAACAGTATGTCATCAAGAACCATAGTTTTACCTTCTTTGGATGCTTTTTTTTCTTTTACTGTATTTCAGTGTAGAATATTCTGGAGGCAAGGAGCACAAGGATGGGGAGTCTGGAGGTCCTAAATTTCAGTTCTTGCTCCCACACCAGTTCATGAGATTCCAGCTTAACTCTTAGAGTATTTTCAGATGCAGCAGTGAGCACCTTGACCTGTCCACCTTATCACCTTTGTTTGACTTCTAGAAAATTACCACAGATAACACACTTCATACCAGACAGCATCTTACATCATCTCAGATATACTAAGCTGACAATTCAGACTTTATCCATGCTGCTTAAAGCTCAATGCCCTGAGTGGCATTGCCTGGCCACTCTACATAACGTTTGGCCCAGGGTTTCCCTTTGGTCCCCTGTAGTCGCCTCATAGCCTGAACGCATAAACACTATTTCATTGCATATTATTCTCAGTTCAGAGCATTTTGAATAATGTGATGGCTGTGTCACAACTCATCCAAATAACATTTTTATCAGCATGAAATTGAGGCTATAAGTTGCACACTCCGTGGTGTAGCAGAAGCCTTGAAGGTGCAAAGCATCCTAGGATGTCATTTGAGGATGGGGAGAACAAACCTGGTCCTGACAACACAAAACAGTGTCATGCTGCAAAACAAGTATTAAGCATGAGGGACAATCAGCAGCCCCAGGACTTCATTCCCTGGCCCTAGTCTCTTCTGCAGTACAGACACAGCCATGGAACCTTACATGCTCCAGCTGCCCCAGTCCATACTGTAGGCTGTCTACCCGCTACAGACTGTACAGGGCTGCCTCGGGCTGACTCCTCCTCGTAGACATATCTCTTACGCAGCCAAATGCAAACTCAGTTCCTGCCTGTAATGCAATGATAATAACATTTACCCAATTACTTTCTGTAAAGTTCACCTTATCAGTGTCAATACACCATTCACTGTATTGAAAAAATATATCTTTTCTGTGAATACATATCCTGAATAAAGAGAGTAAACAGAGAAATATTTTATATCAGTGCAATTGCAAACTGTACCTGTGATTTTGGCAGTCATTTGCCAAGTGCTGTAAAACTCACCCAGTTCTGAAACTGCCCCATCTATTAACTGTTAGTTCAAAATCAAACGAGCCCTTTCTGGCAAAAATAATTCGTGCCTGCGTATTGCCACAGCATTCTGCTCTCTCTGCAATTCCTGGAAGGACAGGTTGGAAAGGAAGCCAGGGATGCTCAGCTGCAGGATTTCCCCCACAGACACTGCCTATGGAGAATATTGCCAGCAAAGCTGAAAGAAGCTGTATGTGACTGATCAGAAATCCTGCATACTTCTTGCTTGGCTGATCTAAACGCCTGTTAATTTTCATGGTCCTACCATAACTCAAACATCGTGCCAGTTGAAGAAAGCTTATTCTGTATGATACACGGTGTCCTGGAAGAAAGCCTGTCACTACTGTCTCAAGTTTACATTGCTACCACGAGTCAATGAATCTCAGTGAACTTGACAATATCTTTTGAAAACAAATTTCTTACTGCTCAGAAAAATGTCACGTGCTTTGTGTGAAAGGGATTGATAAAACAATACCTTGCTTTGCCTGCTCTGTGTTTTTCAACTCTTCAAGTCTTCAAAAATCTCCTTGCTAGAAAAAATGAGCTGAAATGTGGATGATCCTTTTCTGTTTATCAGAGGTATATATTGCATATACGTGCCAGTGAACCTGTCTTCTAAATAGCATTTGGAAAAAAAAAAAAAAAATCACAATCAGCTACATGTTTCAGATTTTTGCTCTTGCTTTAAGGGAAGCTAGATCAAAAAGATGGGGCAAGGCAGAATTTTTTTTTTTTTTTTTTTTTTTAAAGAGAGTCAAATTTACCAGCGTAAAGCATCATCATTCATCAGTGAACACTGTTTCCATTTAGCACTGCACACATGACAAGGGCAACAAGTCCACTCAGACCAAGCAAGGGAAACCAGGGAAAGGGTGCTTCCATCTATCACCCTGGGAAAAAAAACGAACGCTGTCCCTCTGGGTTATGTTCAGCAAATATCATGCCCTTACAACAAACTTGTTTACATAAGCTGAAAAAAATGACAGTTCTCCCACCACTGGAAAAACAACCCACAATAGAGGGAAATAGCAGACACCCTCCCATGCACCAGGTTCTCAATGAGCAGTTTGGTGTGCTTGCTTTTAGGTGCTTCTGATGCTATATATCTCCCTGTCTACTTGGGACAAGAACCTAGCTTCTACCGTAAGAGGCACTTTGGTATAAGACACACATTTTCATGGGGTGCCTGTCAGTAGGTCCTTCTGTGCTTCTTTCACTAACTTCTCCTGCAGAAAATGCAGAAGTCAGTGCTAATAACAATTCTGACAACATCATTTCAGTACATTGCAGACCTTCATGCTTAGACGTCTGTAGCTTAGCAGCACCATGCGGACTAGCTTTGCAACAGAGGATTAACAATATGACCTCCGAATCACATTTACTTGGCTAACAGACTGAGGGCTAAGAGGGAGACAAGAATCAGAGCTCTCCAGATGTTTGATATGATGAATTTCCATATTGGTGTTATGGAAAAGATAGAAATGGAAAGGAAAAGGAAATGCAGTGAAACTGTCCTTTCACAGTTAAAACAAGCCATAAAATAATTGCTAATGAAGAAATTCACATACTATGAATACAGAATTAGTAACTGTAGTTCTTGTAAGAGAATCAATTAAGATCAGCATAATGGTAGCAATATATAAGTTTATATGACAGAAAATTATCTTCAACAGTTCATTAATATTAAAAAATAATGTGTTGTTAATATTACTTCAGAAAACATTCTTGAAATGTTTGTAGGTATATATTTTTATGTTATCTAGGTATTTGTAAGTCCTTATCACTATAGAATACGAGCACCTTACAAATTCCAAGGAGGCTCATTGCTTTTCATTTACCTTTCTTCAAGGATGAAAGAATATAAAGATAATGAAATAGTCAAAATGCTCTACATTTTGTCTATAGCTCTGCATATTCACTATAGAGTTAAAGATAATTCTAGTCTTCCTGATGTAATAAAGTCAATCAAAAGCTTTGCTATTTTACAAGAAAAGATAAGAAATGCACAACCAACAGCTGTTGAAGCCAACTGAGAGAAATAAATGTGGCTCCATATTCTATTTCCACTTACAAACTCTGCCAAAAACGCAGCAAGGAACAAGCTGAATGTGACTTAGAAATGATCATGCTATTTGTACAAGGAGGTAGCTACCTATTAAGACAGGCAAAAGCTTCATCCTACTGCATCCTATGCAGAAAGGAACACTGCAACCTGCCATGCAAAAACAATGCCTTGGAACTGCAGGCAACTATGGGATTTGGGGAAAACAGAGAGGTTGTATAAGCCAGTTTATTGGGAAAGGCACAGAAAGAGTTTATGCAGTTATCAAAACAGTCAGACAAGCTACAGATTCACAGCCATATAAAGCCCAATTGCAGCCACATGCTGAACGGAGAGAACTGAAGATTGGTGAGACATTTCTTCTGCTGTTGGGTAAACGTTAATGACATCCACAACGCTATTGAAAAGGACTGAAAGAACGGGACTGAATGTCAACCAGAACAGGTAGATTCCGTCTCAGGAAGGCTAAGCTAGAAAGAAGTGACAAGATTTCATAATGGAAAGGTGTGAGCATGGGCAGCAGGGGAAGAAATTCTAAGACGTCTCTTAATTTCCTTCTCATGTCGTCATCCCTACTTCCCATGCAATTTTGCCTATTTGAAATGTCCTCTCCTTCCAGTCTTTGTCCTTCACCATTCCTTCTCCTAATAAATGCTTCAGTCTTTTAAAGTCTGCAGAATCCAGCCTGAGCTATGAAATTAAACATGAGCAGCTTGGAGAAGAAAGAACAAGTGGGAAGCCAGAGACAGGGAACCATTTAAATAATGGAAAAAATGCTGGCCATGGAATCAGAAAGTGGGTAAGCACATCCCTCTCCTAAAAATCCATACACTTCCCAGAATCCTCTTCAATTCCAACTGCCTCTTATGTCTGCTCTTTCCATCTAACAAATTATAGGTTTACTCTACAAAATGTTATCATCATCACTCCCATGAACCTTCTCAAATCTATGGTAGCTTCTGCAGCCCTTGTAGTATGCTGCTTAGAAAACAAATGTACTACATCGTGTTACTTGGGAGATCAGAAAGATAGGGTGAATAGGGACATTCATTCTTTGCATTAATATTTGGTCAGCTAAAGCTAAACAATGCACACAGAAATGGAAAAAAATTTTGAAACACTGACTTGTGAATTTTAAACCATTGCAGAAAGGAATACGGAATTACAAATTTTCTCCACTGCCTTGAATAGATAGATACATAAATCGTGCTGTTCTTTCAGAACCACCCCATAAATAAAATCACTCACAGATGTGTTGACATGCCGTATTCAGAATCAATAAGTAATTTAGTAATAATGCATTCCGAGGTGTGTGAGCTCTACAATAGGCAGTGTACAGAAACAGGGTAATATCCTTTTAAACAGTCTGTGAGCCCTTTAATGATCTTCACTCTTGTTCTGTGTCCAGAAGGCTTATGAGAGCAGCTGCATATAAAATGAACTAGCCTCCACCTGCTCTGTATGATTAATAAATATATTTAAGCAAATAACCAATAAATTTATTATAATTATGCATATAGGCAAAAAAATGTTCTGTTTTTGCAAGTCCTTATCAGGCTTACGTATAAAGAGACAACTACATAATGCTAGTATAACAGAATATAGCTAATATTATTATTAATATATTGTAAATATAGTTAATATAATTCATATTTATTATATTGCAAGTATACCTATAAATATAATATCACCCAGTTCCAGATGTCAGTGTTTCCTTTGAGCTGCTCATGTTTGTTTGGAAAGCATGTTCCTGAGGCTGCTTTAAACTACAGTCTCAAGTTTTCACCTTTTGCACCTTGACTCCTCACAGACCCTTGAATCTCAAGCAGACCACAATCTGAGAAGAGTTATCAGTTCTAGTTAAAAGGCATCTCAGGATAAACTGGGCTTTCTGCTTAATTATAGTGTAGTATGGAATCATTCTGTACATCATGCAAGTACAAACAAGTACAAGGACAGTGGAATATGTTGTCATCCTTTGTCTACAAAAGAATGGTATAATGGAGGATGGTCAAGTCTCTAGTTCATTGCTGGATGGGTAGAAACAAAGTATGGCATCTTTTGACACATAGGAGATGCACCTCCTGCAGGGCACTATGTAGGTATTCTATAGTCTACACTAGAAATGTACCTGATATAACATGAGTAAATATGAGATTTGTGGTCTACAGATTGCATTTAGGCAAGCAGATACAGAAGCAAAGTAAAGCTGGGTTTTTAATGGGATTTGTAGCACCTTGGAATCACATTCTGTGAACTGTGGATTTGAACTTGAAACTTCTAATGCAGTATTACCAGACTTCTTGTTTCAAAGCAAGAGATGACCTGTAACTGATAAAGTTCAGGAGACATTTACACCCACTTGCAACATGCGCAGATAATACTTAAACACTGTATTATATTTGTATAAGATTCTAATGCATACATATCTCAAAATTGAGTGCTGTAGAGGAGAGACATATGGGTAAGAGACCATAATTTCTTTCAAATGCCATAAATTCTTATATTGGAATGAAAATATTGCATGCTGTCTGTACAAGATACTAATTCATTCTATTTTATATATACACAAATATTTAATCACTTTGTCAATTTAAAAGGTTTCTGCCTTTTCACATTTTCCAATTATTAAAGTGAATCAATTACTTATGAAAGGTTACATGTCGCTAGTACTTTCCACATGGGACTAAGGACTGTGCTCTTTACTTTGTAAGCATCAACATTGTTTATTTGGACCTGGGTGGCCCCAAAATGGCAATCACTGGGGCTAGCTCTGAGTTAGAGAATGTCTTCACAAGCTGGGATGTCCCTGTTGTGCATCCTGGCAGTAAGTCCCAGTCTGAGTATAGATGAAGGACACACGTATTTTGTCCTCTCTTTTCCTATGGAGGTAGTTGGCGCAGTTCAGATTGTAGCCCTGGGCGGGTACAGATGTCTGACCAGCAGAGTAAAACACGCTGCCCCAACAGCTATTCCCCACCTCTTCCAAGGAAGCAGCAGCCAGCCTCATGGAAACATCCCACATCCATCCACTCCACAAATTCAACAGCAGAATCTTGCAGCTTTTGGACAGGCAGCGCCAAAGTACATGTGCAATTTTAAGCACGTGAACTGATGAGACCTATTCACAGTACTCTGCTAAGTGAGATAATACAAGGGTATTTACAGCATATCGAAAAATTCCCAAACCATCTCATCAACATGCCACAACTTTGGCACAGAGATACTAACATAAAAGAATTATTCAAGCTCCAGCTGTATTCATCCTTTAGCTGTTTTGCTTACAATTTCCACAAAACTCATCGTCTCTACTAGCACATTTTTTTTCATTAGTAAATAGACTGACACCATGTCAGTCACCTACTGGCTATCAAAGAGTAACAAGCTCCACTTCTACTGGCATGGGCCACCTTTTTAACTGGCTTTGATATGAATGCATATTATATGCAACAGCACATACACAAAGCATATCTTCATTAGATCCCAAACCGTGCACCAAAGCTGCATTTAGAATCACAGAAAAAATGCAGCCTCTTCAGAAATGGAAGATACATTGCCATGGCAGGCACAATACAGACAATGCTGAGGGAAGGAGAAAAAGAAGTCGGTAGGGTTGAATTAAAAGTTCAGTCCAAATGCTTAGCAGTGTGAATGCAGTTGTCTGTCAGACAAAGAGCATAGTTTCCAGTACTGTCAGTCATTTACCATAGAAAACGAAAAAGTTGCTTTTTGAACTGGTCAGAGCCCAGGAGATTTCACATGAAATGAAAAGCAGAATGAAGAAATGCCAAGGAGGCAGCGAACTGTTTAAAGATCTTTCTGTTACCAAAAAAAAAAAAGAGAGAGAGAGAGTGCAAGAGAGACAGATTGAGAGAGACCTTTTAAGCTTAAAAAAAGGCCAGAAAAGAAATATAATTTTACATAATTTCTTATGTGCAAACATTCCAATTGGTCTTGAGCACAAGGTAATCTCCTAAGAATTGTCAAATAGAGCACACCAGTAAAAGCACTTTCCCAAGTTTTATTGCAATTCCTTAAATTTTATGGAGGCAGTTAAAAGGGATGTGAAGCAAAGAAGGTATTCCCTTAGCCTGTTATGACAGACCTCACAAATTGTTTTATTCTAAGGAAATAGCTCTACCTATTTCCTCCTGTATACAATAACAATGCCTAGGAAATAGTTACTTTAGTAAAATAATTGTAAACCAGGATTCTTTTTATTTTATATCTGAATCAGTCTGCAAAGATATTGCCAGCATTAAATCCCTGACATTTCTTGGCCATGTAGAAAATTAGTGATGGGTAGGCATATCATGCTGCTGTACCTCTAGAATTACTACAAAAGACTTAGCAGGACTGGAAAAAAAATGAATTGTAGGGGAAAAAAAAAAATCTATTTAATCCAGAAGCATATTCAGACAGATAGCTTGAGTTTTGGAGGAATGATTTAAGATTTAGTCTTTCCTTTATATTTAGCTAGTTTTTAGAGAGAAAAATGTTTCTGGAATATCTTTACAGAACATAAAATCAGAGGTGAATAGCAAATCCAAACAAAAGGAGAAAGCGTTTGCTATTCAGTTCTGTAACTCGGTGAGGAAGAGACACTCATTGTTCTAGGATGTGTGTGCCAGATGAATGTTAATCTTTGCCTTGTTAAGATATCTGGCCAAGTTTTCTTACAGGTGCCCCAAATCATATGATTCTAATTTGCAGACACAGCACCGTACACAGGCATTCAGTCAAGGATTTCCAGAAGGTCAAACAAAGGAGATACCAACTTCTGCTCAGCAAGAAGTGGATGCCTAACTCATTTAGGTGCTTTGGCAGACCCAGTCTGGGGACACAGGCAACCCTGAATGCTGATATTACGGTTGTATATGACAACAAAATATTTGAAAGGGCATGTTTGAAAACATGCCTGTACAGTTCAGCATTAGCCTTTCAAAGTTTCACCATTATTTCTTCTACAATCATTCAACAGCTAGCTAGTTTAGTAGCTAGTTAGCTATTAAAAAAATGCATCAGTCTTCATGAAGGTATTTTTTTCAGAAAGTGAAGTTTGTATCTAGATAGAGCTTTTCACCTCAAAACCAGAGTAAATTTCTCAGTCGTAGCAGTGATATTGACTCCAGGACACAAGAATGGAAAGAACAGCTGTACCATGCTGGATCTCTGCCATACCATTAAATCTGCCACTGGCCAGTACCACTCTGCCTAGAGCAGAGTGGAAGAAAGTAAATATTTACCCACAATACTGCCCCAGCTTCCTGCAGTTTATTGAGGCAGAGGTGAGAGCTTTTTGTTAAGCAGCCCTCCTTGGATTTTATTCCATGAATCTGTCACTGCTCCATTAAAACCATAAAAGTTTTCTGCATCTTGTGGTGATAACTTTCTTGACTGAACTACACATTACACACAGAATTGCCTCTTTCTGCTGTGAAACTAACACCTAATTTCGTTTGATGTCTCCTATGTTTTACACTAGAAGGGACAATGAACAGTGTCTGTAGTGACCTTCTTTACGTCAGGCTTTATGGACTTCTTGTATGTTGTCCCTTAGTCAACTTTTCTCCAGGCTAAACAGTGTTAGCATACTTAACTTCTTCATATTATGGAAATTTTTCAATACCCATGATTATCTTTGTTATCCATCTCTCTTTTTCAGTTATTTTACATTTTATTTGAGATGGAGGAACCAGAACTGTTTAAAGCATTCAAGATCCAAGCCTAATGTGCATTTATACGGTGGTATAATAATGTTTCCTCAAAATTGTAAAGACAGCTTGCTTTCATCATATAAAAATATAGAGATAAAGCATCAGGACTTAGAATTCAGTAACTGTAAGTGGATTTAGACAATATTTTAAAATATCCTTGCTGTCTTGAGGGCAATCTTATTTTCATATATATCCAAGAGAACCTACAAATCACTACAATCCAATAACTAACAGAGATTGACCTGCATTACTTCCTGTTTTATTCATAAGGCAGAATCACAGTCCTTCAGCTAACACACATACGGTAGTTGCTACTAATTCTGTCAAATTATTAAGTAATGAGATAACACAATGATCAGCACATTAGAAGAATCCAGATAAAATCAGGGAGAAGACTGTAATAACTTACTCTTTACCTGTTCAGTGCTGAGGTCAAACACGGGACTTGGCATGAACAACCGCTTCTCCTTTCGAGGAAACAGAGTTAATCAAGTTGATCCAAGTTTACAAGGTCCACCAATAAATTTCCCTTGCATTGAAGCCTTCCACCAGACAGATGACAAAAAATGTTAAGTTCTCAGTTTGGTTCGTTCAGATATTTGGATAACAGAAACGAATGTTATATGACTGTGATAGCCTGTGTTCCGTAGCAGCTCCTGACTAACAGCAGAGTGGGTAATGCTCCATGCTGAGGTAATTTGGCTGTGAAATTCCCCATGACAACCCAATGAAAGTTGTTATATCTCCTCTATCAAGTCTGGTGGCAGAAAACTACGTCTTCCTCTTTGAATGTTGTAAAAGTGTTATCAGGTTGAATGGGATATTCCATTTCATAAGCAAAAGATGTGTAAGTGAGGTGATACACTGAGGCAGAGTGCAGCTTCTCCTCCCTGGATCGCTTCCTCACAGTAAAGTGCTTGCGGAATTGCGTGTTGACAGGTCTCTTCAGACTGAAATAGGGACAAGACAAAGTTGTTCCCTCCTCATTAACACCATCCTTTAGTTATCAAGCCCTCAGCAAACCACAGCAGAAATAACCAAGGGACTTAAGGCTTTATGCTGGAGGGAAAAGACAAGAGAGTTGCGCTAACATACACATACAGATGGTGTTCACACATTTATAACTTAGGTTGTCAACTGGTCTGCAAGAAGTAACACCAGACCATGATGTTCCAGGTTGCAAGGTCAGCCAACAAATATCCTGGAAACTACTCCTCAACACTGCAGAAAATCAAAGGGAAAATTAACTAGCATTTTTCAGCTCCTGTGATCTGTTCAAAATTGTTTTATGTAGGGACATACATCATTCCTTCTTGTAAAGAATATCTATAGTGCCAATTTCCTACCAACACTATACAAACTGAGACAAGAATCAGCTACCTGGAACTAGATATATATTACTTGGCTGAGCAGACTAAATGCAATAAAACCAAACTGATTCCCAAGAGTATTTTAGTTATTGTATATACCACCTTTAACCACTTCTCAGTCTTTCTTCCAAGAATTTAATACAATTTCAAAGGTTTGTGGGTCTTACAAAAAAAGTTAAGGCTAAGATTAGCACTAGGAGAATGTTTTCTAGAGAAAGGAATGTCAGGATATATCGCAGGATGTTCTCACTCAGATATCTAACAAATAAGGACTTATTTTTGATAAACTGCTGCACTGGAACTGAGGATACTTATGTTCAATCAGCAGCACTGCCATCAGCTTCTTGCACAACCTAAGGCTAGTCAGTAAATTACTCTTTTATTCAATTCTTGTCAGTGAGGACAATAATAGTTAATTTTTCCCACTTGTGTTTATTTGGACAGGAAGCCATTTGAGGCAGAGACTCTTTCTACCCTCATGTATATAAAGCACCTATTGCAAAAGGATACCCATCATTTGTAATAGGAGTAATTGCACGTATTATTTCCTCCAGGTATTCCCCTGTTCTTTGAAAGTAAACTCCTGGATCTACAGGACAGCTATGTACTCACCACTAGAGGCAAGGTAAAACTGCATGTAAAAAGAGATGCCTGGAGGTAATATGAGTATGAAGATATTTATATGTTCATGTTACATGTGACTGCAACAGGTCTTGGCAAGACATTCCAGTTCATTTAAGCACAGAATTAGCCCTGATTAACAGTCAACTTGCGTTAACAAATGCCACCTATTTAAGTTATTCTGTATATTACCTGTAATAAGAACTGTTGTGGCTAAGACAATAAGATGTAGCAACAACAGAGAAAGACTCTTTTACAACGGTGATTATTCTGTGAAGGCATGAGGCACAAAGGTATCACAGTTATATGGGACTTCTCCCCTTTGTTTATATATAATTGCTATACATTAAAAACAGACAGCAAGTGCTAAAAACTTACACCTCTGGTTAAAGTGTAGTCCTTGCCCTACAGTATTTGCCCTTTTCTAAAGTATAGTCAACCAATACCCTTTTTTGATTCTAAAAAAAAAAAATTAAGAAAATGTTATTCTGAATGGTAACTATTACAAAATAAACTCTTGCCAATCAACACAACAGAGCAGTGAAAAGTGTTCAAGAGACTGACCGGTCGCTGTGTCCTGTATGTAGAAAATGAAATAAATGAAATAAAGTATCTTCAATAAAAGACTGGGGAAAAAAGGAGAAATGGATTCTTAAAATATATCAGCATGATTTTAAGTATGACTCAGCTGCCTTTACTTTTTTTTTTTTTCCCTCCTCTCTCTGTGGAAGGCCAATCCCTTTCAAATCTCTGAAAAGTCAGATGGTCAAGTAGTATAAAATCCTGTCATCTATATTTAGAGTGCTTAGAAAATTGCCTGTAGAGACATTCTCTTGTCATCAGCACAAACATGCAGGGCTCTGGAATGTATCTGCAATATCAGTCAAAACTAAAAGAGAAAACAGAAAAGTGAAGTAAGAAGAAACGTAAGAGAAAATTATTTTTAAAGCTATGTATGATATAGCATGATTTAATAATGTCAACAATTTGCACGAGTTTCATGAGCATTTGTACTTTTGTACTGTCCTACAGAGGAATCACAGCATTTTGACTAATACAGAGGACTGAAACTAAAATGCATCTGATATGATGTCAGGGAATTCATGCTTGTCAAGTATAGGCTATATTATTGACAACTGACCTTTATATTTATTTATTTAATGATCTTTAGTTCTGCTGATTCATTTCAGAAACATAGTATAAACTGTACTTGTAGAAAATCTTTTCCTTGTGAATCATTAGCTGATGCCAAAATCTAGACCCTGAGCTTCATCCCATTGCTTCAGCTGCTTTTCAACTTCTGTGATTGACTCTTTCATCAAAATTTATATACACTACAAATTGGATCTAAAAGGTGTAAGATCACACCATATTTTCTGAAACTATTCCTTAAACAACCCTTCACTAGGATATTCTATGTGTTGCAAGTTTATGATACTATTTTAGACTGTAAGTTATGAAGTGAACTTCGGTGTTCAAGCGCTGCTTCTATATCCTATAAAGGGCAATGTTTGGAATATGAACAAAATTATGGTCTGTCACTACAAAATGACATTGTGTTATCAAGATATATCTGGCAAGATGAAGCAGTTGGATGGGGATCTAAACACTTTTGATATTCATCCAAAGTGAAGAAAATCGTATCTGCTCTGACTGGTTGAAAATTGTTTTGAGCAATTTATCAGACTATCGATGCCAAAGTTAGTGTTGTGAAGTACAGATTGAGACAGTGATTTTTGGTCTGGAAGACAAACTTTAATTCCAGTATCAAGAAAACGTAATAATAACACACATTGTTGTAATTCAGATAGCTGTCAAATTAGTTGTGCTGTGAAATGAGACATTAAACGCCAAGATACTTTGTTAATTACTTCAATAGTAGATGATGTACCAAGTATGCCTAGCAATGAAAGTATCCATTATGGAAAGCTGTAACTTAGTGTAAACTAATGCTGTTTGTTTCATCTGAATGGCCCTCTCACTGGAAAGAGCTGACACACACTATCAGAACTTGCCATCAGAAAAATTGTTTCAGTTGTTACTTAACTTTTCATGTAGCTTCAGGATTTGTTTCACCTTTGTCATTCTCTGTGAACCCACCACCTCTGGGCTTTTTCTTAATGGTTCTCCATACTCCTCCCCATGCCTAGAGTGTTATATCCCTTCTATCATGCCAAACAGTACCATTTTGTTCTTCCTAATCCCACTGCAAATACACATTCTACCCATCTAATCTGCTCTTTTCTCTCTTCACTATTTACAATAGCAGTCATACATAGAAGACAAGAAAACTAAAATAATACCTTGAAATTAACAGGATGCGTTCACTCACCTGCACCATTTTATTCCATCCCTTTGTTCCCACCCCACAAAGTTGAGTTTTGTTACCCCTCTCTGTTCTGCTACACAAAGATGCAAGGATCAACCAGAATCTCTCTGTCACCACTGGCGGCTCACTTTTTACAAAACTAATTCACATTGTGAGACTGAAAACTCACTGAAGCAAGGATTGCTCATTTTAAAATATCTTTTAAAGGCATTTTGTGCTCAGTTGCTCTCTCCCATGCCCTGATTCTCTATCCTGTCTAACACCATGCAGCCTTTCTCTTTTACCTGTGAAATGTCACAGTCCACAGCCCTCAGTTTCTACTCCCTCCTCCTTCTCAGAAGCACTGAAAACATCCTGTTTGTTTGGTCCGTAAGCAAAAGTTGAAAGAGGATGTCTAGAATCGCAGTCAGGAGAAGAGATTTTAAAACTGGAATACCAAAAGGAAATTGAGGGAAATGCCATATGAAATACCATATGAAATTGAGGGCTCCTTTCAAAGCCCTGTAGGCCTCAGCTAGAACCCTGTAAGAATTTTTAATTGACTTCTATGCCCCCAAAAAAGACAGGGACCTAAAGAGCTTGGGAAGAAATCCCTCCCTTTTAAGAGAAACTGAAGAAGTCAAAGGTGCTTGCTTATTGGCGTTATCCACCCAGTACAATGGAGCCTGAGCATTCACAACATACAATGGCTGCAGTATTTGAATTATATAAAGCAAATTATTATCATGCACTGCTAAGCCACTTCTGACCCAAAGATTCAAAAATTATGTAGAGAGTCACACACACACCCCTGCCCAAAGGTAGCCAAATCTGTGAGGTTAGATTGATCCACTGGAATCAGTTATATAATTCAAGGCTGGTTTGGATGAAATTCTGGCCAACATAAATATGCAAATTTACATCAGAGTTGGGGGCTGCATTCAATTCTATCACTAGTGAACAATGAGATGATGTAAAATAGATTAAAAATCATCTTGCACTGAATGAGGTGTTCTCATTCTCCTGGTTTTTCCTTCCACATTTTCACAGAAAACATCTCACAAATTAACAGCTATAGATACAATGATAAAAACATACAAGGAAAAACAAATAGAACACAGTCAGTACACAGAGAAATGCACTGCACTCAATGTCTCCTATTTTTGAGTTATACTTTTAAGTTTGACATCTTACAATATCCACCAGAGCATTCCTCTATCTCATGAATGGAGTCACAACCAGTTCCTCCATGTTTGAATCAATTTCTTAGAAATTATTTTGGAGCATAAATTACAACATACTTTTTCTTCAGATTAGCCCATTAGACTCAATAAAAGTCTTTTAACTTTTATTAAGGTGAAACAGTACTAAATAAGCTTTATTCAACCTGGAAGTCAACTGAATTCTATTAAGCTTGATGATCATATGAGATCTATAACCTTTACTTGTTCTAATCTCAATTTCTGATCTATAAAATATTCTCTTCATGAATTCTTATAGATTGCTAACAATGCTTTTTTTTTTTTTTTAAAAAGGAGTTTACTTTCAGCATGCCTTTAATAGCAGTGCTTACATGTACTGCAAGGACATTGAGCACTCTGAAATCCCCATTTGCTTTTTTCTTTCTAGGCCAGTCCTGTTGTGGTGTTCTCCAGAAAAGCTGAAGAGTGGTTTAAAAGAGAGAACGTTTTTCTCTGTTGTTCAGGCTTTGATTTTTGTCTGCTCAGTAGAATCACCGATATGCTTTGTTTCACGTATGTTTTGAGGAGCTGAACATCAGAGTTCAGAGTCCAAGCACAGAAGACTAACACAGACTATTTCTATTGAACTCTTTCTGTAGGCACCAGGCACGGAAACTCAGCAGGATGTTTTGTTCTCAACAGTTTTCAGAGCCTGTTTATAGACAAATGTCTATATGTGTATTTCAAAATATCTAATGCTTTCAGGTGTTTTACTAACCTCACATTTCATAAGGGACTCTCATTTTCCTTTTTCCCCAAAATGAAAAAAGCCCCAGAATAATATTTATATATAAATATATATTTTTATATAAAAAGTACTTACTGCAAGAGCACAACAGGGTCTTGCATGAGAATTTAGCTCAAGTTAATCTTCAGTCTTATACCCCAGGTCTCTGAAAGGCCAGGGCAGACTGTGCTGTCTTGGCCACTGCCTGTTCCTGCCAAAGCCTCTCACAGTGCTCACATAACTCACAACGTATCAGTACTCCAGGTAGCATCTGGTTGTAATACGCAAACAGGATTTAGGAAGCAGAAAGACTACCTGGATGATCCCCATTGTCGTTATACATCTCTGCAAGGTCAGGCAAGCACAGTATGACCTAGAGACATTAACTTTGTGCCAGCTGTTCTCTTATTCCAGGAAAATAATCTTGCTTTAATCTTATTTGCAAGAGTCTGATAAAAGAGAACCATTCATCATCTACTTTAAATGAATAAATCTCATTTAAAAATCATTGTGATGCAGGTTATATGTAATCTATATTGTTAACTTATCACTGCAAAAGCTGACAGGCCTAAAATTAGATCGTCCAGCTGCATATGGATATGGGGAAGTAAGATTGAATACCACACTGTCCCTCTGCTTCACTCTGCTCTTTGGTGGTGAGGAAGGGTGAAGTCAGAAACAAGCACAGCAAAGAGCAGGATCCGTGCATATTTCATTCCTTTGAAAGGTGCTTCAGGGCCCTCCTGAAACAGAAGGAAAAGATGCTGTGGAAAACAAAAGAACACTGAAGAAGTCAGTGAGGTTTTTTTGGTTTGTGTGTGTGGTGGTGATGGCGAGTTGCCTGTCTGAAGCCAAATTGTTACCTGTGTTACAGCCTTGTTTCATTTATGTATACAGCTCACTCGTTAGGAGCTATATGTTAAAATTGGGGGGGGGGGGGGTGGGCTCTAGTTTGGGTTTTGTTTATTTAAGTGACACAGGAGTTTTAAGACAGTTTATATTTTGGACATTACAGCAACATTTTCAAGGCTGACAAGGGGCATGTGAAACGAACTATGTGGCAAGACCTCAAGACTACTAAATCCATAAGTTGCTGAAGATAAAGGTTCAGAAGACATAAGAATGTGAATTTCCTGATAACCAGACACTTCATTGACAGGTTACATCTCATTTTCAGGCTTGGTAGAAATAATACAATAAAATATGATCTGTGACCCCCTAGAGACCTTACCTGAGAAAATGATTAAAATTACTTGTTTTTGCAGTAACTTGTGTTCTATGTGACCTGAACCTCCCTCTTTTCATCTTGCGTGCACACAGAGGCACGCAGTGGTTGAAATCAGCAGGTGTGTCAGTACATTACACTAGTAAGTGCATGTACGGGCACTGCGTGTATAAAGGAAATGAGACAAACGAGGATGCCAGGACTTCAAGATGTCCATACAAGTATTATGAATTCCTGTTTTGACCACTGCACTTAAGACTGCAAATAATCTTGTGTGCAGAAACATCTAGAAAAGATTGCGTACCAAAAGATTGAGGATCTGTGCTATCCAAGAACAGTCCATGCAGTGTTTTGAACTGAATGCAAAGACAACCACTGCCTTGTGAAAGGCCTCTGTCTTTGTGTATCTCTCTCTACTGAGAAAACTAATGGAGGATGCTTAATGCCACACTTATCTGTCTGTAACATGGGAATTCTGCACAGTGGAAAGTTAGAGAAACCAAGTGTTAAAAATGAAGCCTTTTAAAAAAGGAAGCCTTGTAACGTACGAAGCCTTGGGGAGGTAAGAAGAAGCTTTGGGAAGGAGGTAAGAGGAACATTATTTTATAGCAGGGATGCTGGTCTAGCTCCAGGAACGACCAGGGTTAAAGAGGAGCTAAGCTGGAAAGATTCAGCATCTCAGGAGGTCAGTCATGAGCTGCAAGAAAGTAATTCTGGACCATCTCAGAGGAACTGATCCAAGAGCTCAAAGGATGCTTCAGAGTAGTAAGAAAATTGAGGCATAGAAACATATCCAGGATTTATAGTTTTGCTAGCTCTTTTTTTTCCCATGCAATTAAGTACTGGCACTTCCAAAAGGCACAGGCATAGCATTTACCCCAGTTTTCTGAAGAGTTATACTGTAGCCCAAAGTACACATGTAGTTGAAATTGTGAGAAAGGGTGCTAAAGGCACACAGATGTTTGGAGATGTTAGGGTTAGTTTTAAACCTAAGCTAGCAAGGCATCAGAGGCATAAGGGAAGAAGCAACTTTACAGTCCATTGGTATGCACAGAAGTTTCAAGCTTATGAGCTCAACAGAATAGAGCCAAATACAGCAGTCTGCTGAGTGTCAGGACTGCAAAGACTTGATCAGACCCCTGATGAATCATTAGGCATGTCTTTTCAAAGTAAGCAGGCCCTCTGGATTATATAACTACCCAGCTAACCCAGACTCAGAAATGCTCTTGATTAACTTTCAAGCACATGCAATGTGCCTGAATCATTTAACAATCACTCCCGTCCAACTTTTTACATGAATATTTTGTGTAAGCATTATGAGAATATAAAGAATACAATAAAATTATGCAAATGTATTTCCTTGTGTCTTTCTATTGGGTATCTGTGCTACTTATTTCCACTATACACCTAGTATACAATTTCTTTTTTTTGGTAATTATTACTGTTCCTGCTGTCCTTGCTCTCTTCAAATCATTTTGCTGTTCAACAAATATCTGCACTGCCCTGTACAACACTGCATTCTAAAAAATTAAGGTACCAAAGCAACCCATGATAACCTTTCACTCCAGCCACTCTTAATTTTACACACAAATATAGCATGCAACACAGATATACTCTCAGCTCCATTTTCCTGGGTGCTTAGTCTTGCTCTGGTGCCAGTGACAACTTAGTTTCTGACTGAGTTCACATCAAATAAAATGCTTGTCAGTAGAAGCGAGTCTTTTCTGAGTGCATGTAGTACAAGGGGTACAAATTCTCAGCATAGTAGCCACTCAATTTTAATTCCCTTTGCAGACATACTGCACAAAGCAGGAGGTAGCCTTCTCCATCTCATATAAGCCAACTTGTATTAGATGTGCTGTTAGTGCATACTTGAATGGTCTCACAGAGACAGCATGGCATACCTGTTGCCCTTTATACTCATAGCCTTCCCACTAACTTCTTATATTGACAAGCTCTAAGCGACATCAGATATGGACCAGAAATAAAGAGAAATAACATGACAACAGATTATTCATAATCTAGTCAAGAACAGGTCCATAGAGTACAGTTTGAGAGATCTACCATCTTGTACAACTCCTACTAATCTACTTATGCCAAGTTAGATACTTGTAAGCAAATCTCTAGACAAAAGTTGACCAAAAAAATTTCAAAAAAGTGAAGGTTAGGGTCTTGTTTATAGGCCACATACATCATAAAAAAAAAATCTATAGATTTAAGGCATGAGACAAAAAAAAGAGCATTATGTCTTCCTTTGGCTTCAACATGGGATGAATGTTATTTACTTTCTTATTAGCTTCACTGTTTGAATCTAAGATCAAAAATAGCACTTTTGAGACAAGGTCAAGATCATGCTCCATCTTATTGTTAAGGAAACAGCACACAGGGTCATAACTTGTGTGGTTTTGAGATTTTACTTTCTCATTGCAAGGTCCCTATTACCATGGATTCTGGTAGCATAATGCTTCATAAAGCAACTACTGAAATGACTGCACACAGAAATCAATAGTATTTCTTTCACCACTGATACAGGTGATTGAAATACATCTCATAAAACTAAATTGATTAGGGGGAAGTGAAGGAGTAAAGACTAGGGGGAAAGCAAAAACTTTATGAAGTACCAAAATTCTGGCATGTGCAAGTAAGAAGATCATTAACTATTTTTTTTTTTTCTGTTATTTTGTCTTTACTTTTAATTAGCGTCTATTTAGTGTTACTGTCCAAAAGCAGTTGAAACTGCTTGAAACAGATACAAGTTTAAAGTTTAAGATCCTGAAAGACTTAAAAGCATAAGGGGGGGCGGGGTGAATCTCTGTAAGAAAATCTTTTTTAGGTGATCTTTTAATGATGCATTAAGTTTTTGGATACTGCTGAAGCCTAGCAATTAGGCAATTTAAGAAACAAACAGAAAAAAAAATGGGATTGCCATGATGCCAAGTAGCATTGACACTGAGAACACAGAAATATCAGCATTACAGACTTTATAGTTCTGTTATTCTCACTGATATTCCAATCAGTCTTTCTGGTCTATTGCACTTAGTCATACAGGACAGTTTTACATGATCATGTGTAAAATGAAGAATACTTATAAATCAAAACCAAGTGTTTGGCTGAAAGGCAGCCATGTTTTTCTGATCAAGACAACTTAAATGAGCTCCAGACTTTTCTATACTCTAAATATAAACTCCTCTGCTCCCAATTCTTAGTTTTAATGAATCTACTCTCTAGGAGGAAAAAAAAAAAAATAGTCTGAAGCAATGAACAAGAGCTCCTAAGTTTAGGGACCATCCAGAGATTTGCTGCAGTTTATACAGACACGCATGTACAGCCCAAAGCAAGGCCATGCGGGAATACTAGAGTTATTTCTATTTAGATACATCAGCAAGGCTAAGCAGCTCTGGCAATGTTATACCCTGAGGCGACTATATTGTTTCCAGTAGCCCTAGTAACTCATGGGTCCCATGGACATATCCTCATGATATTCTTAGTGATCTCATTACAGTATTGGCCCATTCTATTAGTCAAATAATACTGAGGCTGTTATGCCTCAGGGCTGCACTACACTACTTGTGTTGTTCTGGAAATCAGAAACTGAAAGCGTATCATACCTTCCTATTCAAATGGCCAAGATTTCCTTCTGCTGGGATTACCTAACTCAGATGCCAGATGGTTCCCACCACCATACAGCAGGGAAAGGTCTAGATATTGGTGGGGACAAGTCAGCACTCAGGCAGGCTACAGCAGTCATCCAAAAAGATTGCCAGCCACTGGACTAAACAATGTTCCAATTGGTACAGAGAGGCAAAAACTAGATAAAATCCAGATGCCACTTAGCCTCAAGGCAACATCTTCCAAAAAGATCTCCTTCTAAAAAGAAAATGTGGAAAAGGCAACCAGTTCAAACCTGCCACAAAAATCAGGTTGAAGAAAAGAGTTACATATACTCTAAGAATAATCAATGGGACTGGAATAATTTGGGGGCCGAGCCTGCACTCTATTCCCTGTGCTCAAGCCTTTAAGTGAGGCCATCCCTTGAAGAGAAATGGCACTCCGCAAAGGCAGGCAACTTCCCATGTGGCTTTTAAGATTGAAAAGAAATAGCATAAAATGCAAGTGATCCAAAATTCATTATAACAGTGAAAGCAAACTATCTTTTTTGAGGGGAGAGAGGACCTGTTTGTTTTCTTGCCAACTCACATGGTTTAAAGAATGATCAGTGACTAAGGAACCTAATTTAATTAGGGAACTGAATAACCTAATAGCAAATGCATCTTAAATGGAGTTGACTGCAAAATAATAGAAGGAACAAGATGAACTCCTTGCATACTCTGATGGCTTGTACCAGTAACCATTTAGAAAAAGAATTAGACATGTTTCTGAAAAGCACAGTGTCCAATGGCAGTATAAAAAACCCAAATAACTTTTTAGCCTTCATTAAGGAACAGATAACAAGCAATCTGGAAAATATCAAAGTGCCATTATATAAAATCAATGGTACAATCACATTTAAATTCTGGTCATCCAATTTCACAAAGAAACGAAACAGAAATGCTAAGGGATAGGGAAGGGAAATAAAAACAGTTAGAGACACAGAAATAGTTCCACATTGGAACAGATTACAAACAAAGAAGAAGAAAGATAATAATTCTTGTTTGGAAAGCAAAAAAACCCTGGGAATACAACAGATCTATAAAATAATGTATAGAAAAATGCAACGATGGGATCCTAGCTAATAATGAAACATACTAGAACAGAAGAGATTTTTAATACCAATAAAACACATGAAACTCAGTTCCACAAGATACTGTTGAAATAAAGAGTTCAGTAGGATTAAAAAGGGGAGGTATTGCTGCAGGCATAAGAAAAGTCTTCATCTGAAGCTACCTAAAATAAATACATTTCAGTAACACAAACCTGCTTGCTTTTGGGTATTATTGTGCATAGGGATATTACTGCAAAATTGTCCATGAAAGATTAGATATTAATCTTTCTCTAAAACAGCTAGCATTGGCTACTGCTGGTCTCTGGAAATGCAGCTCTAGATGGATCTTGAGTCTGATCAATTACAGCAACCCCTGTGTTACTTTTGAAACTGAATAGCATAATGTTTCCACTAATAAATTAGTAAATAAACACTTAAATTGACCCTTTAGTTCAGAAAAAAAAAAGTTAAATGCAAAAGATGACATCCCAGGGAATTATTTGTAAAAGAGGGAAATAAAACAACAACAACAAAACACCAAACCAAAAACAAAGTACCAGGAGCATGATACATATCGATGAAGGTCCTGTTGCTTTGAATTGCTTAGCACAAATAACTTTTGCCAATCTGTTCGAGAGCTACAAAAGCTGAAGACTTCTGAAAAATATGATTTATAGTAACTTCTGCAATGACAGTGCTTTAGCTAAATGTTACAAAGGCTAATCATTTCTCCTGCTTCCCCAGCCAAGGTTAGCACTTGATCTCACTCATAATTGAGCTACTACTTCAGGAAGTGAAGTACACTCCGAAGGTATTCAACTTTTTATGAACAATTAGGACAAGGTTTAATGATTCCAGGTTTTTCCACCCCCCCTTTTGGCTTACGGTAGAAAGTTTCACACAGTATAATTGAAATAAATGAGATATTAAACCCTAAAAGTCAAGGTACATACAATTAAAAAGTAATCACTTTTCACTTCAACTACCTGGTAGGACATGGCCTTATAAGTCTCAAAAGCCACATCATTTTAAGTGACTCATTCTGTCTGCCCTTTATTTACAAATTACTAGCATTATTGAAGTATGTCTGCTTTGATTATTCCACAGACACTAACTAATAGAGAAGTTTGAGCTTCCAAGCTCATTTGACAGAGGTTCACAGCTCAGACTCAAACCAAGGTCTCCGAGATAAAATGCACTTATTTATCCACTAAAGCCATCTACTGGAAAATCAATCTCTCAGATGTAATGAGTTGTATAACAAGTAAATTAGAGTACAGATTACTCTGTCAATTGGGACACATAACTTTCCTCTGTAATTATTTCATATATGGTGCATTGTATTTGGCACTGGTTGCTTTGTCCAATTACTGTACATTTTATTTTAAATGAACAAGAAACTTCCTAAAAATACCTTGGCTTCCACTTTTAAATGTGCGTGAGCTAAAACAGTGGCTCTGGAGAAACCAGAAAAATTTCCTGCTCTAGCAGGAGCTGGCATTGGAAATAAAGTGTACAGTGTAATTAATGTGCCTGTCCTTTCTCACTTCAGCCCTGCTACTGATATGAAAACAGTTATTTTAGAATAGCTCTAATCAACATTTATCCTAGTCACAAGAACAGTGTGGATATGGAAGGCAACATGAAAAATTATAGCTCAAATCCATAACTCAAGAAAATATTTCTATTTAAAAATGCAGCTAAGGAGAATACACAATTAACTTCATGTTGTTCTTAAAACATCCATGGACTAAGAGCACGCAAACCCTGTTCAGGTTTGCAGATGGCTGAGGCATCTAAAGACTTGTTACACCTGTACTGACACAGGAGTATGCTGTGAGTTCAGGACATACACAGGCAAAAACATCAGCTTTGGAAGAGGAAGGTCTTGGGGTGGGATGGGATCCTGGACAAACCCAGAATATTCTGAATGCTTGAGAAGCCTGTACCATAGATAGAGGTCCCACACTACTGAAGATAAAGGAAAAGTTTGGAGTCCACCCATGTTACAACAGTAGCATGAAGGACCAGCAACAATCCGAGACCGAGAGCTCTTATGTTGTGCAAACCTCTGTTCTCAGGATGGAGATACCAGAAAGGATACAGTATCTGCATCCCAGGAGCATGCCTGCAGACTTACGGATTTGAGTAGTGCCTGGACACTTACATTCCAGAGGAGTCTGAACATTTGGTTCACTTCAACTAGTTCTAATAGTATTTATTAGCCTTCTGTGTTTAATCCTATGTTTGCATTTGAACATATCCAAGATTCACATCTGTTTTTTAAAAAAGGGCTAGGATACTGCACATGCATAGTTGTGGAGGATTATATACCAGAAGAACCCACTGGAAATCCCACATCACCATGTATGCATTGATTCAGTTTTTTTAAAAAAGGCATTTCATATTATTCTGTGATTTGCAGGTACTGAATATAGAAAGGTTTTCCTCACTCTAAGAATAAAAGGACTGTGTTGTCTGTAGTTCTAAAGAACATCTTTGTGGACAGAGATAAAAAGTTCACTTTTTTTATGTTGTTCATTTGTTCTTCAGCTCCTTCCTTTTCACTGCTGCTTCTGATCCACCACCCAGAGAAATCAAAGGAAGATTTTTCTGATCAGTGCTCCTCTGTCAGTGTCAGATACAATCAAAGACTGGGAATTTATTACATTACAAAGTGTTGGGATTTAGTGACAGATCAGATCAAATCAGCTAGGGGAAACTACCACGGATCAACATTTAAAGTGCATTGCCTTTTTCTTGAGTAAAACCTGGCCTGTTGTCAAGGAAGAAAACTTTCCATATTTTGAAACTCACTTTGTCCTTTCAAACAAAGTCACATTAAAAAAAACCCTACAGATATATAAGATAATAGT
Source organism: Haliaeetus albicilla (assembly GCF_947461875.1). Classification (NCBI taxonomy): domain Eukaryota; kingdom Metazoa; phylum Chordata; class Aves; order Accipitriformes; family Accipitridae; genus Haliaeetus; species Haliaeetus albicilla. The sequence continues at coordinate 35,148,014 of NC_091484.1, read as the reverse complement.
TAGTTGTTTGGACTATCTGTTCAGTGGGAATTATTATGATTTCTTATTTAACATGCACTGCAGAGAAGGTACTTTATTGCCAAGGAACCAAAAATTATTCTAAACCAAAGCCCTCCTGTACCACCAGTAATACAGAAGAGAATTTACATAAGTATGAGCTATACTTAACCTCCGTTCTAAGTTCATTTTACATTACCTGAGCGATGTAAAGAAGTCATTGTGTTAATTAAGATAAGGCCATTTCCCATCTTCAAAAACCTTTACCTAAACATATTCTAGACCTCTAGTCGGTAGCTCATGTGTCTCCTTCAGGCCCATCTACACCATGCAATGAAGTAACACACAAGACTCTCTAGGCAGTTGTCGTGATTTAACCCCAGCCAGCGACTAAGCACCACACAGCTGCTCACTCACTTCCCCCCCCACCCCGTGGGATGGAGGAAAGAATCAGAAGGGGGAAAAAAAAAAAAAAAAAAAAAAAAAGAGTAAAACTCATGGGTTGAGATAAAGACAGTTTAATAGGACAGAAAGGAAGAAAGTAATAATTTATTATAATACTACTACTAATAATAGAAGGATTGGAATATACAAAACAAGTGATACACAATGCATTGCTCACCACTTACCGACCGATGCCCAGTTAGTTCCCAAGCAGAGCTCTGTTCCTCCACTGGCCAACTCCCCCCAGTTTATATACTGGGCATGATGTCACATGGTATGGAAAATTCCTTTGGCCAGTTTGGGTCAGCTGTCCTGGCTGTGTCCCCGCCCAATTTCTTGTGCCCCTCCAGCCTTCTTGGTGGCTGGACATGAGAAGCTGAAAAATCCTTGACTTAGTCTTAATACTACTTAGCAACAACTGAAAACATCAGTGTGTTATCAACATTATTCTCATACTGAACCCAAAACATAACACTATACCAGCTACTAGAAAGAAAGTTAACTCTATTCCAGCCAAAACCGGGACAGCAGTAAATCCAAATGGCACACCACAGGGCTGTGTGTGGTGACTAGCTCAGGTCAAGAAGCTATGTCTGAGGAGCTCAGGCACCACACTGGAACAGTGTGCCCATCCTGCTCCTGAGACCAACTGGCTCAAATACCCCTGGCATAACCGTTCTCTCAAATTTCACAAGGCAGGAATCTTTCTTACTCTTTCAAACCCTCTTACAATCAAAAGTAATCAATTTCCGGCAACAGAGATATAAGGCAATAAAGCAAGGACAGCTTTAGGGTACTTCTGCAAATCATGGTTTAGCAGATCTAAAAAAGCAGCAGCATAGTTGTGCATTATAATTCAGCTGACAGGAATCATGACTTCTTCACAGGACAAGTCCCATCAAAATCGGAAAGATCACATGGACTTTAGGTGCTGATATTGCAAATGACAGCACACAGACAAACTGCTGAGACTACACACTGTCCCACTAAAAATAGAGTTACTTTAAGATCCCCCTTTCTATCCTGGTCCTACCAGAGCTACATTTTGCAGTCTTGTAGTAGGATATTCAAATAGGGGCAAATACACAGAGGAAATTATTCATCTGCTTGTGGTTTTAAATACTGGTTATGATATTCTGCAGTCCTGAGCTCTAGTCAGTAAACCGTATCACACACAAGTTTTCCACAATAAGCATGGTATAGACACATATACACTGTGCTAAAGAGCTTACAGCGTAATTTTCAACTTCATACCCGATATATGTCACTCCTTTTTAAAATAAGAAAACTAGCTTTAGATGACTGACCCAAGAAAACAAACAACAAAAAAATACAATGGAAACAGCACTGTATTTTTTTTTTTTTTTAACCACAACATAGGTAGCAAAGTCACAGTAGGTAAGATTTGCCATAGGCAGGCCACTTCAAATGCAGAAGTTCCTAGTACTTTGTCTCCATTGGGATCAGACCAACAAAAAGTGAAAAAGCCACAGTCCTCAGCATGAAACTGCAGGAAACAAAGGTTCTGCCACTCTCACAAATGAGCCATGAGCTGGGCACACAGAGTGATCTCTCCACCTGGGCAGGCACCAGCTCAAAGTCTAGACACACAACAGAGCGGAGCTTCAAAACTTTCCCAGTCATTCAGCACTCAGCAGGACTTCAGGTACAATTCACCTGTTAACCTTAAGTAGCAGAAAACCAGATTACATGAGGAGGGTCATAACAACTTTAGAGTACTCTGATCCTAGAATGATGAGAATTCAGCTGATTCAACCTGTCTGCCCTTATGCTACTCTTCCATCCAGTTTGCTGCTAAAATTAGATGACTTTTTCACCCTGTTTGTAGGCATCCACAGTATAAACACTGAAAATATGGAAGATGCACAGCCTGAACAGTTTCAATTTTGCACATAAAACTGCATAAAGATCCATTCACTTCCTTCCTAGCAGTCACGCAGACACTTTTTCCTGAATATTAATCATAGGATCTAATCTTGAGTGTCAGGTTCAGCCATGCCCTAAAACCCTGAAGAAAGCACTGTTGAAGTCATTTCTGTTTTAATGCAAAGGAACTAGGTGTGGGAGAACATTCAGGAAAAGTAATCCAAACTCACTTTTTAAGTAGATTAGTTAAACTGCATTAAACTGGCAAGTGGATGCTTTTACTCAGAATGAAAGTGGCCTTAACTTGGTTTAGTTTAATTTGCTTTGGAAGAAGATCAGGAATTAATCTCATTTAACTAATCCACTTAGTCCATTAATTACTTCTGATTCTTGAGTTTTCCAGTGCAGACAAACCCACTTTCATCTTAATTGTCAGTCTGAGCTTGCAGATCTAGATGGAACAGTTTAAGGAGCATATTCCAGATACAGGTGTCTCCATGGCTAAAACTCATTAAATAATTTTGTGATCTTACCTAATACAATTCCATTGCAAAACAAAAGAGATTAATCGCCTTCAGCGGTCTACGGAGTAGGCCATGCGTGTACTAAATATAATAGACTAATTTAAGGCAGGCTTACCGGATACTCTGTTGCTCAAGAAGCTTTTAGCTAATAATGGTTGGAGGGTTTGTGGGTTGGATTGCTTTATCAGCTGAACTGGTATATTGAGAATACTAAAAATGGATCTCAAAAGGAAGAAAATACAGAACCTTCCTCTCTGACCTTACACTAGCCTTGGTCTTCCTATCCAGGTTTTTAAGAGTTCCTCCTAGAGCAATTGATATGCAAACAGGGTAGATGCTCTGAGGTAGAAACTTTCAGGTAGCCCTGGGGCAGTGATCCATCACCTGAAGATGAGGCTGGTATGAGCCTTGCTCAATATTTTCAAAGTTTTTCCATCTATCACCTAAAGCGAGGTCAAATATATTGATTATTTCACAGGGCTTCTGAGGATGGAAACTACCATTAGATTAGGGGAAATCTGAACAAGTCACACAAATGCAAATGTTAATTCATTCCAGGAAAGAGAGGCTGAAGTCAAGCCTACTGCAGTTACTCATTTGGGTTTTGTGACACTTGTTCCCTGAAGCAAGGTTGTGATACATGGCTGACAAGTAGAGAACAGCCCTACTGTTGCCAACCCAGCCTAAACATTACCTGCAGCTCCCACCCGCAAATGTGGTTTTGGAAAGAGAACTGCTTATGCTCCAGGGAGAACTTGTACCTCCACACTTCTCACTGTCGCAGCTCTCTCAGGGAAGGGCTGCTTCTCTCCCTGCCTGACATCTCCACTGATGCCAGCAAGCAGGACTGAGCGCAACGGGGGCCAGCCACTTTCCAGAGGGACTGCTTAACCCAGGTGGAGAACAGCAGCTTGGAGCAGGATACACTAAATCCATGCTGATGTTCCTTCTGGCCTCCAGGAAGAGGGACTGGGAGGTGTGGACTCCAGCATGAAACTCGAAAACATGAGGATATGGTACAGATGCCATTTTGCCCTAGGAGCAGAAATATCTCAGTACAGCTCTGCATATAATTGCCATCTCACTGAAGTACTTCGAAGATAGGCAGCAGGAATTGTCAGGTTTCAGATAGCATCTGAACAGCATGTGACCCTCGCTCATACTCTGCAACGCAGCACCAGCACAGTGCCCCAACTGATTTGTACTCTGCCTACACCAAACTAGACTTACTCTTAGCAGAAAAACCTATTCATGGCATGTTAGTCTCAGCCTGCATTCCTCTCTCACATCATGAAGCCAATGACCTGATGCCCAAAGCATAACTAATGACACGTTTCACAGCTCAGAGGGGTATATGACCCACTCAAGCACTGACTGAACAGTGGCTGTTCAACCTGGACATTACCACACACTCTCCAGCCAGTTAAAAACAAACATCACCAGCCACTGGCTGTGGCAGGCAGATGGCAGAAAGCCCCTAATCCTACCGTGAGCTCCTACACCACCACGAGGCCTGGAAGATGCCTCATCACTGGTTAGCTGAACATGCACAGTGCTTTCTTTCTCATTAGACTCTGCCTAGGTGCTCTCTAAAAGAGCAGAACTGATGCAACTGATTCACATTTTGACTAAATCCAGTTGCCACAATAATAAAGCCATGATGACCTAGTCCCATCTGATAAGAGCAATCTCGCTTACAAGTTTGAATAGATTCACCCAGGAAGTTAACACTAAAAGCGTATAACAAGCCTGGAAAATAACTAGTTTTGTGTGGTTAGCCTTCTCCAAGATTGTTAAATTTCTACAACAGTAAAGCAGGTAAAACCCTAAATTTAGCACTGAAAAGACTTTCTATTTTAAGGCACATTCATGACAATAAAGTGCTATCTTCTACACACACATGCAAGTGTTATTGTTGGGGTTTTTTTATTGATTTAGAAAAAGACGCATTTTTCGCTAGCCAGATATTAAAGCACAAAAAAAACCCCCAAACCCTCACACACCCTGTAAACAAAATATATTGACGATAAAAGCCAAACTCCATGATGAATATGGAAATAAAATCTTATGTCTTAATCATAGTATTACCTGACTGTCAGATACAGCAGACAACAAAAAAAGAATACTCACAGTCTCCAGGGGACTACAGCAATATAGTGCTGTATTTAAACGCAAGTGATAAATAATGGAATATCTCCATCACCATCTTGTGCCTTGACACTCTCCAGCTCATCTGCTTTGGTTTTTGGATGGAAGAGGAAAGAGCAGAAATCCATGATTAATGACATTTTCCAAGTATTCTGTTTTACATGTATTTAGCTTCTCCACAAGAGGAAGAAAGAATAAGGGTGAGGGGAGAACCTCTCAGAAGTGCTGTTACAGGTAGATAATTCACAATGCACATTCTCCCCCACAATGGTTAGTTGTGTACGTTTTCAATTTTTACATATATATAAAAAAGATATTTCCAGACAACATAATGCAACATGGCATTTCACACAAAATTTTATAAGACCAAGTTAAGCAAGAGAGAGAGAAAGATATAGGAAATTGCTACATTATTAAGCAACCCAAACGCTATGACTTTTCACAAGTTTTAACAGAATATAGACTCAAGACGCAAAGGGAAGATGATTTGTTTGTTGCTTGTCTCTGTGCCAGACCTGAAAGACCACAGAGCTTGTGGTTGCTGAGACACTGGGCTTAACAATGCAAAGAATGAACTTCACTCAAATTGTTCTTGTACTGTTTCAAGGGAAGGGCAGAAACACAAACTACTCAGCTACTGCCCCAAAATCTACTCTGGCACAGGTGTGAATCCATAATACAGCTGGTGAGATATATCAACAAGAATCAAATCTCAATTCAAGTCCTGGATTACACTGAAGCTACTTTGTGTGAAAGTCTTCCCTAGTCACCTTCTTCCTTCTTAACAGTAGCACTTCTCTTCCTCGTTTGATCAGCCCTACCATCTTTTTCTGTAATCTAAGCACTACAGAACAGCTCCCTGAAGTGCCTAATCCCCACGGCCACCAGCCTGCGGCTAGCTCACTGGAGCTTCTGAGCCTTTTCTTCCATTACCTGTCTAGGTCCTCAACTTTGCAAAATTATCAACATTGACCAGACCTTTTCCAGACTCCCTCCCTTCCATCACAAATCATACTGCTTGTACACCTTCTCATGACCTACTTTTTCTACCAGCAATCCTTTTTCAGCATTTCTTATGACCATATTTCCTTTACCCTCAGCTTTTCCATGTTTCTCTAATGATGCTACCTACTTTCTGCCTCTCCCTTTTCTTCCTCTGCTTTTTTTAGTACTTACAATTTCTTTCCTTTCTCTTCACAGGCAGTTCAATATGCCCTTTTCTCACCTTATCCACAGGCTGTATATGCTCCTGTTCTCCACTCAGCCTACCCTCCATTCTTCCATTTGATTTTGAAGCTACATTCAACAAAACCTAAACAAAAAGCAGGAAAGAAAGCACGCACTAGTAAAGCCCTGATCACAGCTCCATACATCCTCCAGCAAAGTTTATCTCTAGTGGCCTTGCTAACAGTTTAAGGAGGGCCAATAGATCTCATTCAGGTAACACACCTGAAGCAGTAAACAACTGCACTCAGCTGTCTTGGCTCTATCTCACATCATTAGCACAGAGATATTGCTGTGCTCCATGAAGCCAGGCATTACTTTCAGTGTATAATGTGAATGCTGCATAAGCAAGCAAAACTTAACACAGGACAAAACTACTTACTTCATATTAGTAAAGCATTTGGAAAATAAATTCACAGAGGACTACTGCTCTTCCAGTTGTGTGGCCTGCAGCCTTATGCCTTTCAGCAATGCAGCTGTGGCAGTCAATTACCACCCTGAAAGACACTGCTGCCCATGGTGAATTATTGCTTAATTAGCTGGAGCCGGGATGGTCTATCACATGTGCAATGCTTTATGAATAAAATCAAGTGTATCCTGCTTTCTAAGCATTCATCTCACCACAGCACAAAACTTGGGAAGTGACAGCTTGCTACCAGGAGGAAATCTACCCAAAAAGAGGTATCTGTTATGTTTCAAAAAAGGAGTGCAACTATAAACAGTTCAAACAACTCAATAGTCTGCAGTGCTGTCAGTCATAAATGCTTATGTGGTGCAGGAGCAGAGAAAAGCTCCAGTCAATATCAGGACCCCACTGTGATGAGTTTCATTGATGTAGGAAAACAGCCTGATGAGAGTTTCTCCACAAAGGTAGCTCCATGGTCACTCCCTTTCTATGTTCACTCTAATTCCCCACTAAGGATGCCTTCATGCTAATCTGCTTCCAAACTAGTTTGAGGCAATTTCAGAAAGATCCTCTGTTTGGATTAAGAGTGGCCCCATGACGAGTTCACACAAAAACAGCTGGCATGCTTTAAATTCACATTCTAGATTGTTTTGAAACAGATTTATTGTACAAGTATATACCTTAAACATAAGATCTCTGCCTTAAAGGATTTATTATCCAAAAATCCAATCTCACAAACACTTATACACCTCCTCAGCCTGCAGTATACAATTAAACCCTTCCAGTATGTTTTAAGAAGGTTGCGTAAAGTTTCATGATCTAAAATGTTAGGAATAGCTTTTAATTTCTGAGTTAATTGGAGGTGATCTCCCTCATGTCAAACTCCTAACAACAGGTCAATAAATTCAGTAGGAGGTCTTTTCAAACAATATTTAAATTTCCAGTTCATAAGAGAAGAGTCTCAAATCAGCATATACTTGAGTGAATACTGCACTTCTCAAGAGGCTAAAATCGTTTCTACTTCCCACATTTCAAATGTTTTGTAAGATCTAATACTATAAAGACACGTGTTAACACGTGTTAATTATTTGGTTAGTCCACTACTGAGGGCTTCCTACACAAATTGGCACAAAACTAATTCCCTGATTAATTTAACTCTTACAAAGGGAGTGCAAAGAGTGAACAGAAGGATGAAGGAAGATTTTAACTAATACTACTGCTAAAAGGTTTTGTAATTTGTCTAGCACAGGGAAAGTCCCTACAAACAATACCTAAAGAAACATTGTGTGAGACAGATAGAGAGATATATATATGTATAGGGCTAAAAGTCCAGGGGAACAGTGATAGCAGTCTAAATAAATCCAAAGATTCATTAAATAAATAGAGATGCTGGTAGTGAAAAGTGATTCCAATCCCTGATCAGTACGGGGTTAAGGGCAGTAACCGTCAGGTCTCAGAAATGGGCGACACTGTCCACAGAAGGGAGTAACCCAACTGAGAGCAAAGGTGGTGTGCTAATTCCATTGAGTGCCTCTACTGACAGGCCTCTGCAAAAGGTCCTGGCTAGATGAAGCTGCTGTTCTCCAAAGGAATCCCGCAGGAAATGTAATCAGAAGCTCTGACCAATGAGTGGAAGATGAACTGTGTAACACTGAAGGCACAAACACTGAAGGCAAGCGTGGGCTGTGCATATCGGACTAGTTGTCTTTCTACAGTAACTGTCATCATTGATGTGTCGTGTAATCTCCTTTGAAAGCTGGTAATATACTAAAGACCATGAACTTAGAGAATGTATGTGTAATTCATCTCTTCTATAATATTAAATATGTGACATTAATAGCTCCAGCAGGATATTAAAGTATAAATTCCTCAGCCCACCCTGGACAGGAGTAGGTAGCCAGCAGGCTAGCCCTCAAAGCCTGCCTATAGAAAAAGCCATCAAGCCCTCACATTTTTATTCCAAACCTCAATTCTCAAAGACATGGACCATGGGTGATTGAAGACACCAAAGCTTTCTGAAAAGAAAGAAAGGGAGATTAAGTTTCTACAGAGAAGAGGGAGAGTCCTATTGGCTACTCATGCAAACTTTGGAGCTGAAGCAGTGAAAATAAGTGGGAAACTACACTGGAGGGAGGCTGCCCAGAGCACAGACACATTTAGGCTCTGGCTGAAAAAGGATAAGCGTGGCTACCTACTTACTAAGATTAATTGGATTTTTGTGTGTGTGTTTGTAACATTTCCTTCCATATTGGCAGGCAACAGTAGGGCCTTAACTCTTGCTTGGCCTTGTTTGGCCTGTTAACTTGTCTGAAGTTGGCTACAAGAGGGCTTGGGGGAAAACCACTGAACTGAGCAGATAGTAAAAATTTCAGTGTGACAATGATCCTTCTGGACCTGCAGGCGTTTTTCGGAGACACAATGCTGAAGGGTACTTCTTGCTACACTGCTAATGACCCTTATTTGCAGTTGGTATCACTGGCACCAAGCCTTGCAAAATAGTTCCTTGTGGCAAACAGAAAC